>NC_052352.1:58087713-58402731 GCF_009727055.1 Benincasa hispida | reverse complement strand
TATGTTTTATTACTCTTTTGTTTGTTACAAAGAATTTAGGAAAAGAGTTATAGGGTGAAAATGTGACGACATTTGTTACCAAATTTCCTTTTATACAGAATTTTATAATAAGATTTCTTTTATTACATATTTTTGTTTTGAAAAATATAGGTTTTTCTAGTATGACTTTGGAGTTTGGAGTTCACAGATTAATTATGTTAGAGATTTGGTGTTGCCAATATTTTTTAAGAATGTTGTAGTTGTTGTCCCCTATGACATTTTTTATCTTGTACCTTGGATTGTCTTTCAGGATGTCTCTACAGTTGCCATTCCAGACAGTCTGATGTTCCACAGATTATTGATTCTATAGAATATTTTTTTTCTTATTAGCTGTCTATTCTTCTGATTTTTTTAATAGAAGTCCGTATTCCGCTTTAGGCCTAAAGACTCCTCTATAGATATGGACAGAAAAAGTTCCAAGTTTGGATCATCTTAGAGTGTTTGGATGTTCAGCTTATGCTCATGTTAAAGAAGGGAAGCTGAATAAGAGGGCACTGAAATGTATGTTTATTGGCTATCCTCAAGGTGTTAAAGTATATAAACTTTGCTGCTTGGAAGAGGACAGAAATAAATGTATTATCAACAGAGATGTGACCTTTAATGAAATAGACATGCCATTTTATGTCAAAGAGCAGCAGAAACAACAGACAGTTGATTATGTTGAGGCAGAGGATAGAATTGATTCTAAAGCACGACCATCAGTTAGTTTAGGCAAATCCATTGATCAGTCATCCAGTTCTGATGGTAGACAACCTCAACTACAGAGGACTTTGATTGATGAGGGAGCTTTCGGTGAAGAAAGTTCAAGTAGTAGTGACCTACAGAACTATCAGCTTACACATGACAGACCGTAGCGGATGAGGCAGGCTCCTACGAGGTATGGTTATGCTGATTTAATTGCTTATGCTCTTACTTGTGCAGTTGACAGTATTGAAGCAGAGCCTCGTACTTTTGAGGAGGCAATTGTATCTGATTGAAGGAACAATGGAAGGATGCTATGGAAGCAGACTTGTTCTCATTCCAGAACAATCAGACATGGTCAGGCCTCCTAATCAGAAACTCATTTAGTCAAAGTGGATTTATAAAATCAAGCCAGGTACAGGAGGTGACAACAAGCCTCAAAGGAACCAACAATTAACATTCTGAGCTTCTTAAAGGAACATGATCTTGATCTGAGATAGCCGACATGTCGATACTCTCAAAATGATTCGATTTGCAGACGAAATAGAGCATCGTCTCCAACACGAGTGACCACAACAAGAAAACCAATATCAATAATAGTAATGACAAGCTGCCCAACACATGCATCCACATAATCATTGACGGTAACAATAAAAGCATATTTCTAACAAGAGCCTCTAGCCAAAGAAAAATCCCAAAACCAAAATAAATCGTCAACACGATAGCCTTCTACCCAATAATTTTTCACCTAAGATAGTATCAGAAAGCAAACACCTAACCCTTTCCATTATGGTTCTGTTTAACCTCTCAGCAACCCCATTTTGTTGAGGTGTATACCTCACAGTTCTATGCCTAGTTATACCATTATCACTACAAAATTTGTCAAAGTATTCATTGCAAAACTCAAGCCCATTATTGGTTCTAAAGTATTTGAACATTTTAGATGTTGGTTTTCCATTCCTTAATATTCCCAAAAACTTGATCCTTAGTTTTAAGAAAGTATATCTAGTTCTTCCTAGAAAGTCATTTATAAATGTTAGAAAATACCTTGAGCCACTAAGGCTTGGTGTAAGAGATGGTCCCCATAGGTCAGAATGGATATAATCAAATTTTTCTTTGTGGTATGCTGAGATTTTGTGAAACTCTGTCTGGTTGATTTACCTAGAATGCAGTGTTCAAAAAAAGAAATGTGCTCACTGATATCTTTGGGCAGTATACCTTGTTTGGACAGTGCTTGCATCATTTTTCACTGATATGGGATAGTCTTTTATGCCACAAGTCAACCTCTATTAAGCTCGCTGTTGAAATCGTATAGGCACTTGTCATCATCTTTACTCCTCTCACACAATAAAGGTCATTGACCTTTTCACCAACCAACACAACATTGGAATCCTTAATCACCTAAAGGACTCCATCTTTTCCTCTACACTCGCACCCAATGGAGTCAAGTATAACCAGAGATATGATGTTTCTCTTGAGTAAAGGTACATGTCTCACATTTCTGGAAGCTTGATTGATCCATCCTTTAGCTTCAACGATACCGAACCAACCCCTTTGATCTTGCAGGCTTCATTGTTCCCCATGTACACAGATTCTTCATCTACATCCTTGTAAGTATTAAACCAAGGTCTGAAGGGTATCATATGATAGGTACAACTGGAGTCAAGTACCCAGTTATGTTTCCCAAGAGGACTGATTTGGTTGGTTTGGTTTCTGGTGGAGGCTAAGGCATCAGAATAAAAGTAGGAACATTTAACCACTGATTCTTCTAGTTGTTTTCCCTTCGGATCCTTCTTTTTTTTCCTATTTTTTCCATTTTAAGTTGTATCAATCTCTCATCAAGTGTCCTTTCTTATTGCAGTAATTGCATCTTAGCTTAGTCTTAGGTTTATGCTATTCACCTGACTGATTTTTATTCCCTTTAGACTGATTCTGCTTGTTCTTACCCTTAACAAGCAATCCCTCTGTAGCAGGCTGCTCCTTTTTGACTGACTGAAGCTCTAACTCTCTAGTTCTTAATGCTGAAATGATGACATCAATGGTAACTGATTCTCTGCCCTATTTTGAGGCATTATTCACCTCTTTATAGGCTTCAGGTAGAGAGTTCAATATCACAAAGGCTTCATTCGCATCGTTAATTTTCTCGCCAAGGCTCTTGAAATCAGAAACTATCCTTTTGAACTCATCCAATCTAATAGTGGCTTGACAGAATCCATATTCAAAGTGAAGAACTTCTCCCTTAGATACATCTCGTTGAGGAGTTCCTTTGTTGCAAAAGACCTTCCAGCTTGACCCACATCTTGTAGGTCGTGTTTTGATCAATCACTAGTCTCAAAATGCTGTCATTGAGATTGAGAACCAGTCCCATAAGTTGTAAGCTCCATGTCTTCCCTTTCTTGCACCGATATTGTAGGTGGAAAAGTTGACGGGGTCTAACAAGCCTTGTGAGCTCTATGTTGTCCAAGAATAGCTTTGATTTTGGCCTTCCATAGGCCAAAATTACGCTTCCTATCGAACTTCTCAATTTTATACCTTGCAACAGCCATCTCTGATCTGATCGACTATCGAGTCTAGATTTCTTGAGCATCTTTATGCTCAAAGAATGTTGACCTTGATGATCTTGAAATGCTCTGATATCACAAATTGTTGGGTTAATCACTCTTCACTAGGCACAAATAATCAAGATCAACATTGGAATGATGAAGAAAAGGCTAAGAAATATTTTGCCAAATTCTCGATGATCGATACTCGACGCTCGACGTGTTTCTACTCGATGCTCGATGAGAATTCTCTTCTTTTTCTGACAAGTCTCTGTTCAATCTTTGATGGAACTTGATCAAAACTGAACTGATACTCGATCTTACTCGATGAGTCTTGAACAATACTCGGTACGACTCGAAGGTGAAAACGATCAACTTGAAGCTACTGGATAGCGAAGATCGATACAGGATTCAACTCGATAATCTGTTATTCGATGCAATTTGAAAATAGATCGTATGCCGTGCGATTTGTAGAAAAATTGAAGACAAATGAACAAGAAGAAGAAACCAGAGGTTTACGTGGTTTCGACAAGATTGCCTACATCTACGGGAAGATTCAAGTTCTTTTACTATAGAAGATTGCGTACAACTTTTTGTTGTTTACAAAAAACTAGGAAATGATGATCACTCACACTGTTTTTCTTTTACTGATCAGAGGTATTTAAAAAACATACCAACTGAGCGTTACATCATAAAATTTGTTATAAACAAATAAAAAAATGAGGTATTTGAGTTACAACTTCTTCACTAAGTTTGCAGTTGGGCCAAGTGAATGGTGCCAAAGATATGGATTTAGTTGAGTCTCAATTGTAGTGGCATCTGGAATTTGGGGATTGTTCTGTTGCACCACAGTCTCTGGCATATTGTTTTCCCTTGATGATTGGTGCACAAACAAAACAGCCAAAAAAAAAAAAAAAAAGGCTAAAAGAGAACACAAAAAGGGTCACAGCAAAAGCGTCTAAGATTGCTTTGGTACCATAGAAAATAAAATTGTGGAGAGTCACAGTACCAGTGAGGAAGAAATAATCTTATAACTTTTTTTATTAATGACGAATTCTACTTCCATATTTATACAGTGTGTTTGAGTAAATAATGAAACTACAGTAACTAAATCTAGTTCAAATGGACCTAAAAAATCAGGTAACAAAATGACTATTCTACAGCTTCCAACAATAGACTAGTTCACTGCTATAATGAAACACAAATTGACTTGGAAAAAAACTAAAAAAATTTAAAAATAAAAGTGATTAAGAATTCATGTTTATTTAATAAAGGTAAAATCATAATTGAAAACATGGAAGGAAACAAACATAATATTTAAAAAAAAAAAAAAAAACTGAAAACACAATTGTTATCTAATGGAGTACTAGCTAATTATAATTTACCCTTCACGTCCTTCCATCAATATACTCTCAATGTTTAGTTTCATTGGCAAGGCTTTAGTACTTGTAATTCATACCTAGTAATTGAGGTTTATATTTAATGAAGGAGTAATCTTTACAGAAACACACAAAAAAAAGAAAAAAAGAAAAAAAAAACAAAGAAACAAATTCTTCAATATAACTTCATCTGGCTTAACGATAACCCAACATGGAGGTCTTAAATAAATTTAGTTAGTAAAATAAGGCTGTCCTTATTGGTAAGAAGGACAAAAGTCACTCAAGATGGCTTTTCATATGTCGAGTACGAAAGGATTATGCATTCTCCTTAGTACACAATTCGAAGGAAACTCAACATCAGAACGCTTGAATCTTTTATCTGATATTCTGAAGGAAAAAGCACAGGATCTTACTATATTTGTACTGAGTTTTGGCCTAGAGTTTTGAGAGATTCTATACCCTTAATAACCCTATTGACGTCTTTGCATTCTGCATTATATGATATTTCTCTTTGTTAATAAAATTGTTATTCTTTTATTCGTAGATATAGCTAACAAAATGTAGTTTATGCTTTCTCGCTTTCTTTATTTATCGGTTTCATAACACTTAGAATGAATGCCACTTCAAGCCATGATTCTCCTATCATCTTCAATTAGCCATCCCATGTCAAATACTTCAATGTACCAAACATGAGAAGAATCTCCAAAGAGTTGTCAATGGAAATTTTAGTAAAATGACTCTTGATCATAACATTAGTTCCCAAACCCCAGTTGGGTTGTTCTCTTCATTAGTGGATTTGAGGTTTTCAATATCTACTTTGATGAATTATTTTATCCTTATGATTACTAAAATCCAAATCCTGTGCTTCTCCCTCTCAAACAATACAAATCATTCTTATTATTTCTCTATAGAAGTTGGAGTAAAACTGTTAGTAACTCAAAATTGCAAATTAGTTTGAGAAGCTGTGCTGGAACTAAGTATTGAAAGAAGAGATCTATGTTGAACAACTAGACGGATTCATCATATAAGGACAAGAGTAGAAAGTTTATTTGTTGAAAAAGGCTCTTTATGGGTTGAAGCAAGCTCCTAGGGCATGGTACACCATGATGGATGATCACTTGTTGAACCTGGGTTTTGTGAAGAGTCTAAGTGAACCCACACTCCATGTAATGAAATCAAGAACTGCTATTGTGATTGTATCTCTCAATGTAGATGACTTGCTAGTGACAGGAAGTGATGATGTTTAGAGATATTCAAGCAAGAATTGATGAAGGTATTTGAGATGACTGATTTAGGTCTGATGTATTACTTCCTAGGTATCGAGATTCAGCAAAGGCAGAATGAAATGCTTCTTTGTCAGAAGAAGTATGTAAGAGAGATATTGAAGAGGTTCAATATGGAGGAGTGTAAGAGTGTGAACACTCCAATGATTCAGAAGGAGAAGTTGCAAAAGGATGATGGAGAGGAACCTGCCGATGAAAATGTGTACAGAAGTCTAGTTGGATGTCTCATGTATCTCACATCCATTAGGCCTGACATTATATACACTATAAGTGTCTTATCTAGATTTCTTCACTATCCAAGCAAGAATCATATGGTTGCTGGAAAAAGGGTTATAAGATATCTGAAAGGCACACTGTCTTTTGGGATCAAATTTAGTAAAGTTGAAAATTTTGAGTTGCAAAGTTGCTCAGATAGTGAATGGGTTGGGTCATTAGATGATATGAAGAGCACCTCTGGCTATTATTTCACTTTTGGCTCAGGATGTTTCTCATGGTATTCAAGAAAGCAAGATATAGTGGCTCAGTCAACTGTAGAAGTAGAGTTCATTGCAGGGACGACAGCAGTCAACCAAGTTGTTTGGTTGAAGAAATTGATGCACGACTTGCATCTGAAGCAGGAAAAGTGTGTGAAGGTGTTTGTGGATAATCAAGCCACTCTAACCATTTCATTGAATCCAGTCTTTCATGGAAGGACCAAACATTTTAAGATCAAGTATTATGTTCTGAGAGAGATGCAAAAGGAAGGAAAAGTACAACTGGTACATTGCAGCTCAAAAAAGAAAATAGTTGATATCTTCACTACGTCTTTTTGTGTGAGTCATTTTCAAGCTCTTAACAGTATGTTAGGTGTTTGCAGTATTTGAATTAAGAGGAGAATGTTAGTAACTCAAAATTGCAAATTAGTTTTTGAGTTGGTCTAGTCAATTCCTAGTTTCTAGGAAATAGTTGAAGTTATTTTTAGTTGTAGTCAAGTCTAAGTTCCTAGTCTCGTGGAGTTAGTGGGATTAGTTGCTAACATTGTGGAATCTATTTTTAGATTCAAGATATGTATTTATATGGAGTTTTCTAGAATGAAATGAACACACTTCCCATTTTTCTCATTTTCCTCTCATTAATTAGAACAACAAAAATCTATACAATTCATCAAGCACATACATACACTTGGAGCATAATAGTTGAAAAAAGAATCCAATTTGCAATCTCCACAAACTTTTTCCCCAAACTACATTGGTAGAAGTAAATCATATAGATATTTATGTCATACATATAAAAACGACTTCTCCATTCAAAGGAACCAACAATTAACATTCTGAGCTTCTTAAAGTAACATGATCTTCATCTGAGATAGCTGACATGTCGATATTCTCAAGATGATACAATTTGCAGATGAAATAGAACATCGTCTCCAACACGAGCGACCACAACAAGAAAACCAATATCAACAATAGTAATGACAAGCTGCCCAACACATGCATCCACATAATCATTGATGACAACGATAAAAGCATCTTTCTAACAAGAGCCTCTAGCCAAAGAAAAATCCCAAAACCAAAATAAATCGTCAACACGATAGCTGTCGCGGATGCCATCTTATCCTTCAAAAGCAACCTACTCTTGGCCAAGGCTTTAAACCCACATGACTCTTCCAACACAGAAACTACACCAGCTAATTGAAACGCCACTACCAAATACAACAACCCAACAAAGTAAAAAACAAAAGCCACACTGAAAGTTATTTCATCGACTTTCCCAAATGGCAAAACAATCAAGAAAAAAGCAAATCCAGCTATGATATGATACACCAAGAAAACCAAAAGAACACAAAGAAATGTGACAAGAACTCGCTTCCAAACCTTGGCCACGAGGCTCATGGTATCCTTAAAGGACGGTTCATGGCTGGTGTATAAGGCGGCAACGGTGTGAGACACGCCAGCGACGGAGAAGATCGAGTAACCAAAAAGCGATATCATGAGTAAGACAAAGTCGTAGGGCCAAAAGAGGGTCATATTGTGGAAGAAGAGATGTGATGTATTCCCATAATCATGGAGGTTTCTTAAGAAGCCATTTATGATTCCCATGAAGGTCCAAAGAATGTAGTTTAGAGGGTGGATGAAGCAAAGAGCTGCCATGGCAAATTTCTTTTTGTTTTTGTTGATGATTTGGTAGGTTTCTTTGAAAATTTCAAATGTTCCAAGGAACTGCATTTCTTTATGCTTCACATCCATCGGATTTTGGATCAATCTTCTGTATTTTTTGTTAAAAGTGAAGAAGAAGAAGAAGAAAGAAAGAAGGGTTTGTAAGGAGATAAGGTAAAGTGATGCTTTTGTGAGGATAAGAAAAGAGATATAAATGAAGTTGTCGGCAAGAGAAATATCAACCATTGAATTGGTCATGGGGTGGGGTAGGCTTCATTGATGGAATTAACTTACTTATCCAATTATTCAAAATGGAAAAGTGGACTTTCGGCTAGTTATGAGACAAGAATTTTCTGAGGAAATTTCAAATATTTTGAAATGTATTTTCTGTTAATAATTCACTTTAATGTTTCAAAGCTTAGGTCTTTGTCGATGTTTCTGTGTACACATAGGTCAATAATTCAACTATATGTATAATACATCATTATAAGCATAACATTTAGTTTTTTCTTTTTTTAATACAACAATTATGGGAGTGGATATTGACCTTTAACTTTTAAGGATGGAAGTCATGCTAATTACTATTGAAGTAAACTCATTTTGTCAACGTTGAACTATAAAATTAATTTCTAGTTTGGGAAATCGGGAAATGGTCATAAAGATATCCTCATTTTGAAAAATGGCAAAATAATATTTTTAATGAATAATGTCCATTGCAAATTCAGGTGCCTTCCTCCCATGTTATTGTCTTATATTTTTACCCCTCTATTTATGCTGGCAAGATATTTATGGGAATTGTAATAATAAATCTCATCACGTTTGACAATCATTAGGTTTTGGTTTTTAGTTGTTGAAAATTAAGTCTACAAACACTCCTATTAGCTTTAAATTTCTTTATTCTCTACTTTTTATCGACGTCTTTAAAAACCTAAACAATTTTTGAAAATTAAAAAAATGTAGGCCTCATTTAGTTACCATTTAATTTTTTGTTTTTCGTTTTTGAAAATTTGACCATTCTAACCTTTTCGTAATTTTTTTATGTGAAGAAACTTAAACATTTCATTCAATTCAAAATTACAATTTAAACAATCACATACTTTCAACCTAGAAAAAGAAAACCAATCAATCCTCAAATAACATAAAATAGATTTTCATACATCCAAAACATATTTTTTCGTTCTATCAAATCATAATAGTCAAATTCCTACTTTGGAAGGGATGGAGAAACTTCTTACTCGTATTAATAACCTACATTTCTCACTTCAAAAATCCCCATCCTTGAGAAAACATTAACTTCCTAAGATGTATGAACTTGCATATATAAACCTTAAACGTTATGAATTAACTGATTTGAAGACAAACGAATTGTGTGAGATTTCTCTTGGGTTGTGTCAGACAAACGAATTGCATATATGAACTTGCATCTAACTTATTTTCTCGAGTTGTTTGGAATTTTTCTGTTCGTTGTTTGTGTTCTTTGTCTTTGTCATTGTTTTTTTATAGCTTTTTGATTGTGTCTTGACTCGATGCTTAAAAAAAAAATTAATACCATTATTAATATTAGCTAAAAAATATTGGAAAAAATGTACAAATGATTTACATGGAAACTTTTTAAACAAGGACTAAAACAACATAGCGTACAATATAAGTTAAAATGTAAGGTTACTTTTTTCTTCTCTATGAAAATTTCCTAACTCCACCCATGAACGTAGGTCGAGAGATATATTTCAAGCAGATGATTAGGATCGTGCCCAAGGTTTGGAAGCGACTTGTTGTCACGTTTTTCTGCGTTTTCGCATCGTTCTTTGCCTACAATCTGCTTGCAGTATTTGCTTTCATTTTGCTTCTTTTCATTCTCCTGCTACAATATGGGCCACAAGGCGATGTCAATGGTTCAATCTTCGCAGCGTCGTAGTTCAACTTTCGAGTGTTGTATCGGTTAGAGAAGAGTCGTGTGGATTTAAAGCAATGGCAAAGAGCAAGGCACTATTGAAGGGAAAGATGTTATTAGCTACAGTCATGTTGTTGCTTATCAGTATCTCTTTGGTGATCATTCAACAAGCTTTTTTGAAGCTTGTGGTCCATGGAGTTTAGTTTGGATGGTTGGGAGGAGTATTTTGGGAATAGTCTGCTTGTTCTTCCTTTCGAAATTTCTTCTTACGGTAGCTTGTGTTGGAGACAGTGTTGTATTTTGTCTGCAAAGAACACCACCAAGAGAATATCGACAAGTCGGCGCTATCGAATCATCTTCAAGTTCATTTGTTGATTGGCTATATCCCTTGACACACAAAAATGTTGAGCTTAAAAAGCTTTAAGTTTGATTTGTTCAAACGTTTGGCTTGTGTATTTCTTTTAGGTTCTGTTTCCATGTTTTGTTACTCGTTTGTTTGGTACAAGGAGTTTAAAGGACAATATATGGTTGCAAGGTGAGAAGGTGAAGACATTTGTTATTAAATTTCCTATTATACAAACTTCTATAATACGATTTTTTTTTTTTACTACATATTTTTGTTTATGAAAATATAGGTTTTTCTAGTATGACCTTGGAGTTTGGATTTATGATTTTTAAGGGACATCAAGCCTAATTTATTTGTTGATGTTGAGTATTGAACGTTAGAAATGAGTCATATTATAACTTTTATATGTGATGCACGTCCTATTCTTTTTATTATCAATTAATTTTGAGATAAAACATGTGTAAAAGATAAAAAATATAAAATTTCGATATAGTATGAGAACCTAAGAAACCTAAACCTTACTTGTCTAAGTATGGAACACATCTTATTATGAATCTATAAATAAAGATAAGTCAAAAAGTGTAAATAGGTAGAGAATGGACACAAAGATTCACATAGTTCACTAAGGATATGTTAGTTACATTCACGTATGGAGGGATAACAATTTACTATTAAAGATAATAATTCAAATTACGGATAAGAGGTGCCCCTAGGCTTAGGTAGACTCCCTCTATTTGATTGTTTAAAACGCCAAATAATAGAATCAAGATATTCGAGCAGATATTTTTTCTTAAAATAGCTTTTTATTAGCAAAGGGTCACAATAGTCGACGGAAGTATGTTATAGTTTCTCCCCATTCTAAAATTTTGTTCACTTTTTTTTATTTCCTCCAACATAATATTTACCCAAATATCTAGAATCTAAGCATATATTCAACCAATTGTATGGTTTTCTTGAATATGAAGAGCTTGTACTGAGGACATGAGTTATTCGAAAATAATGATTTACCAAATGAAGTCATGTATTAATGGTAGTTGAAGCATAAATAAAGGCTTCTTTTAAAATCACTTTGAATAATTACCGTGCGTTTAAGAATATATTTGAAACGATTTTGAAATTGTCAAAATTACATACGTATCTCCATACAAACAAGCATGTCATGATAATTCAAAAACAATTTTATGTTCGATTTTACATTTTTAAACATGATTATTTTGAATCATTAAAAACATGTTTGAGAGTTATTCGATTATAATCTTCCTTTTTTTTTTCTTTACATTCTTGAAAGTCTATCGATTACTAGGGTTCTCGTTCGATAACCATGTCATTTTTTGCTTTTTGAAAATCTGTTTTTTGGTTTTTAGTTTCTAAGAAACAAAAATCATACATGCTTGGTAACTATTTTTTTTAATTTTCTAGAAAACAAAAAATGAAAAAGAAATTATGGTTTTTCTTTTTTGTTTTCAAAAACTCAAAAATATATTTTATGGTTTTTTTAGTTTTATATTTTTAATAAAAATAAAATAACTTTTTTTTTGCAATATTTTTCATTTCGGACACATAGTTGAGCTTTGTTAATTAATATTCTTATGAAATTATTTCCATATATGTCTAAAGAAAAGCATAATTGGAAGATGCTTATCTTCTCTTGATTTAAAAATGGGTCAATTATGCTAAATTGTTGTTATATTGTTAACTTGACATATGTAGCGGGTAATCATTTTGAGGTTGTTGAGGTGGTTTGGTAATTGATGTATATATATTTGCTCATGAGGCTGATGTGATGACTTATTTAATACTTCCCATATATATCTACTGTGTGAGTGTAGAAGAACTTTGAGATGTCATTTTTTATTATTACACCTGGAACTTTTGTTAGATTGTTTTGGTCAAAAAATATTGGAAAAGTACTTTAGTATGGTTGGTTGATTTGAGAGCGGTTCATGTGTAGGATTTTAAGTGTTAAGAAATGTTTTATGGATTGGTTTCGAGTTTATGACATTTTCTCTTCATTGTTTTGAGTTAATGACATTCGTTTTATTATTGTTCTGTCTATTATTGGAAACTTTAACCCACACATTTACTTTATGATATATATGTTAATTCATAAATTTGCAAGTCTCACTACCTTGTTTAGTTTAGCTGGTAGTGGAGTTTTGTGTTGCTCCTTTTGTTTTTATAGAATATCATTTATGTTTGGATGATTGGAGGATTTTGTTGACTAATAATTGATGTTTTTTTTTTAAAAAAAAAACAGATGTATTGGGTTCATAAGTTTGGGATATTTAGTTATGTAATTTGTTGTTTTGGTTTCAGTAGATTTCTAAATGACTTGTGCTATTAATTCAATAGGTTTCTTTTGTTATGTTTGTTTCTTTAATATGTGTCTATGTGTTTTTGTTTAATATGTATCCATCAAAAGGTACAAATCAACCTTCAAAAGAAATGTCTATTGGGATTCAGAGATCAAGAGAATCTTAGGAATTACATGTGAACAAAAAAAACTTGTAAAATATTGTATTTACTTGGAAAATAATAAATATCAAAGATACATTACTTTATTTTGTATCATTTGTATACTTTGTTCTAACAAATGACTACATTATTTTTTTTTTTTGTAATGTTAATAGATTTATAAAATTTCAATTATGAATGAAAGTTATTGTATTTAATATCTTATGAAGTATTTAATATGTGTGGGTTGAACTTTTGAGTCACAAGTTTATTTTTAACACAAATATAAAAAATGATATACAAATTATTATTGTAGAGAAAAAAAATTGTACCTTAGCAAAGCTATAACAAAATTTATATAATGAAAAAGGAAATACTGTCAAAAGATTATTATAATAATTATAAGTTAAAGATAACATATTATTTTAGCTATATAAACATACTAAAGTTTTAATAAAAGACGTTATTAAATGTTTTTATAGCAAAGTAAATAAGTCATACCTTCATACTCTATTATAGCATCCGATATAGCTCTATAAAAACAATATAAAAAATCATAGACTTTTAATAACATGGGTTATCAGGACCATCGAAAAAGACTATAAAGGTCATTTATAGCTTTCTTCATCAACTATCGTATCTGATATAGTTAGAGTAAAACCTGTACAATTCATCAAGCACATACACTTGGAACATAATAGTTGAAAAAAGAATCCAATTTGCAATCTCCAGAAACTTTTTTTCCCCAAACTACATTGGTAGAAATTACTAAATCACATATATATTTGTCATACATATACAAACCTCTTCTTCATTCAAAGAAACAAACAATTAACATTCTGAGCTTCTTAAAGGAGCTTGATCTTGATCTGAGATAGCCGGCATGTCGATACTCTCAAGGTGATACGATTTGCAGACGAAATAGAACATCGTCTCCAACACGAGCCACGACAACAAGAACACCAATATCAACAATAGTAATGACCAGCTGCCCAACACATGCATCCACATAAATATTGACGACGACGTGAAAAGCATCTTTCTAACGAGAGCCTTTAGCCATAGAAAAACCCCAAAACCAAAATAAATTGCCAACACGATGACCGTCCCCGATGCCATCTTATCCTTCAAAAGCAACCTACTCTTGGCCAAGGCTTTAAACCCATATGACTCTTCCAACACAGAAACTACACCAGCCAATTGAAACACCACTACCAAATACAACCACCCAACAAAGTAAAAAACAAAAGCCACACCGGAAGTTGTTTCATCAAGTTTCCCTAATGGCAAAACAATCAAGTACAAAGCAAATCCAGCTATGATATGATACACCAAGAAAACCAAAAGAACACAAATAAATGTGACGAGAACTCTTTTCCAAACCTTTGCTACTACGTTCATGGTATCATTAATGGACGGTTCTTGGTTGGTGTATAAGGCAGCAACGGTGTGAGACACGCCGGCGGTGGAGATGATCGAGTTACCGAAAATGAATGTGATGTATAAGACGTCGTAGGGCCAAAAAGGGGACATATTGTGGGAGAAGAGATGTGATGTATTCCCATAATCATGGAGGTTTCTGAGGATTTCATTTAAGGTTCCCATTAAGCTTGAAAGAAATATGTTTAGAGGGTGGATGAAGCAAAGAGCCGCCAAGGCAAAGATCTTTTTGTTTTTGTTGATGACTTTGTAGGTTTCTTTGAAGACTTCAAAGGTTCCAAGGAACTGCATTTCTTTATGCTTCACATCCATTGGATTTTGGATTAATCTTCTGTATTTTTTTGTGAAGTGAAGAAGAAGAAGAAGAAGAAGTTTTCGGTAAGTTTTCGGCAAGTGAGAGATATAAATGAAGTTTTCGGCAAGTGAAATATCAACCATTGAATTGGTCATGGGGTGGGGTAGGCTTCATTGATGGAATTAACCTACTTCTTCAATGAAAGATTCAAAATGAAAAAGTGGACTTTCGGCTAGTTATGAGACAGGAACTTTCTGAGGAAATTTCAAATATTTTTAAACGTATTTTCTGTTAATAATTCATTTTAATGTTTCAAAGCTTAGGTCTTAGTCAACATTTTCGTGTATAGATAGGTCAATAATTCAATTATATGTATAATATGTAATTATAAGTTCCTGCAAGAAATATCACTTACAATATCATTAAAAAAACGCTATCGAAGAATTTCCATAGTGTTTTCAAAATGCTGTAGTAGTCCATGTTATTAAAAGTCCATTACTTTACATAGCATTTTTTTTTCAATGCTATAAAAAACGCTAAAATGTTCATTTTGATAGCGTATATATGATGCTATAAAAAATTTTCATAGTGTAAAAAAACCCTAATGAAATGTTTTGATGCATTTTTTATAGTGCTAGAAAAGCGCTATCAAAATATTTCAATAACCTTTATCCAACGCTAAGAAAAATGTTATTGTGTTTTGATAGCACTTTTCCAATGCTAGAAAAAAACGGTATCAAAATATTTCAATAGTATTTTTAATAATATTGTAACAACGTTATAAAAGAGTTTTCATAATGTTTTATAAATTCTTTCGTAGTCTGCTTGACTTTTCATAAGCGTTTTTGTACAGCTATTAATATCGCTATATGATGTTGACATATGATAGCTTTAATTCAATGTTATGGAAATGTTTCATTCTATTGGAAAAACTACCATAAAAAAATTTCATAGAAATAAAAAAAAAATGTTATAAAAGACGTTCTATAGAGATTTTAGACATGGTATTGAAAGTTCCTTATTTTTATTAGCATTTTTTCATCGTAATAGAAAAAAGCTATAAATACCCCATCTTCAATCATGAAATTTAATGTTAGTGGACTTTCTAAAACATTTTTGTAGTAGTAAAAACAATCTACAATTGTTCTTTAATAGAACTTGTTAATAACATTTTTTTTTAATTTTACAATTTGTTTCGCAAATATTATTGTAGAAATTATTATAAACATATATTTATAGAAGTCGCTTGCCTATATTATTGTCTAGATGAAGAATGATGTAATTCACATCTTATCCAAATCTACAATCATATTATAACAAAAAAATCTTCAAATTTATAGCATAGAAAAGAAATAAAACACTATAGTCATAAAAAAGATTTGATATAGTCATCAAAAGTATGTTCCAACAATGTTCTTACCTGATAGAACAAGTTGTAAATTCTTAATCTAAATAAAATGACTACATATATAATCTCAAAAAGCTGATACTATCAAAAGAGATGTTTAGATTATAGCGATACTAAAATTTTTCCACAAAAAATATGTAGCTCTGATATTTGTCATCATATCAATCACCTAATAAAAAATAAAACAAAATAGCTTTCATAAATCACCATGATCTAACTCTAAAAATAGATTAGCTAATGAACTAAATAAATACTTAATTCACAAAATAGTAAATAATTTTTCTTATATAGTTTGACTTTATCCATTGGCCATGGAACAGTACATGTATGTCTCATACATGGTCATGATCAGAACCGAAAACTCTACTAATTACATCATCAATTATACTACTCGAACGAGACGTTCCAAACGATTTTGTTCAATATGCTCCTAACAAAAAATCATAGTAAAACCATTTACATGCCAAGAAGCCGAGGGATGCCATATAACCAATACAAATTCACAACATTGAGAATCTTCTAGTTCAACGAAATCACTACTCAAACGCCAACAAGCCAACATGAGATCACTTAAATAAAACAAGCCCAACAAAGCATTGAACATAAAAATAAATAAATAAATAAATAATAAAAAAAATTGGAAGGGAAGAGAAAATGCCTTATAACCAACATAAATTCACAACATTTAGAAACTCTTACCTCAACTAATCACTACTCAAAATCATGGTTTCATGCAAGAGGTGTTAGACACTCTAGAAAAAGACAACAAACCTGGCCAAGAGATTGAAGCGATAGATCCTATTCAGCAATTTCTCCCAATATTAGTGTTCCTCCCAAATTCTATCAGTCACCATAAGCTTTAGTTTACTGGCCATGAAGATAGGATTTGAAGTGATAGATCCTAGAGATTATAAAGATCAATTAATTTTGACAAAAATACGAAGTGAAAATAATCAACTTTAAGTTTGTTCACTGCAATTTCAAGTTTTAATTGGTCCATTATGTATAAGAAGTAAAATGCAAATACTCGAAATTGGTTTTTTTTTTTCTTACTTGAAAATAGTTCAGGAGTCTAGCACCAACTAGATACATGCACAATACTTTATCGTCATGGGACAAAATAATGTTCGCTACATTGTGAACTATTAAAGCTCCTCGATATTGAAATCCAAGGATATTGGATGGCCATATTCTAAATGCACACATAAAATCATCACGACTTATTATACTAGTTAACTTGTGTTCAAATATCAAATATAACTATGAAACGATAAATATAGGTGATGAATAGAGAGTCGAACAGGACATAAAGACAGTAATAAAAAATCACTTATGAATCAGAGAGAAACTATTGGATTAGGCTAACAAACATATTGACAAACTACATAAAAAGAACCAACATTCACAAAAAAGTAGATGAAGGTTAGATTGTAGTCTAAGGTTATCCAGAAATTGAAAGCAAGGCAGAAAAAGAACCAAGATCTCAAAACCTAGAAGAGTATAGATGAACCAATAACTCAAAAAACAATAAATGGAAGGCAAAAGAGTGGATCTCCATGTCTCACTTGACTCTAGTGCTTTAAAATCAAACCAAACGGACGACAAATTTTAATAAGTCAAATAGATATTAATAGCAATAAATTATGTTATCTCCCAAACTTCATCTAATTTTGCTCATGATGCAGAAAATAAATCAAAGTTGTAAAGAGAAAAGTAAAATGAATCAATATCACAAGTTCAAACATATCATACCAAAACAAAAAGTAGTGATATCAATCAAGATCCAAATGATTTAGGGTTTCAAATATTTTGTTCCAAACTCCATAGGAAGTCTCATATATGGTTGTGAACAAGCAGCTAAGTGCTCTTGAGATTCAAGATCAACCTCACGAACTAGAAAAGATAACAAAAAAAAAAAAAAAAGAGCCAGAGGGAAAATCAGAGAAAAAAAGAGAAGAACTTCATAGAGGAGAGACGAAATAGGAGGGTGAGAATGAAAGAAAATTACAAATAAAATGAAAATAGAAACAAGGGAGGCGATGACCGTTTTCCAAATTCACCCCAAACGTTCTGCGCACACCTTCTCAAAATTTTTACCGGCTTTTTATTAAAGAAATATTTTTTAGCACTTATTTTATAGCTTTTATTGTCAAACGTCATATTTTTACGCTATAAAAACCTATTTTCTTATAGTAGTCACAAGTTCATATTTTACTATCCATTCTCTCAATAGTCAAACAAGCTATAAAAACAATAAACATGGAGACTCAAAAACAGAGTTGAAATATAAATAACACTAATACATTAACTCATTACGTATCCAAAATTTTTTAAGATCAAGAAATGACCATCTTCATTTGTAAAAGCCTAAAAGTTCAAAACCCGGAGTGAAGAGCAAAACAATAAACATAAACATAAACTTGTGAATTAACATGTATATCACAAGTAAAACATTACAAGGAACTTCAAGCATTTTAGGGAAGAAAAATAATGAACAAGTATACCAACAATTACAAAAGCAAGTGTAATCAAGAGGACGCTAACGAATTAATGTCATCCATATCTAGAGACAAGTATATATGAGATCATTTTATACTGCTCAATCCTATACATGAACCCCTCTCAAAACCATCACATATTAACACTTTTCAAATATTTTAAGAAGTGAAGGATTAGACAAATATTAGCTCTCAAGCTTGGAAAATGCAAAAGCACTTGGAATGACAAACGAAATTGTAACAAAATATTAAAAGTGTTACGTAATCGGCAATTAAAGAATATAAAAAACATAAAAAGAATCAACACACAGATATATGTGGTTTACTAACAGTGTGTTAGCTACGTCCATGGGACAAAGGGAGAATAGTATTATTAAAGAGAATGTTTTCTGAATACACCAAACGATGCATCTAGAGTTATTGAGTTTATATAGTCCATTACTCTAAACCCTAAGGTCATAATCATAAATAACTACAAATAAATAAACATGCTAAATACGAATTATGAATAGGTTTTCTAACTGAGCAGTGATACCCTCGTACTTGGTTGTTTGAAGCACCAACAAACAAATTAAAGGAATTCCTGTTGAAAGCGTCGACGAGCCCCACACTAAATTCACTCTAAATTTCACAAACTTTGAAGAGAAGAAACTTGTTCTCTTACAAAACTCAAGAATGCACAAGTGAAGAATATTGTTCTCTTAAAACTCAGTTTCTTTATAAACTTCAATTTGCTTCCATTGATTTTAATTCTTTTCTATTGCATACAAATGAGAGAAATGAACTCTTTATATAGTACTCAAGAGACACTTCCTAAAAGACACAAAATAAATGAAGTATATGTATACATGCCATTCATGTACTTGAACAATTATATGTATCTAGAAATGCATGTATCTTGAAATTAGAAATGTATCTAGGAGTGTGTTATCCATAATGTATCTAGCTTATTAATTTCTAACATGCCCCCTTAAGCTAGACTTCCCTAACTCTGAGCTTCTCTTTCATTTTCAAGAATAAGTCTGTCTTTAATGCTTTTGTGAATATGTCTGCAACTTGATTTTGTGTCTTGCAATACTTGATATATACTTCTCCATCTTTGATCAATTCTCTGATGAAATAATATTTGATCTGTATGTGTTTGCTTCTTCCATGAAAAACTGGATTCTTCGAAAATGAAATTGATGATTTATTGTCACAGAACATGACGGTCCCTTTCTCTTGAGGACACTTCAATTCATGTAGTACCTCTCTAAGCTAAAGTGCTTGACAACTAGCTGCAGATAAAGAAATGTATTCAGCTTTTGTTGTTGACAATGCTACAACATCCTGCTTCTTTGATGCCCACGAACCAACTCCAGAACCAATATTAAATACATACCCAGAAGTACTTTTGAAATCATCAATATTTCCTCCCCAATCATTACCACTGTAGCCAACAAGAACATTATCCACATTCCTTCTGTAGTGGATTCCATGATCAACAGTTCCAAGAATATATCTAAGAACTCTCTTTCAAGCTTCCCAATGACTTCTCTTTGGTGATGCCATAAATCTACTCAATAAACTTACTGAGAACATAAGATCAGGTCTAGTTGTAGTTAAATACATTAAACTTCCAACAAGACTTCTATAGATGGTGGCATCAAAAGCTTCACTATCACCATGCTTGCTTAACTTTAAATGCAATTCCATAGGAGTACTAGTAGGATAAGCATTCTCCATTTGGAACTTTATCAACAAATCTTTTGCATACTTCTTTTGGGAAGTTGCAATCTCATTATCACCTTATTTAACTTCAATACCAAGAAAGTAATAAAGTAAACCCATATCAGTCATATCAAATTCTTTCTTCATGCTCTCTTTGAACTTGTCAATCATCATGTTTGAATTTTCCGTAAAGATTAAATCATCAACATATAGACAAATCATCAAGAAATTACCATTTTTATCTTCTTTGGTGTAGAGAGCATGTTCATATGGATATCTTCTGAAACCATCCTTCAAGAAGAAATCATCGATACGTTTGTACCAGGCTCTTGGTGCTTGCTTTAGCCCATACAATGCTTTCATCAATCGACACACTTTATTTTCTTCTCCAATTTTGACATAACCTGGGGGCTCCTCAACATAAATTTTGTCCTCTTAATACCCATTTAGAAATGTTGACTTGACATCCATTTGATGAATTTTCCAGTTATCGTGTGTTACAAGGGATAACATCAAATGAACAGTCTCCAAGCGAGTTACTAGTGCAAAAACTTCTTCATAATCCACAGCAAACTTTTGTTTGTATCCTTTTACTACGAGTCTGGCCTTGTATTTCTGTACTTCTCCATTTTGCTTCAGTTTTGTTCTATAGATCCATTTGACTCCAAGAGTTTTTCTATCTCTTGTAATTTGACTAATTCTCATGTCTCGTTTCTTCTGATTGAATCAATCTCTTGATCCACTGCATTTTTCCATTTCTCATCTTGAATTGCTTCTTCAAAGTATATAGGATCAACATCTACAAATAAAGCAAAATCAGCATTTCATCATCTTGTATTCTTCTTGAAGTATTATAGATCTCTTGAATATTTCTTGTCTTCCTTGGAGTAGGTTCTTCATCACTTGTAGAGTGTGATGAAGAAGGTGAAGTCAGTGGTTGAGTCTCTTCAAGCTCCAAGTCTCGAGCATCTTCTTTGCCATTCATGTCAACAAGTAATGGATTTTGGTCTTTATTTGGTGCATCCCATTGCAAGAATTTTGCTTCATTGAACTTGATATCTCGACTAATAATAACTTTCTTACTTATAGGATTGTATAATCTGTAAGCCTTGGTGTTCTCACTGTACCTAACAAAAATGAATTTTTCTGATTTATCATCTAGTTTACCTCTTTTCTCATTTGAAATATGAGATTAAGCAATACACCCAAACACCCTTAGGTGACTAACAGTTGGTTTCAATCCGCTCCATGCTTCTTGAGGAGTAATATCTTGCACACATTTAGTTGAAACTCGATTTAGGAGAATAACAACACAAGTTATTGCATCTCCCCAAAATTGATCTGGAAACTTTTTGGCCTTCAACATACTCCGTGCAAGTTCCATTATTATTCTATTTTTCCTTTCTGAAACTTCGTTATGTTTAGGAGTTCTTCGAACAGTCTTCTGATGCTTGATTCCATTTTACTTCAAGAAGTCTGCAAAGACTATATATTCTCCTCCACGATCCGAACGCAATGCTTTTAATTTCAAGTTACTTTCATTTTCCACCATTGCTTTGAATGTCTTGAAACATTCGAAAGTAGAGATCTTTTTTTAGCAGATAAATCCACGTTTGTTTACTGTAGTCATCAATAAATGTGAGAAAATAATGGTTACCTCAATGTGTAGTGGTTTTCATGGGTACACGTAAGTCTGTTTGGACAAGCTTGAGAGGTTTTGATGCTCTCCAAGAACCTCCAGCTGGAATGAATTGTGATGATGCTTTCTGAAAACACATGCTTCACAAAGTTGATCTTCCTTTTTAATATTTGGCATTCTTCTCACCATATATTGTTGACACATGTGAGACAAAGTGTCAAAACTCAGGTGCCCGAATCGACAATGCCACAACCATGAAGAGTCATTTACTAAAGTCTCAAAACAAACAGGCTTCTCATAGCATATTTTAATTGGAAAAATTTTGTTGTGAGTCATGCGTACCTTCATTATGAGACCTCCATTTTTGGTTCTAATCTCACATATGTTATCTTTAAAGATAACATCATGTCCTCTTAGGAGAAGTTGCCCAACACTTAAAAGATTACGTTTGAGACCTGAAACATAATACACATCAGTAATTCTTCCTGCTCCATTTTTTTTCTTGACAAGAATATCTCCTTTTCCTATGACTTCAAGCTTCTTGTTATCACCAGTCTTCATTACATTTCAATGAGATTCATCTAAAGATAAAGAAAATATCCTTTCTTTTTGTCATGTGGTTACTGCAACCACTATCAAGATACCATATTTCTTCAATGCTTGTTTCTTGGACATTGAATGTGATGAAGAGAAGACCTTGACCATTATCCTATTGCTCATGCATTAGAGTGGTTTCTGCTTGATTAGAATTAGCCTTCTTAGACCAACAGTCGGCTTGAAAATGTCCATAACATCTACAATTGAAACATTGTATGAGAGAAAAATTTCCACGACCACCACTTCTGCATCTTCCTCTATTTGAACTTCTTCCTCTTCCTCTATTTGAAGAAGATTGATTGTCTCTGCTTTTTGACTCTAAATTTGTTACGACGTTGGATCGTCCATTGCCTCTACCGCCACATCCACCTCTTATTCTACTAGATCGCCCTCCAGAGGAGGATTGCATATGAAAAGCTTTTTCTGAAGGAGTATAACCAAACAACATCAAACTGAGCTCGTGAGATTGAAGAGATCCCATTAAGCTATTGATGGAGAGAGTTGACAAATCTTTAGATTCTTCAATTGCTCCAACAATATGCTCATATCTTCTAGTCATGCTTCTAAGGATCTTTTCAACCACCCTTTGATCTTCCATTGTTTCTGCATTTGATCTCAATTGATTAACAATTAAGAGAACACGGTTGAAAAAATCTTCAATAGTTTCAACATCTTTCATTCGAATGGTATCAAATTCAGCTCGAAGTGTTTCCAATCGGACCAATTTTACCTTTTCCTTTCCTTCGTACAAATTCTGGAATGCATCCCATGCTGCTTTAGTAGTAGAGACTCCTCATATTCTTTCAAAACTATTTTCATCCACAACTTGGTAGATGAAAAATAATGCATTCTTATCTTTTTTTCTAGTATCTCTCAACTCATTGAGTTGTTGTGGTGAAAAACCATCCTTACTTTCTGGCTCCAAATATCCCTCGTCAACAATATCCCAAAGATCTTGAGATCCATAAAGAACCTTCATTTGTTGGTTTCGCGTCTATAGTTTTTTTCCCTCAAAGCGAGGAAGTTGAGGCTGCAACATGTTAGATGACATCTTTCAGTCCTTTTGCTCTGATACCACTTTGTTGAAAGTGTTGACGAGCCCACTCTAAATTCACTTTAAATTTTACAGACTTTTAAGAGAAGAAACTTGTTCTCTTAAAAAACTCAAGAATGTACAAGAGAAGAATATTGTTTTCTTAAAACTCAGTTTCTTTATAAACTTCAATTTGCTTCTATTGATTTTGATTCTTTTCTCTTGCATACAGATGAGGGAAATGAACTCTTTATATAGTACTCAAGAGACACTTCCTAAAAGACACAAAATAAATGAAGTACATGTATATATATCATTCATGTACTTATATAATTACATGTATCTAGAAATGCATATATCTTGAAATTAGAAATATATCTAGGAATGTGTTATTCATAATGTATCTAGCTTATTAATTTCTAACAATTCCAACAAAAATAAAATAGATGTTGCAAGAAACATGTTTAGAATGACAAATGAAACTTTTCAAAACTAATTACACAGATAAAACTAAAATAGATTGAACTAAACTTGCACAACTAATTAAAAGAAATATTTACCTTCAAAGACAAATTTTTTCACATGAGTGCTTTAGTTTTTGCATGGTTCATTAACTTCAACTTGTGTCTAACTGTTTAGAGATGGACCATCGGCAAATACTGAATACACCAATCAACAAATCATCACTTTCGCATAATCCAAAACAAACAAAGCATTAAATAAAACAACAAAATTGAAGAAAAACCCATATTAAATTAGATCATTTCAGACAGATTAAGTAGGAAAAGGGGATTAGGAAGAACAGCTAGAACAGGGTTTATGGAATTCAAATCAATGGAGAAATAAAGAGAAGAATAAAGGAAGTTTGGTGTGTGACTGGGTGGAAAAAGGAGTATTTGGTTGTAAAAAAAGATAGAAACAAAACAAAGTGAGAAAGGAAGGAAGTCAATTCAAGACAAATCACTCGTAGCTAATATATGACTCATAAAAAAATTAAGATAAGATGAGAACTCTGATAAACCCACAATTACCACCATAATCAGAATTTACTAATTTTTGTTGGAATCCAAAAGAAAAAGAAATGGAAACCCAACCAAGCAAAATGAGTTAACTAGAAACTTTAGGCTTTACCATTAATAATATTTAAGGGTCTGAAAGTTACCTTAGATATTAAATTTTGAGTTATAACTTGCAAAAAAATTCTCTATGTTACAATTTTGATTACAAATTCATAGAATTAAGATGCGTACCTATAAAGTGTAGGAGTGCTTATGATGAGAGACTATATTTGTATCTATAAAGTGAAGGAGTGCTTATGATGAGAGACTATAGTTTAAAATATCCTACAATAAGAAAAATAAAAGAAATGGTAAGACCTAAGAAGCACCGACACAGATATGGTTACATGATACGGATACGATCGGATATGGTGATTCGTCAATTTCTAAAAAACTAAGCTACAGATACGTCGAAGGATACGTCATTTTTTATATATTTTTTTAATATATATATTTCTAAAAAACGAGGATACTGATACATTGAAGATACATTTTTTTTTCTTAAAAAAATCTAAGATATAGATAAATTTAACATATAAGTTAATAACAATAGAACAAAATAGAATACAAACACTGAAATACAATACAAAAAAAACAACATCTAAGATGTTGAAGTACAATAGTTAATAAAATACAATAGAAAAGTGACTTATATTACAAAGAAGAAGAAGATTAGAGGAAGAAGCATGGAGATAAATGAAGAACTTCTTCATTGAATTTTTTAAGATATCCAAATGGTTTATATTTTGGTGGACTTTGTGGAGACTCAAATGTGAAGATAAAGACTAGATGATTCTAGGGTTTGATTTTTTATTTGTTTTTTTCCTTTTAGTTTTGGACTCGAGTAGTGAGCTTTTTAAGTATGTTGCCTAGTTTTAGATTGGGAAAGATTAAATGAGTGGTCTGTTTTTTTTTTTAAAGGTACGCATAAAAATATATACGTCAAATTGTGTGTCAGATACATATCTGGAAAGTATTTGGAAGTATTGATATCTAATACGTGTTTGATATGGATTCTTTGCCTCACATGAAGCATCTATACTTCATAGAGTAAGACTCTATCTGGGTAAAGTCTTATCCTATAATTTATTTACTTACACATGTTTACCTTCATTGTTTCTTTAGGTATCTTAGTCTTCAAATACGTAAGCTTCGTATATATGAAGCTGCTGCAAGGTATATGGAAGAAGTAATTTTTTGAATAACAACACATATCCAACACATGTAAGCAAAAATAAATTCACAAGAGTTTCAACGATCTTCATATGTATTGAAGATTTAGGTTCCAAGATGATAAGTTCAATCAAACATCATATGTAAAGAATGGGTACTAATAAATGAACATATCGGTTCAAGAATGTGTATCAAGAATATGCCTTGTTCTGTGTTGTAAGAACTTGATTGTCACTGAAAAAATGTAACACTTCAAGGAAACTGTATTTAAGCCTTCAAATGACAATGTACTTATTGGAATTAACTTGAATATTAGTTTCACGTGCAAGTCAATTTCGAGAAGCGAAACAACTGAATCATAACAGTGAGAAGATTACAATGACAATCAATCGAAACAAAAATAGTTAAAATCTATTATTGAAAGACAAGAGATAATTCAAGTCTTCAATTTTGTTGGAACATTTATATACAAGGGCTCTTACAAATGTCTATGTTCCTTTAACAAATATCTATCTATAATAGATTCTAACAAGGAGAATATTTATGACAACTCCCAAAAAAAAGTAGTAAACTTATGTAAAATCCCGACATTTAGGAAAATTGGATTGACTATCTTAAATTATTGGTTTCATTTTATTTTAATTTTGGTATTTGGAACCAAAATTTGAGGGAAGATAATTAATTTTGATTGATTTGATAAGAGATTTAGAATTTTTGAATTTTTTTAATTGATAAAAGATATGGAGAAATTTAAATATGGATTGGGTTTCAGTTTAATTAAGAGGAGTTCCGAACATGGGGTTTAATTTAAGAAAAGTGGAAAATTATTATGGAGATATAAAATTTAGAGTTTATTTGAATTTAAGTTGGTGGATTTAGGAGAAAATTAAATAAAGGTAAGTTAAGATGAGAGATTTAGGATTGATATGATGGAACTGTGTGTGTGTATATATATGTTATTGAAGAAAAATGGAAAAAAAAAAGGAAAAAGGAAAAGAAAATAAATATTTATTTAAGTTACGGTTTGCTTTGGGAGTTATATTTAGGGCTAATTGCATATATACATAAAAAAATAATAATAATAAAAGACTAAAAAACCCATGTCAAAATTAGTGGCTATCAAGGATAGATTTATTAATAGTGATCAACTTTGAAAAAGACCAACAACTTTTTTTTTTTTTTTTGCAAAGGTATTGTAATTAAAGTATGGGATGGGAGAATCGAACCTCAGACCACGAGGTTGATAGTATGAATACTATGCCAATTGAGTTACGCTCTTGTTGATAAAGACCAACAACTTTGATTATCACGGTAGCTATCACTAATAATCTTTTATCATGGCTATCACTGATAGCAGCCATTGTCGCTATCACTAATAGACTTTCATTAATTAGAATCAACCTTGAAATATTAACACTTAAGGCTATCAATGATAGATTTCTATAACTAGTTATCATCTTTGAAAGAAACTCGATATATAGATATCACTTGAGTTCTATCGTCGATATCATTAACATCACTCATATTGTGTTTATCAGTGATAGCTTCTTCCACTGATAACATCATTGATAAGATGTTATTAATGATCTCACTGATAGCATGTTATTAGTGATAGTTCTCTATCACCAATAACGTGCTATCAGTGGTAGCTTCTATCACTGATAACATACTATCGGGTAGCTTCTATCACCGATAACGTGCTATTAGATAGCTTCTATCATCGATAACATGCTATTAGTATTAGCTTCTATCATTGGTTATATGCTATCAGTAGTAGCTTCTATCAATCATAGCCACGTACACCTTTTTGCCCCTTTGTTGTCTTTCTCAAACATTTATAAGTCCTTTTTTTCGATGATAGCTTTCATCACTGATAAACATGCTATTAGTAATAACTTCTAGGCATTGCACTTACATTTTAGTTCAATATTCAACTTTATTAATTAAATTTCCTAAGTTGGCTATCAATGATAGATTTATATAAGTGACTATTAACTATGAAAATATAATCAAAGATTAAGCTATCAGTGATAAAAAATATTAGTGGCTATCACTGATAGACTTTCATTTGTTATTTATATTTATTATTTATTATAATAATAATCAAACTTGATGATTAGCTTGTTGGTGTTAAGTCACTTAGGAATTGAATACTTTCAAGTCCTGGGTACGAAACTCAACCTCATAATTCTTATGAAAAAAAAAGGGAAGAAGAAAAAATTCAAAGAGAAATGAAAGAAAAAAAAAGATATAGAAGAAGCAGAAAATCGGAGAAAGAAAAATGAAAAAAAAAAAAAAAAGAAGAAGCAAAAATCGAAGAAAATAAAGAAAATAAAAAGACAAAAAAGAAGGTGCAACAAGACAAGGCAAGAGAGGGCTAAATTAAAAATTTAAAAAAATAAAAAATTGACTAGTTAACTTATCCATATTTACAAATATTTGAAAGATAATATATTTTTAGATTTTTTATCTTATTCTACAATCTATTACAAAAATCCTTATATTTATGTGAGCTTAAAAAAAGGACTCCCAACTGCCCGACTCACGCGAACCCCGTCCTCTCTGTCCCCCTATTTAATTTTCTTCAGCCCATCGGCGCTCACAAGCCTAGCCATCCAACGAGCTCAGCCGTCATGTTGCCGTCCCTGCTCAAGCCGCACACTAGCCGTCGCGCGCGAACGTGCTTGCTCTCTCTCTCGCAACTTTACGCAAGGCAACAATCATGCTTACTTCCTTCTCTGTCTCAGATCTGGTGTGCACGTCAGCCGTCCATCCACCATTTGTGTGCATCGCTTAGCCCTCGCTCATGCGCGCTATCCAGCCGCATCTTTTCCCTTTTCTGATCGTTGGAATCCTAAGATTTGGGTGAGATTTTAGGTGTTTTGGGTTGTTTTGGAATGCCCATTAACATTGAATTAAGTTTTGGCCCATAACTAATTTACCCATAATTTTTTAGGTTGGATTCAGGAATTTGGATTGGTTAGAGTCGTCATTCGTGAGATTAAGATTCTATCAGCCAATTTTGGTTAGTTTTAAGGTTTCAAAACCATTTTTTTTTTTTTTTTGTCAATGTTGCTATAAATTTTTTACTTGGAACCTTAATAATGGTTTATATTTAGGTTGGTTTTGTTTAGAAAGTTTTGCGAGTGAATTCAGATTAAATTTCAACATTTGGGTGAGTTATTTGGAGAATTTTAGAATGATTTCATGTTTTGGAATTAAGCACTAAAGTTTGGAGTTAAGCATAATTGTGGTTTGTATCAGGAGTTTGATCCATGATTATTCTATTCTATGAAGAAGATAAATTTGTTAGCTATTTCAGGCTTAAGTATGAGATAAGTGATTTTCTATTGGAACTCCCTTGAGTTGGACACTTAAATTAAATGAGAATATTATGAAAATGTTACATAGATGGTACCATAAAAGCATGCAATTGACTGATGAACTGACTGACTATGCTATGTAATTTTTAAGTCACGTTATGAATATGTTGGAAAGCCATAAACTATGACTTATGAGTTAGCCTCTCTAATTGTTGTGTTCATGCTAGGCTAATGGGTGATTGTTAACTCATTTATTGGGCTGTGTATATATTATATTAGTGAGCCTTCGGGTTTACCACTTATGACTTTTTTGGTGTCCCTATGGGATCGCCACTATTTCCATTATTTATGTTAATATAGGTTCACACCCATGGCTGTTTTCGTGTTCTTACGAGAGCACTACCTATGCTATGTCATGCCATGTCATGCTATGCTATGTTATGTACATCATACCTGTTAGGTTTTATATCCTAAAACTCGTGGTTAGTAAACAATAGAATGTATTCTGAAAATTCAATAAAGTTGTTATTGAATATATTGTTTTTTAGAAATCCAATAAACCAAAGTCCCTTGACTATTACATGAAACTTGAACTTTATGTGGAGACATACAAGTGGATCGGGTTCAAGTAAATAACCAAAATGATCTAAGTATATGAATAAGATTGGGTGCCTTATTCTCGTAACAGTATTGAATGCGGCCTACTCTATAGTTGTTACAAAGAGTTGTAAAGTGCTACAAACAAAGTGATCCTAATTCGTTCATAATGGGACATGAGGAGTGGGGGTGTCCTGTGCAAATGAGTTTTGTGCAAGATCGGACCACGAAACCCGTCACTCTTAATTTATATGTTGTTTACTGTTTAAGACTGACTAAAGCGTTGACATAGGTAACTTAACCTTGATCCTAAACTAACTATGAACTCCTGTTTGTTTGGGATTATCCTTTGATAAGCAAATTGTGAGAGTAGACCAACTGCCTCTGCTCAATAAGCTTACCATTTTGGAGATAAGACCAAATGAATAGTTGGAGACATATGGTACAAGATGGAATTCACTGCTACATAATTAGGGATAGTAGAGAGGTTGTTCCCTCAAAGTGCTGATTTTTGGTTTTGAACAAGAGGCCTCACCCTCTCATTGGCCCGAGAGAGATTCGATTTATTGATTGGATCACAAATCAATTGTTCATTAGGGGATCAGTGAGACATAAGGAACAAAAGGTAATTTTGGGGGTAAAACAGAGATTCGACCCAGCCGCTATTACGAGCAACCTGTGAAGGGTTAACTTACTAATCATGGTTATATCGAGTGAACATAATACATCTATAGTGAGGGGAATTCAGCTATGGGCTTTAGTGAAATCACCCATTAGTTAACGAATGGGTGTTAGATCGGTTTAATGAGTCTAGTCGATTAATCTCAGATCGTTGGAGCCCATGATCTGTAGGTCCGTGAGGTACCCCTACTAGCTTGTAAATGGATTATATCTAGAATATCGTGATAATTTAATTTGAAGTGTTCAAATTAGAATTAAATTAAATTGGAGAAGAAATATTTAAATATGATTTAAATATTTGAAGATGGTATTGTGTAAAATTAATTTAATATTTGATATTAAATTAATTAGAATGATTTAAATTGTTTAAATAATTATTTATTAAATTTATTAAGAAAATTAATTTATGAAATTAATTTGTGTAAAATTAATAATATTTTCATTTTTATTAAAGAAAATTGATTTATGAAATCAATTTATCAAAATTGAGAGAGAAGAAAAATCACAAAATGGAAAATATGGATTTTCCATTAACTTCATGAAGTAGCTTACGAACAACCCACCTCTTCAAGCTTCATTAAACTCCAAGCATGAGCTGCATCTCATACAACAAATCTCTTTGCTAGAATGTTTGCAATATATTAAAGAGATTGGAGTATTTTGATGGGAATGCAACCGATAGAATTTCTCTAAAAAATTCGTAGAAGAAGGGTGTTCTTCACGTTGGGTTGCTACTGTGAGTTAATCTCCAAATTCCCTTAATTCAAGCTTATTTTGAGTCCCACTACTCAATCTAGAGCACCAAGAGGATAGTAGGAATATCTTAGGGTAGTCTACAATAAGATTCAGAGGAGATTTGCAGTTGGATTCACCCTTAGAGGAAGATCTTCAAAGGTATGTCATGAAACCCATTTATTCCTACTGAAGCATGCTTTAATTTCTGCCAAAATTAATCAATTAGAGTGCTTATGGATCCTTGTTACTTCCGCTACACAATGGTGTATTCCAATTGGAATCAGGGCATTTTATAAGCATTCAATTTGGTTTAATTTGGTTTCATGGGTGTTTTATATGAGTAATATGAAACTGCTGTACTGATATGGTTCTTTGGGTTTTGGCTTTTAATTACTCTTTGATTTCTCATTTAAATTTGTAATTTGCTCTTAGCTTATATGTGTTCCTAAGAGTCTATAATTTATTTGTAGTCATTAGTGTTGAAATTAAGCGGTAAATCAAAGAAACAAGTGAAGAGGTCGAGTTGCAAATTCCAAAAAATTAGCCTCTGTTCATATCGTCGTTGAGCTTCAGTAGCTAAACGATCGTTCAGCTTCATGCGTTAGACGATGTGAAGAAAAGCTAAGCGATCGTGTAGCTTCAGGCATTGATCATTGAGGTGTTGTGCGGTAGACGATTGTGTACATGCAGAAGGTAAGTGATGCGTTGTATTGCTATACGATGGCACTACACGATCGTGTAGCTTCGGGTGGGAGATAAGCGATGCAGTGAAAAGCTATACAATAGCACTGCACGATTGCTTACCATAATCGTTTACCTTTGATCGGGAGCTAAACGATGCGTTGAGATGCTAAGCGATAGCACTACGCAATCATTTACCTCTATGTGGCAGCTAAGCGATACGTCGAGATGCTAAGCGATAGCACTACGCGATCGCTTACCTATATATGGCAGTTGTGCAATGCGTCGATTACTATACGATAGCACTAAGCGATCGCTTACCTTTTTCGTGCACTAAACGATCAACTTCAGGCGTTAGATGATAGTGCTAAACGATCGTGTAGTAAATTGTCCATGCTAAATAATGAAGTTGCGTGATAGTGTTGGACACTAAGCGATCGTGTAGCTTCCTTCGACACTAGACAATGACACTATGCGATAGTACGAGGACACTACACGATCGTATAGTTTGATCAGGAGTTATGCGATAGTTGCTAAACGATCACGCAAACACTAAACAATCAAGCAAAACGTATGACGATTGTCATCATTGCTAAATGATGAGACTTAGTGAGATGTTCAACATTAGCGAGAGTTACCGGTTCGATCGATTCTCTTGAGATCCGGTCTGGTTCAGCCTCGAATGGTTTTTGGCTGGTCCCATTTAGACTTTGTTGGTCCGATTCAGATGATTTGGGTTCGGTTCAAGCTACTTAAGTTCGTTTTAGAGAGGATTGAGCGATCCGGAAGTGGTTCATAAGCTATTTTGTAATAATTAGGTTTTTGTTTGCTTGTTTATGCCAAAACTAAAACTGTTTGCTTGTTTATGCCAAAACTAAAACTGTTTGCTTGTTTATGCCAAAACTCAAACTTTATATTCCAAGATCGAGATGCCTTTTTATGCCTATAAATGGACTGATTTAGTTTGAAAACTTTTTGCTCTTGACCTTAGGCTATTAATCCCCCGGGCTGAAAAATATAAACGATCTCCTCAAAATTACCATTCAAAATTCAGTCTTGACATCTATTAGCCATATCTCATAGTCAGAATATGAGGCAATGTATAGAAGGATGCAAATAGATTTCAACATGGCAACAGGTGAGAAAGTCTCCTCATAGTCAACTCCCTCCACCTGGGTATAACCCTTTGCCACAAGTCTAACCTTGAAGGGTTACACCTTCCCATCAGTACCCCATTTCCTCTTGTAGATCCATTTACAACCTATAGGTTTTACCCCATCCGGTTGATCTACAAGATCCTATACTAAGTTGAAGTACATAGACTCCATCTCGAGATCCATGGCTTTGACCCATTCATCTCAGTCAACATCCTCCATTGCCTTCTCATAAGATGAGGGATCCTCAACCTCGCCATCGGCTACCATACCAAGATTTCAGTGAAACTTATATAGCGAATAGGTGGGTTCGCAACCCTTCCACTACGTTGAGGTTCCCTCAACTCTTGAGGTAGTTCTGACCTACCAGATGAACTTCCATCAACAACTCTTGTTGATGGAGTAAAGCCTTCAACAATTATTGTTGATACTTCACTAGTTCCGTTGGAAAATTCATGCAACACGACTTTACTACGTGGACTGTGATCTCTCATATGACACAAACACGTTGTTTTCCTTAGGATCATAAAAGTAACCCCCTCATGTACCTTTGGGGTAGCCTAAAAATAGGCAAAGCCTCAAACGTGGTTCTAATTTCTTTAGATTGGCCTCAAGCACATGTGTTGGGCAACCTCATATGCAGAAGTGACGTAAACTAACTTTATGCCCATTCCACGAATCCAAAGGTGTTCTGGCAACACTCTTAGAAGGAACACAGTTTCAGATATAAGCTATAGTCTCCATTGCAAAACCCCAAACTGAGTCCGTTAAGGAAGCATAACTCATCATTGACCGAACCATGTCTAACAAGGTTCTGTTTCTCCTCTCCGATGCACCATTCTGCTAAGGTGTACCCAACGCTGAAAGTTGGGAAACGATTCCATATTCTATCATATAGTTCTGGAACTCAAAATTCAGAAACTCTTCACCCCGATCCGATTGAAGTATTTTAATCCATCTATCCTAACAAAAAATATGCATTGTAACACTAATTATAGGCATGCTTTAACAATTAAAATACAAAATACCGAGTAAACATAACAGTTGAAGACAATCTTCAATCGAACTTAGTCTAGTGGAAACGAACTCCTCTACGCTTCTTATCGCCTAGCAAATAGTCACCTAACAGCACCACGATCGTTTACACGATCGGTAGCGCACGAACCAATAGCAACCGAGAATGACACCACCACTCAAAGCCCTCGGTATTCTCAGAGTGAGAATCCAAAGGGTGGACTTTTATGGAATTGATAGAAGGAGGAAGAAAAGAATAGTAGATGGCTATCGTATAGTCGGGTGCTTATCGTTTAGAAAGAGGTACATGATCGTGTAGGTTTGGCTAAAGAACATCTAGCAAATGGTAAGCGATCGTTTAGTCTGCTCGGCGCACTAAGCGATTATTTAGAAAAGATAAGCGATCATTTAGAAATCGTGGGCGATTGTTTAGTGAGCAGATGTGCGATCGTTTAGGACGATGGGCACTATCACATAGGCTCTAAACGCTAAGCGATCGTAAACTTTTCAAAATCTTTTTCTTACAAAATTAAATCAAATTTCATTTTATTCTTCAGTTACAAGAATCGAATTCGAACTTCCCACTCTTGCACGATTCCAGATAAATTTTAGGCCAATTATCTTATAACCGTCAAATTAATTAACTAATGAATATAATCATATTATATTCTTAACCTATAATTTGATATCATATATCTACTATAGTATTTTGTCCTCTACTTGATATAAATCATATTTATATCCAATTTCCTCCAAAATAATGTATCTCATACATTCAGGCAATCATATCATATATAATTAACCAGTTCAATTATATCATATATAATCGAACTCTCTCTTGTCAATTTGAACATTTCAAACTGACCCAAAAACATATTCTCAACTTTATCCAAGCTACCAAGGGGACCTTATGGATCTATGGCTCGAAGCTTCAATGGTACGTGAATAGTTGACCGAACTCTTTAGCCATGAGATCTACCATCCGTTAACTACCAGGCATTCCACTAAAGACCAACAACTGAACTCTTCTTACCACAGATATATTTCCGTGTCTATCAGATATAACCAATGATGAGTACAATGACCATTCACAGATGCTTGTAAGTATAGCAGGGCCAATTTACTGTTTTGCCCCTGTAGCTACATCTCACTCCTTAAATACCACTGATCCCTCTAATGAATAATACAACATAATCCAACTATGTGTGAACACCTCTCGGGCCAAAAGAATGTGTGTGACGCCACATTGTTCAAGCCTAGAATCAACCCTTAAGGGAGCTATCTGTCTACTTGTCCCTGCTTCGGGGAATGAGTGAATTCCATCTTGTGTAATCGAGTTCCTAGCTCCCAAATCAGACGAATCTCAAAAGTGGTAGGTTTGAGTCGGCGACCTGGCCACTCACACCCATGCAAATCAAATGACCTCTCTTACTGGCAGGAGTTCCCACTTCACCCAGGATTGAAGTCATGTTACCTATGGTCATCCCAGTGAAGTGAAATCTCTATCATGAACGGTGTCATATAACGAGACGTTAACACTTCGTGGTTAGGTTTTATACAAACTCTTTCTATAGGACGGCCCTACTCACATGTCCCCTACACGAATGATCAGGATCAGATTATCTGTGACAAGTCATAACACTTGTGACAATTCCGCAAAGCGGGCCGTATCCATAGCGTTACTAGGATAAGATTTCCCTTCTATATCCATATACTACAGACCATTTTGGTTATCACTTCAGACATGATCCACTTGTATATCACTACATACATGCTTAAGTTACATCCAGATAACCAAGGATTTTAGGTTTATTGGTTTGTGGTAAAGAAAATAAAACATTCAACTGAGTAAAAACAATATGTGAAGTAAATATTATATAGTATGCATCACAAGCGTTCGTACAAACTATTTACATATTACAGGACACGAGACTTTAAGGCATCAACCCGAACATAATAATCTTGTTTTCTTTCGCTGCTTGTTTCTGTATTCCAGCAACTGATATGGTGAGCAATGTCACATATGTACAGACCATAAGAGTTTGAAATATATTTTTTTCAGAAAGAATTAAACCTAAGACAGAGGAAATGGATCGAGTTGATTGAAATTATGATTGTACCGTTAACTATCACTCAGTAAGGCTAATGTTGTAGTAGATGCTTTGAGTAGGAAATCAAGATGCCAAGAGATGTGTTGAGTTCTTTAAAAGGAAGGTTATTGTAGAAGCTTAAGTGAGCTAATGCAACTTTGATAGTAGGTCATTATGGGGGAAATGATAGTTCATTTTTAGGTGAGACCCACATTAGTAGAAGATATCATCAGAGCCTAGATAGAAGATCTTAGTCTCCAAGAGTTACCTAAAGAGGTGAGGAAGCATTAGAGATCAAATTATGTTATGAGACAGGATGAAAGATTATGTTATGAGACAGGATGAAGCTTTGTTGAAGCGAGATAGGTTATGTGTTCCTAATGATGAGGTGCTAAAGAAAGAATTACTAGAAGAGGCCCAGTTCAACATATGTTATGCACCCAAGTAGTACTAAGATGTATTGAACAATGAAGAGGTCTTATTGATGGTCGAAATTAAAGAAAGACATACCTAGTTATGTATATAGATGTATGATCTATCAACAGGTTAAACTAGAGCCTCAGAGACCTGTAGGTTTGTTGAACCTATTTCCAGTACCTGAATGGAAAAAGAAACATGTGACCATGGATTTCTGTTTGGTCTACCAAGGATGTCCAATACTTATTACGACATATGCGTAATAATGGACAGAATGACAAAGACGGCAAAGTTTTTACCAGTCAAAGCTACATTTACCCTTGATTAGTTGGTTAAGATATGTGTTTATCGAGTTATGAGCTAATTTGGGGTTCCAATATCCATTGTATCAAATAGGGATCCAAGGTTACCTTGAAATTCTGGCCTAGTTTACAGAAGGCACTTGATACTCATTACGTTTCTATATAGCATTCCATCAATAGATAGATGGACAATCAGAATGAACAATCCAGATGTTGGAAGATATGCTAAGAGCCTGTGTATTGTAATTTAAGGGTACCTGACTGCCTCTGTTGTGGCTGCTACCTTCTTTATTGAACCTAAATCTTCTCTATCTAACTTTCAAATAAGTGACTTACAATATTTACTTAAACAAATGATTTCATCCAATTCCTCTGCTCTTGCGGTTTTCTCAAGTAATCGGTGGCTCCTTGATTCAACTTGTTGTAACCATATGACTTCTGATTTTTCTCTTCTGACTACACATACTCCTACCAAATCTCTTCCTCCTATTTATGTTGCTGGTGATAATTGTATGACCATATCCCATGTTGGCTTTGCTGATACTCCCACGCTACAACTTTCCAATACTTATTGTGTTATAAACCTGACCTTTAATCTTGCCTCAGTCGGACAGTTGTGTGATCTTAGCTTAATTATTTCTTCTTCTTTTACTGGGTTTCAGGTTCAAGATCCACAAACGAGACAGAGAGTTGGTGTGGGTCGCAAAGTGGGAAGATTGTTTAAGCTCACATCACATCAACTGCCTGTTTGTTTACTTTATGCTCCTGTCACTAACTCTGCTATATATTAGTGGCATCTTCATCTTGGTCATGCTTCTTCTGACAAACTCCATCATTTTATTTCTATAAAAAAAATTGGAATAATGTGTCCAAGTTTATTCTTTTTTATTGTGTGAATTGCAAACTTGCTAAACAACATGCATTATCCATTTTACACTCCAGTTCTATATGTGATTAGCCTTTTGACTTAATTCACTTTAGCATTTGGGGTCTTGTTCCTACTTAATTCATTATTTTGTTATGTTTATTGATGACTACTTTCAGTTTACCTAGATATATTTTCTAAAACATTGTTCTGCCTTGTCTCAAATATATATTGACTTTGCTAATATGGTTCACACTTAGTTCTCTCGTATAATCAAAGCTCTTGGTACAGATAATGCCTTGGAGTATAAGGACTTCAGTCTTCTTTCTTTTCTCACCTAGTAAGACACTATTGTTCAGCGCTCTTGTCCCCATACCTCTCTAAATAATGGGTGAGCAGAATGTAAACATTGCCATTTTTTTTTTGTTCGGGCTCATCTTCCGTCTGCCTATTGTCTTGTAAAATTTTAGGGAGAGGTCATTCTTACTTTTGTCTACACAATCAATCATATTCCTTTGTCTTTCCTTCATAATATTTCTTCGTTTGAACGATTATATGATACTCCTCCTGATTACTCTAATCTCAAGGTCTTTCGTTGTGCATGTTTCGTTCTTCTCCATCCACATGAACCTACAAAATTAGAACTGCCTTCACGTCCTTATTCCTTCATTGGCTACAAAATCGAGCACGAAGGTTTCCATTGTTAGGATCCTTTTTCTAATAGATTGCACATCTCTCACCAAGACACTTTCTGGGAGCATATAATGTACTCTAGTCTCTCAACGTTTCATGTTTCTCTTTCAAGTCCTTATCTCTTTCTTCCTGATGGTTCAATTGATCATTTCCCTTCATCTACATCTTCTTATGATACTGAGCTTGAGCAAACTACGCCCATTTCTGTTGATCCTAATCTATCATCTATCTCACCTTTGGAGTCTGAACCTACTCCTAACCCTGCTTCTCCTGTTCAACACTCCCCTTGTGTAAGGGCACCTCCTACTCATCTTTGAGACATTTATTGTTTTTCCACTATCAGTTTCTTGGTTGAATCTATCTCTTTTAATGAAGCAAATACTAACCCTCTGTGGTAGCAAGCTCTGAGTGACGAACTTCAGGCCTTAGATAAGATGCATGCATGAGAGTATGTGCAATTGCCTCATGGTAAGAAACTCATTAGTTGCAAGTGGGTCTACAAGATCAAGACTCGCTCTGATAGTTCTGTTGACTGTTATAAAGCTCGATTGGTGGCAAAAGAATAGTGTCAGGAATATGGGATCGATTATGAAGAGACTTTTGCACACATAGCCTAGATGATATATGTGCGGAGTCTCTTAGTTGTTGTTACAGCCAAACAGTGGCCTTTTTTTTAGATGGATGTCAATAATGCTTTTCGTAATGGGGAATTATTTGAGGAAGTCTACATGGACCCACCCTCAGGTATCTCTCCTCCATCTCAGAAGGCGTGTCTCCTTCGTCGAACATTGTATGGGTGGAAGCAAGTCCCATGGGCAAGGTTTGCATTCAGTTTCATCATTGTTTATCTTGGTTTTACGTCCAAATCTCATGACACGACATTTTTTCTGCGTCAGACGGATCATGGTATTGTTCTACTTCTTCTTCTATATGTTGATGATATGCATTTTACTGGGGATGATCCTTAGGCTATTTCGAATTTGCAACACTACCTTAGCGAGCACTTTGAGATGAAGGATTTGGGGTCACTTGGTTACTTTCTTGGTCTTGAAGTATCAATGAGCTCTGCTGGTTACTAATTTTGTCAAGCGAAATATGCTTTAAACTTATTGGTGCGCTTCGAGATCACCGACTCTACTATAGCCCCAACACCACTCGACTGTAATGTTCACCAAATTCGTTTGATGGCATTCCCTTCATCGATGGTAAACTTTTGGCAGTCTTATTTATTTAATAGTGACTCGCCTCGACATTGAATATGATGTTCACATTGTTAATCAGTTCATGGTTTCCCCTTGAACCATTCATTTTACTATTATTCTTCATATTCTTCACTATGCCAAGAGAACTCTAGGACATGGCCTTCAGTTCTCATCCCCGTCATCCATGGTCTTCTCCGACTACTCTGATGCTAATTAGGCTGGTGATCCTATTGAGCAACGTTCTATCTTAGGTTACTGTTTCTATCTCAGCGACTCTCCTATTTCTTGGTGAAGTAAGAAACAAACTACATTAGTAGAAATTACTAAATCACATATATATTTATGTCATACATATAAAAACCTCTAATTCATTCCAAGAAACCAACAATTAACATTATGGGCTTCTTAAAGGAGCTTGAACTTGATATTAGATAGCCGGCATGTCGATACTCTCAAGATGATATGATTTGCAGACGAAATAGAACATCGTCTCCAACACGAACGACCACAACAAGAAAACCAATGTCAACAATAGTAATGACAAGCTGCCCATTACATGCATCTGCATAACCATTGACGACGACGATAAAAGCATCTTTCTAACAAGAGCCTCTAGCCATAGAAAAATCCTGAAAGCCAAAAAAATCGCCAACACGATGCCCGTTGCCGATGCCATCTTATTCTTCAAAAGCAAGCTACTCTTGGCTATGGCTTTCAACCCACATGACTCTTCCAACATAGAAACAACACCGACCAATTGAAACACCACTACCAAATACAATAACCCAACAAAGTAGAAAACAAAAGCCACACTGAAAGTTGTTTCATCAACTTTTCCTAATGGCAAAACAATAAAGAACAAAGCAAATCCAACTATGATATGATACACCAAGGAAATCAAAAGAACACAAAGAAATGTGATGAGGACTCGCTTCTAAACCTTTGCTACGACGCTCAAGGGGTCCTTAACGGATGGTTCTTGACCGGTGTTTAAGGCAGCAACGGTGAGAGAGATGCCGGCAGTGGAGAAGATCGAGTAACCAAAAAGGAATATGATGGATAAGACAACGTTATAGGGCCAAAAGTGGGACATATTGTGGAAGAAGAGATCATGTGGTGTATTCCTATATTCATGGAGGTTTCTTAGGAAGTCATTTAAGATCCCCATGAAGCTTAAAAGAAAGAAGTTTAGAGGGTGGATGAAGAAAAGAGCTGCCATGGCAAAGATCTTTTTGTTTTTGTTGATGAATTTGTATGTTTCTTTGAAGATTTCAAAGGTTCCAAAGAACTGCATATCTTTATGCTTCACATCCATTGGATTTTGGATCAATCTTCTGTATTTTTTTGTTAAAGTGAATAAGACGAAGGAGGAAGAAGAAAAGTTTGAAAGGAGATAAGGTAAAGTGATGTTTTCGTGAGGAAAAAAGTAAGAGATATAAATGAAGTTGTCGGCAAGTGAAATATCAACCATGGTTTGAGGGGCAATGTGTCCGAGAAAGATAATTTACTAATATTAAAGAGTTATACAATTTACAACGTAGTACTTCACTACAACACACGATTAATACAACAACTCACGTAGAGTTCAACTCATTAATCACTTAGGCTCTCCCCTAGATGTGAGACTTCTTCTTAAATGTACTTACACTCTTCCTAATTTTGGTAATGTTAGTGCTGAAAATTTTGGCTTCCGAAAGTATGTGAGACTCTTCTCAACGTTGTTATCTTCTTCACAAGTTAGCGAGCTCCTTTCACTGATGAATCTTAGGATCCCTTAAAGATAGAAAACTCCTTCTCAGAAGCTGAATCTTATGCTCCCCCTAAGACCGAGAATTCCTTCTCTTTAACTGTGCTTTAGGCTCTCCTTAAGACAAAATAATCTTCACATTCTTGAATGATTCACACAATGGAGTTGCACATAAAAGATGATGAACTTGCATAACGAAATGTAGTGAGCAAAGAGCAAGAACACTAAGATGAAAAATTTGGCCACAAAACAGAAAACGACTTGCTCGATTAACAAAAGCAGAAACCCTAAATGATCAGTATAATTCTCTTTAAATAGTCGAAACCAAGAAAGAAAAAAAAACCCATTTGGAAAAGATAAGTTGTGCCTTAATAAAGAAAAATATCAGACAAAATATCGTACCCCGATATTTTCAGATAAGAAAAATATTCTACAAGAAGATACTTTGATGTTACTGACAGATGTTAAGACATTATTTGAGATATCTGCAAAAGTCACTATCTTATAAAATTATAAAGCACACTAAATAAATCTTCAAAAAAATCCCCTTTGGTTGATCCTAGTTTTTTTTAATCCAAAACAGACACCAAATCACGTCAGCTGAAGATAAGAAGCTGAAGGACTAGCATGCTGAACAATACTCATTCTTCCCTTTTTGTTTGACTTACGAAAACAGCCAAAGCCAACTTCAACAAAATCAGAAACCATGACTTTAGGAATGGTTAAAATTAGACATAGCAATATTTTCAACATAGAACACTCTAGACAAATAATAGACATTTCAAGCACAATAGTACCTTCAAGATTCTTCCATATAACATCAAACTTAACAGAATTAACTCAAGAAACGTCACCATCAAAGCCAAAGACAGATGCAACGACATTTTCAGGGATCACAATAGACAAATTAGCACAACCTGCACAAGGAAGGTGGATTTTCTCAATTAAGGTAGACACACCAACAACTTTGGTTATGGGCTCCAAGCAGCAAAGCGACCCAAACCCGAATTTTCATTAATTGTTGCAATTCAATTCTACACAAGCCCAAAGTAGTCCTTAAGGCTTCATTAACACTCTTAGTTTCAATTGGAAATGTAAGGCAAGTATTGTTAATCATTTGGAGATAGTCAACCATATCCTTCTTTCTAACACCACTAATGCATCCAGATCACCAATTATGTCACTAGAGGGATGATTTTTACGAACTCTGCTAGATAGGAGCTTGTTACTGATTTATGTCTGCTCAGAAATCGATTGGATATTATCTACCAGAGTTTCAGTATTCATGTCAAATGACATGTTAGAGGTGATGTTAGAAACATCTATATTGATAAACGGAAGCAAATTGATATCTTTTTCTTCCTCGGTTGTAGAAATTGATAAATTAACAACACCATCAATCACAACATTGATGGATTCCATAAAATATTGTGTTCGTTTATTGTAGATATGGTATGCTCAACTGTTTATGGAATATCCAAAAAACAAGCCTTCGTTAGACTTTGAATCCCATTTCCGCCTGACTACTCTATTAGCCATAATGTAACACATACCACTGAAGATATGGAAGAAGTATTTAACATTTGGCTTTCTCTCCCTCCAAATTTCATAATTTGTGTAGGTCGTTTCTAGGAAAAGAGCAATCCAGTTGAGAATATGACATGCAGTGTTGAGAGATTCAGCCCAAAAATGAAGAGGCAGATATTTGGCATATAACATAACACAAGTCATCTCTTGGATAATCCTATTTTGATGCTCAATCACATTCTTTGGTTGGAAGTAAACGGACCTGAAAACTCATGATGTATTCCTTCTAAGGTACAAAATTTAACAAACTGCATATTTTCAAATTCTTTGCCGTGGACACTACGGACACGAAGAATTTTCAAGTCTTTTTCTCTCTAAAGTTTAATACATAAAGTTTGGCACACAAAAAACGTGTCAGACTTTTCTCTAACAAATTGAACCCAAGTGTACCTCGAGAAGTCATCCACACACAAGGACATAACACTTCCCACCAAGACTTACAAATTGCACTGGACCTCTAAGACCCGTGTGTAGAAGCTCTAATACTATGTTGGTGTTAGTTTGAGAAACCTTTGTAATTGACTTTAATCTACTTTTTAGTTTGACATTTCCAACAAATGACTCCGTGAACATCATCAAAAGAGGGTAAACTAACTATAGCAATCTTTACTAAAGCTTTTTGAACAGATATAATGCTGACATAACCAAGACGTTTATGCCACAACACATTTTCATTTTGGTTAGAAATGTTGCAAACAACATTAGTAACATTATGAGCCCAAAGATAGCAGTTGTTAGAGGAGCACATACCTATCAAAAAAAGAGCTATGATATCATCTGTAACAAGACATTTATTTTTAATGAAGTTAACATTTAGTCCTTGACCACATAACTAACTTATGCTGACAAGATTAGTAGTGAGCCTTTCAACCAACATTACATCTTCTAGTGGTGGGAAGCTGGGATGTTGAAGTTTCCCTTTTCTAATGATTTTTCTAATAGCACCGTCACCAAATGGTCACTTGGAAAGATCTTGCAAATTTGAGATTTGTCACAACAGACTTCTCAAAAGTCATATGCCTAGAACATCTATTGTCAAAGTACCAATCACATTTTGTGCACGATCTACAACATATTGCATCTAACTTCTTCTTTTACACGCCACTTCTATTTTAGTATAGAAGCAAAGGGCTTTTGAACATTATTTTTGCTTAGTTGTGTAGAGGGTAACCAAGACAAATTGTTAGTAAAACTATACAATTTAAAACAATGAGGTCTAATGTGACCCTTTTTCCAAATTGATGACATATCCACACCCTCTTGGCATATTTTACAAACTTCACAGAGGATGTCGGAGCAAATATAGAGGACACAAGTGTTGACATTTGCTTCTGATTATATCCACTAGTAATCTTTTGTTTCCCCTTAGAAATAGATTGATCACCAACTCTTCTCCTTCTTTCAAAACACCACATTTGAACTCTTGAAGCAAGATCTTATCATGATCATCTTTTTCTGAGTTTTGTTGGGTTTTATACCATAAAACTCGTAGATAGTAAATGTTATTAATTGACTATCATCAATAAACAGTTATAGATGTTAATTCAATAATTGTTATTGATTTTTTTGTTTTCTATTTTGTCTTAATAATCCTAAATCCAATAAACTAACATCCAAGGCTGTTTTATGATTCTTGAACTGTATGTGGAGACATACAAGGACCAATGTGCAAGATACAATGTAAAGGGTCTATAATAGAGGGATAAGGCTGGGTACCTTATCTTGGTAATGTTGGGGTTGATGCCCTAAAGTCTCGTGTCCTGTAGTTTGTAAACAGTTTGTACGAACGCTTATGTTGTATAATATATGATATCTTACTTCACATCTTGTATTTTGCTCAATTATATGTTTTATTAGCTTTACCACAAACAAATAAACTTAAAATCCCTGGTTATCTATATGTAACTCAAGCATGTATGTGATGACATACAAGTGGATCATATCTTGAGTGGTAACCAAAATGGTCTGTAGTATATGGATATATGAGTGAAACCTTATCGTGGTAATGCTACAGATGTGGCCCACTTTATGGAATGGTGTGTTGTGACTTGTCATGAATGGTCTGATCTGGATCATTCGTGTTGGGGACATGCGAGCGAGGGCGTCCTATACGAAGAGTTTATATAAGGCCTGACCACGAAGTGTTAACGTCTCGTTATATAACACCATTCATGACAGAGATTTCACTTCACTAGGATGACCATAGGTAACATGACCTCAATCCTGAGTGAGTTGGAAACTCTTGCCATTGAGGGTAGTTCTTTGATTTGTATAGGTGCGAGTGGCTAGGTCGCCGATTCAAACCTACCATTTTGGGGATTTATTTGAATTTGAAGCTGGGAACTCAGCTATACAAGATGGAATTCACTTCTTCCTCGAGGCAGGGGTAAGTAGATAGATAGCTCCCTTAAGGGCTGAATCTACGGCTTGAACGATGTAGCGCCACACACATTCTCTTGGCTCGAGAAGTATTCACACATAGTTGGACTATGTTGTATTGTTCATTAGAGGAATCAGTGGTACACAGGGGTAAAATGGTAATTTGGCCCAACTGTACTTACGAGCACCTGTGAAGGGTCATCATACTCATGATTGGTTATATTCGATGCACACAAAAATATATCTGTGGTAAGAAGAGTTCAGTTGTTGGTCTTTAGTAGAATGTCGAAAGTTAATGGATAGTTGATCTTGTGGCTAAAGAGTTTAGTCAACTATTCACGGACTGTTGGATCTTCGAGCCAAAGGTCCATTAGGTCCCTTGGGTAGCTTGGATAAAGTCGAGAATTAGTGTATGGGTTAATTTGAAATGTTCAAGTTGACAAGAGGAATTTCGATTATATATGATATAATTGGACTGATTAATTATATATGATATAATTGGCTAAATGTATGAGATACATTATTTTGGAGGAAATTAGACATAAATATGATTTATATCAAGTAGAGAAGAAATTACTATAGTAAATATGTGATATCAAACTATAGGGTAAAAATATAATATGATTATATTTATTATTAATTTAATTGGTTAATTATATGATAATTAACCTAAAATATCTCTCGGACGTGCGTTAATGGGGAATAGCATCGGTTATTGTAACCAATGAATAAAAATGAAATTTGATTCATTTTGAATGGTTCAGTAAAAGATCGGAAGGTTTGCGTTTGTGTGAAAAATTAATCGATCGCTTAAACTCGAGAGCATATAAGATAATTACTCAGCGCCTAAACGATCGCATACCTTGCGCCTAAATGATCGCCTACCTAGCACCTAAACGATTGCCTACCTAAAACCTAAACGATCGCACACTATAGAGAACTCTCTCCTTTGTTATTTTGTTGGCATGTTGTTAATTACTGTTTGTTTGCATAACTGTGCGTTTGAATGTATATGTTGTGTTTCGCTCACTGTGAAATTGGAGCAATCCGAACACCCTCATGGAACTCTTCGCTAAGAGATCCTTCAGGTAATACTATGGATACGACCCACTTTATATATGATACAAATGAAATGATCCAATGAGTTAGTATATCAGACATGCGAGTGGTGGTATCTTATGCAATATGTTTGCATAAGACTGGACCACAAACTAGTAACCACTAGATGTAACACCATTAACTAGTTAGATTCCTATTTCAATTGGATGACTTGGGAAACTTGGTCTTAATCCTGAGTGTATTATGAACTTCTGTTCACGAGGGATTTTACTTTGATTTGTATGGGTGAGAGCAGCCAGTTCGCTGACTCAATATGCCTACCATTTTAAGGATAACACCGAGTGGGGAGCTAGAAACATAATAATACAAGATGGAATTCACTCCTTCCTGACTTCAGGGAAAGTAGATGAGTGTTCGCTTAAGCGGTGTCTATGAGACTTGAACAACGGATCGAGAGGGATTTCTATTTGTTTGTTGTACCATCAAAGGGTTGTTCATTAGAGAATCATTGATACTTAAAGAGTTAGAGGTAACCTAAGGGTAAACGGTAATTTGACCCAGTTGGAGATATGAACACTCTTGAAGAATTGATTTGCTGTTATTTAGCTATATTCATGAACACCAAAGTATATCTATAGTGAGAAGAGTACAGTTATGGGTCTTTAGTGTAGTGTACCCACAATCAACGAATATCGATCAACTTAGTTAATGAGTTTAGCCAATTAATCTCATATCGTTAGAGCTTCTGATCTATAGGTCTACCAGGTCCTCTTGTTAACTCAGTAAAGGATATTAAAGAGGAATGGTTTGAGTTGATCAAATCAATTAGAGGAAATTACATATTAATATGATTAATATGTAATTTATTATGGATGTGATCTACAATTTCAATTAAGTTTGGAAAGAAACATATGAATGAGATTCAAATAATTAATTCAAGTGAATTAGATTTACAAAGAATTAATTAATAAATAGAGAGATGTTGCACATAGACATACAATGTTTATGTTACTTAAATACACACGTGAAATTGGATTTAATATATAAATAGTTATTTAATTAATGTGCTAATTAATTAAATAAGTGTTATTTACTTAATTGTGCATGAAGAAAGATTGGGAAAAGACCTAAAGAAGGGGTTGACCCTTCTCTATATAATGTCTTCCTTATGACCCTTTTTTAATAAGAATTTTTTCGTGCAATTTACCTTTTCCATAAAAAGAAATCATCTCTACTTTTCCAAAGGTTTTTCCTCTTTTCCCCCTTCCAATAGTTGGATAACACCTATCCTTCTATTGGAATCCTTGAGAATGACAAGGTTATTCTTGTGGTCGTGTTCAAGATTGCTCAAGGAGACATTCGTGATCAATATTGTTGGAGGAATCGTTCGTTGGAATATCGAGAGGATCGGTTTAGGAGCTTGGAAATCTATAAAGGTGAGAATGATTCTATCTTTTCTCTAAAGCATGCTATTTCGCATGATTATTATACATATATTCTCTTTTCTTATACTATTTTTGTTTATTTAAAAATTGATTTATGGGATGCAAGGCATTCACACGCTTTCGCTCGAGATTCGATTCCTTCAATTGGTATTAGAGTCAATTTCTTGCATCCTTGTTCTTGTTTTTTTAAACAAGAATCAGTTTAAAGGTAGGTTATTAAATCTACATTTAGAATAAATCTTTGCAAGGTTGGATGTTCTCGATTTTGGAACTTAGATTTCTTTTAATTTAATTAAAATGTACAGAGGCATTGTATTTTTTAGGTGATTTAATTCTTTCTTCGAATTTTTAAATCCGTGTCGATCTATAGAGCACCTATTGCTAAAGAGATCAGATGAAACGGAGGTGTTCGAGACATGTTCGGAGATGAAAACGTGTAAAACAGAGGCATTCTGCTCTTCAGCGTCGTGACCCTAATATCGCAACGTTGCAACCCTAAAAGGCTGAGAGGTATGCGATTTTATTTGTAATATTGTGATGCTGCCCTCAGTGTTGCAGCGATCCGAGTTTGTAATGGACACTGGCGGCGCACGTGCGTTTGAAGGTTGTAGCTGAAGCTTCATTTAACCTAATTTTCCTGTTGTATTTACTTAATATTAATTAATAAAATTGATATAATAATTTTATTAATTTAATTAATTAACTTTACATTAGGGTGCCAAAATTGGTCCAATTTTGCTGGTTAAATTATTTTAATTATGCATTAGATGTATGTTTAGATTGATATTTGAATTCATATTACATATTGTATGTCATATAGATTCAAAATACCCACCTTAAGATAAACATGTACATGCAACATAATTAAATATAAGGATTATATTTTATGGATGCATGATTAAATTAGCATGCTTCTGCATCATGATATAAATGTTATTTAATAATGATGTATGATTACACTAAGCATGTCCATGCATCATGTTATATTCAAATTACTATAATACATAGTCGAATGATGTATGTGATTGCTTGATTTTCATGTATGATATATAGAAATGTTATATTTATCAAATGAAAATGGAATTTGTATTGAGCATGACATTACTTAGATTAATATAATTGTTGTATTTAATCAATATCATTAGATGCAAATTTGTAGCTTTTAATAAAGCATTAAAATATAAGTGTTATGGTTTTAATAAAGCATTAAAATATAAGTGTTGTGAGATTTAGATCGTTCAATTATAATTCACATATTGTCTTTGGATTCATTTACTATATTCTAATGTTTACAATTATGTCTTCTCATCAATGTTCAATAAACTTGTTGAGATCTCGTAATTGGTAGTTAGAAATTAAATTATAATACGTGACATATAATTGTAATTTGATCTAAAGTAGAAAAAGGATAGATTAGCTTGCAAACTATTGTCTATGATAGTGAATGATGCTCTAATGAACCTATGAAGAATCATACTAAATATTGAATTAGTCTTTTGTTATTAGATATTCACCTTAGTGTAATCCCAAAATCTTAATATAGTTAGTTCAAATTAACTAGGATGCATCTCATCTAATTAAGTTGGCTAATTTGATAATTTAGATTCTCACCTAGCTTTTCTAGGTAAGTTAGCTAAGCTAGACAATTTAGGAATTAATTTGAGGAATCTATGATCAAATTTCAAATTGGAAAATAACTCGAAAGCCTAGGCTAGATAATTTAATCACTAAAATTTAATCTTTCTATAATTTTATTCAATTTTAATTTATTACAATCAAACAAATCAATCTCAAACCCCCCAGTTACCTTGGAATTGTAAGTAATTTACTAAAGAAACTCGAAGGTTCTCTGTGTTCAACACGTGCTACCACTACTGCATTTTTAGATACAAACATATTTTATTTGATCCATAATTGGCGATAAATTATGGTCGATCAATTTTATACTTTAAGTATATATTTTTTTAGTGATATACTCGTGTTTGGTATATCAACAATATAAAACTTGGGAGTTAGTCAAACGAATTAAGGAGATAAAGATTGTCACTTGTAATTGGTTCTTCAAGAAAAAAGAAGGAATCTCGGCTATAGTATTAAATATAAAACTTGGGTTATTGTTAAAGGGTTCACATAATGAAAATAAGTTGATTATAATGATATTTGCTCACAAGTAGTCAGACATATTTCTATCAGGGTGTTACTATGGTAGCATATCAAAATTTAGAACTTGAGCGACTAGTTATAGAGACAAATTTCTTGCATTGAGAGCAAAAAAGGTAATGTTTGCAAGATGATGAAGTCCTCGTATGGTTTAAAGCATTCTTCAAGAGAGTGATAAATGAGATTTGGCAATTATATGGTTTGAATAGTTCAAAACAGAAATTCATATGATTGTTGTGTATATCACAACAATGTTGATGATGGTTCAATTGTTGGAATGTTATCGAGGCCTTCTATCAATCATATAGAATTTATAATATCAGATCTAGAACTTCAACTAACTAGTAGTATTAGTAGCAAGAAGAGGTTGAACCACAAGAAGCCTAAGATAGAATCTCTTTAAGCTAAACAAGTCTTTGAAAGGCAGTAAAAATAGGGGGCTTTCGATTTGGGTTCTTAGAAAAAATAAATTGTAGGAAATTAAAGTGTAAACCCTAACACTACTTTGCCTACTTAAGTATGCTAACTAGTATGTTAATTAAGTTTAAATATAAGTTAATAATGTGTTTGTAGGAAAAAACCTGAGGATGGATTAAGAAGGAGAAAATATTCTAAGTGTTGAAAATGAAACTCTTGGGTACCAAGGTGTGTAGGCACATAATATGGAAAATTTGGCTAAGTGTTGAAGCCTTGCGTTGAAGTGTAAGTGACAGCCATGTTCATGGAGGTTAAGATGAGCCCATAATGGGCGTAAAACATGAAGTACGTGGCTAAGTGTTCGTCAAGGGTAATGTCATGCATTGGGCATGGGTTATGCATTGGCCAAGTCTTATGTGAGATTAGTTAGGCAAGGATGCGCATGGTAGAGCAAGAAGGCCTTAGACATGTGGCTGTGATTATACGATGTCTAGGCAAGGGCTACGAGCAAGGAAATCCAAGTGATGACTTTGGGCCAGGCGATGGGCACAAGATGCATTGAGTGTGTGCGTTGGCCAAGAGGGTGTGTGTCAGAATGTGCCAAGCAATGGTAAGAGGATGGTGATCCATGCGTTGGTTTAAGGGGTGATCACAACTTAACCACCCACTTGAGTGGGCCAGCTATAAAGGTTAGGAGAATTAAACCCACTTAGTGGGCGAGCTAGCAGCCTAAGTACATATATTTGTATGTATAGAATTTTGATGGAAGATACCTTTTCTCATTTAAAGGAAAATTAAAAAGGCTTAATCTTGTTACGAAAAAGGTAGTGAAGAATGAGGTTCTCGAACTTCTAAATGCATGTGTTATTTATGCAATTTCTGATAGCCCTTAGGTGAGTCCTATCGAGGTTGTGCCTACAAATGGTTCAATGATTGTTGTCTAAATTCATTATAGGAAGATTAACAAGGATACTAGAAAAGATCATTTTCCTTTCCCTTTATCGATTAGATGCTTAATAAACTTGTAGGTTTTCTCCCTACTATTTCTTGGGTGGTTAATTATTCATATTACAACCAAATTGCCATTGTTTTTGAGGATAAAAAAAAAAATACATTCACTTGCCCTTGTGGGACATTTGCTTTCAAGAGAATGTCATTTGGTTTGTGCAATGCCCTTGCTACTTTCTAGAGATTTTCATATTTCAGGGAATTAATTGAGGAAGTTAAAGAGATTTTCATGGATATTTTTCAATATTTAAATCTTCATTTGATTCATGTATTGCTAATTTAACTCTAGTTTTGAAGAGGTGTGAGAATGCTAACCTTGTTTTAAACTGGAGAAAGTGCAATTTCATGGTAAAGGAAGACATTTTGCTGGGCACAAGGTTTTCTTAAAAAGGGTTACAGGTTGATATGGTAAAATTTCTATTATTAAACAATTAGTTCACCCAACCAATGTAAAGGGAGTTGGAAGCTTTTTAGGACATACAGGCTTTTACATGAGATTCATTAAATATTTTAAAATCGCTAAAAGCATATAATTTTCTAAAAAAAGATGCAAATTTGTATTTGGTGATGCATGTTTACTAGCCTTTAATGGTTTGAAGAAATCCTACACCTGTTATTATTGTACCTGATTGGAGTTAGTCTTCTTAGATTATATAGATTGCATGTTTAACAAGACTTTTAGTATTAAATCATGTTACAGAAACACTCGAAATTAAGAAGTAGAACAGTCCTGCTTGCAGTTGAACGGTTGTCGACCTCTTTCTGTTAAGTGTTGTAACTACCAGATCTTCATCGTTGACTGAATCACCTGCACATATGTATACGAAATTGAATGTGAGATTAATTTAAGAGTGAATAAGAAATCGAGAGAGCAAGGCATTCGTTCTATAAAACTTTCAAGAGTAATAAAAGAGAACCTTCCAATTTGCACAGTGGACGTAGGCCTTTGGCCGAACCACTTAAACTCCTGTGTCTTTTCTTCTTACTTCTACAATCGTTTAGATTTTTCTAAGATATCGTTTACATAATGAGGCACAGAACAATGGTCACAAGTCCAAGATAAAGTGTCATTTTTTCACAAAATGGGGCACATGAAAAAGAAATATTATGTCTTGAAAAGAAAATTAAACCAACAAAACTAGGGGGTAAACAGATCGAGGCTGCTGTAGGAGAGAATTCCCTAGTCTATTAAGATGCTTTAGCTGCTACTGAAGAAGGTGGAGGTGAATACTATGGAGACTCAAGATTTGGTGTTAGATTTCAGTTGCTCAGTCCACATAACACCATCCAAGGGATGGTTTTACACTTATAAGAAGTGGGATGGTGGGCTGATCTATATGGGAAACAATAACACTTGCAGAGCTGTGAGAATAGGGTCTTTGTCCTTGAAGATGCAGGATGGTTCAATCAAATTGATAAGAAACGTGAGGCATGTTCCAACTTTGAAGAGGAATCTCCTTTCTTTGAGGATGTTTAATGCCATAGGCTGTGAATATAGGGGTGTGGGAGGAACCTTTGAAATTATTAAGGATTCTAAAGTGGTTTTGATGGCAACCAAGGTAAATGGTTTATATGTCATCAAGGATGTGCAAATGGCACACTCGGCTTTATTAGCAACTAATGAGGAACCTACTGAAGATGAGTTGTGGCATAAGAGACTCTCTCATATTAGTGTGAGGGGGCTACAAGTGCTATGTAAATAGAGAATTCTACCAAGGGATGTTGGAGATAACCTTAAATTTTTTGAACATTGTATATTGGGCAAAGCAATAAGACAACAATTACCCAAAGAACAGCACATTTTCAAGGAAATCCTTGAATACGTGCATTCAGACTTGTAGGGGCCAGCTCACTTTCCATCTCATAGTAGAGCAAAGTACTTTCTTTTATTAGTAGATGACTACTCAAGGAAGAGTTGGGTTTACTTTTCAAAATCTAAAGATGAAGTATTTAGTAGATTTAAAGAATAGAAGACCTTGATTGAGAAGTATACCTCTAAACAAATTAAATATTTGAGAACTGATAACGGTTTAGAGTTTTGTGGAGAGAAGTTTAATTTGTTTTGCAGGGAGCATGGCATAATAAGGCATAGAACCATGAGGTACACATCTCAACAAAATGGATTAGCTGAAAGGTTGAATAGAATAGTGTTGGAACGAGTAAGATGTCAGTTGTCCAATGCCTTGTTCCCTGAAAAATATTGGGTTGAAGCTGTCTCGTACACCATATACACTCTTAATAGATGCCAAATCATCAATCTATAGAGCTGAAAACTCCTGAAGAGAGGTGGACAAGATAGCCACCTAAGCTGGAACACCAAAAAGTGTTTGGTTGTGTAAGCTACGTGCACCAAAGCCAATGGAAGTTGAAACCAACGGTTGTAAAGTGCATGTTCTTAGGCTTTATATCGGGAGTGAAGGGCTTTAGGTTATGGCATCTAGTTGAAAAGAGGTGTGTGAACAGTAGGGATTTGGTTTTTAGAGAAAATGAGATGTTCATGATGTCAGAACAACCATCTTCTACAGTTACAAAGACTAGTAGCACTAGATTTAAAGTAGGGCCTCAAAATGATCATGGAGCTTCTAATTCCTCACAAAATCAAGAGTTAAAAGGTGATGAGGCTGCTAAAACCAGTGAGCATGTGTCAAGTGATCAAATTGAGACACATGGGGACTTACATGACTACTCATTGGCAAGAAACAGACCTAGAAGAACAATAGTACCACCAACAATATACCAAGAGTCTGATTTTGCTAGTGTAGCATCGAGTGTTGCCATTTCTATTGAGTAATAATGAACCTTCCAGCTTTGAAGAAGCAACAAATAACATGGATGCTAGGCAATGGATTGAGGCTATGAATGATGAAATGAAGTCCCTCAATCAAAATGACACTTGAAGACTAGAACCTTTGCCTAAAGGATACAAACCTATCTTATACAAATGGATTTACAAATTTAAAGAAGAGATTCCAAGTTTACAAAAGTCTAGGTTCAAGGCTAGTCGTGTTGCTAAGGGTTTCACTCAAATGAAAGGCATAGACTACAAGGAGGTGTTTTCTCACTTCAAGCTTTCAGCTGCCAATAGTCCAAAGAGCACAGATGAAGAGCATTTGAACTATATGAAGGTTGTCCCTTATTCCCAAGCAGTGGGATCTCTTATGTATCTTATGACTTCTACAAGACCAAACCTGTCCTATGCAATAAGTATGATCAGTAGGTACATGGCAAACCCTGGTAGAAGACATTGAGAGGCAGTCAAGTGGATACTAAGGTATCTATGTTCATCCAAGGAGGAAAAAGTCTTATATAGACAAAATGAGCCATCAAATGACGAAGTTTATGGTTATGTAGATGCAGACTATGCAGGGGACTTGGATAGAAGACGTCCCTATCATGCTATGTTTTCCTATGGGGGAACAATTTGATTAGTTGGAAAGCTACTTTGCAGCCTGTTGTGGCCATTTCCACAATAGAGGCTGAGTTCATCGCATTGCCTGAGGCTGTGAAGGAAGGTTTCTGGTTGAAAGGATTACTAAACGATTTCGGCATAACACAAAGAAAAGTTAGAATCTATTGTGATAACTAGAGCATAAAATACCTATCTATGTATCAGCAGTTTCACAGTAGAACCAAGCATATCGATATCAAATATTGTTTCATCATACAAGATATTGAGAAAGGGGAAGTCGAGGTAGTGAAGATTCATAGCTCTGAAAGCTGATATGCTAACCAAAATTGTTTCATTAAACAAGCTTGATAGATGCTTGCACCGAGTTACCTGAAAAAAGTAAGCTCAAGTAAGTTTAGTGAAGCAAAGAGGGAAGGAACTCTGGATTCTTACAAAGGTAGAGATTATTACAGAAAGACTCGAAATCAAGAAGTAGAATAGTACAACTAGTAGTTGAACAGTTGTCGGTCTCTTTCTGTTAAATGTTGTAACCACCAGAGCTTCATCATTGACAGAATCACCAGCACATATATAAATGAAATCGAATATGAGATTAATTTAAGAGTGAATAAGAAATCGAGAGATCAAGGCATTCGTTATGTAAAACTTTGAAGAATAATAAAAGAAAACCTCCCAATTTATACAGTAGACATAAGCCTTTGGTTGAACCATTTAAACTTCTGTGTCTTTTCTTCTTACCTCTACGATCGTTTAGATTTTGCTAAGGTATCATTTACACGATTGTGTAGTTCCTATCGCATCATGTACACGATCATTTAACTCCGCGCTCAATCATCTATATGATTGTCTAGCTTCAGTCAACTGTCGTCTATATGATCATTTAACGATTCTTCCAATCGTTTACTTAATTAAACTATCGTTTAGTTCTTGGTGCATTGTCTACACGATCGTGCATCTTTTTGGTAAACGACTGAAGGATTTTCAAGCTTCAACATTCTATCTCTCCTGACTCTTGAATTATTATCGACTGTTATATTTGAGTGTATTGTGATTATTGACGTGAAGATTTTATCACCTAGGACAACAAATCATTATTAGTCTTTCATGAAAATAGATAGATTGATAATGAAAATTGTTTATGACTTTAATTAATACATTGCTTCTTATTTTGGTTTCAAAAGATTAGTACTCAACTAAGTTAGCATGAGAAAAGTTTCTTGTTGAAAGATAATAAACTGGTGCTTAGATTATAGACTTAAACATCTCAATATCACAAGAACATGGTACTTTGCTCGAAACACCCTCTTTGAGCCTCTAAAACTCGAAATCTTGGGATGATTGTGGCCAGTCAAAACCCTAGAATATATAGAAGAAACTTTCCAAAATAGTTCATGACTTTTCCAAAAATAGTCTAGAACTGTGGCGCTCTTGTCCTTCAATCCTATAATCCTGCTGCAGCGGCCCGACATTTTCACCTAGCAATCAACAGGAATCCATCGCCATGTTCTTGTTTTGCGGCTTTCTCAAAGAGAAACGAGAGTCCTTTTTATCTTCACATTGTATACCTAAGACCACAAAGAAATCCACATAGATAGTTGAAAGCTTTTTTTTTTTTTTTGGAAAGGTTATCCTTATCTACTAGTTTAGTATAGCATTAAGAACTTATTCAATAACATGATTTCCAATTTGGCAATAAGACTGTGAGCGGTAACTTAATTTTTCCAATTTGAAATTCTCAACATGGAGCCTCTTTTGGTTAATCATTCTTAGATCAAACTCATTTCTGTTTTTAAACCGAATGACCATCTATGCTTCATGAGCTCTAATACCATACTAGGTAAAATGGGATTCCATCTCTAAACCAATTGATAATGAAAGAAGTAGCTCAACTATCTATAAATACTGTGAACTCCCTAATTAAATTTTGCAATGTGGATCCCAAACAATATTATCTCATTTTTTAATGCAAGGTATGATCTTAAATTTATCAATGATAATGCCTAAATCACGTTTAGATAAATTTGAAAAAGGATAAATACAACAGGTTGCTCTTTCAAGACTAATAGTTAAGTGTAAATCAATATTTTTAGAAAAAATTATCAATGATAGATTCTATCATTGATAGTCTTCCTGTTAGTGATTGACTCTATCGTTGATTGACTTCTACTATCGATATAGTCTATCATCGATAGACTTCAAGAGCTTAATATAAATTTTACCATATCTGCAAAAAAAAAAAAAAATTGCATGTTGCTAATATTTTGAACTTGATAGCTAGCTATATTTGCAGCAGCCCTTTGAAAAATTGCTCATCTAAATCTGTCGAATTGGTCAAGTTGTAATAGAATATGATGGGTCCTAAGTAACATACTTGCGTCACCTATCACATACCTTAGCAAATTTATGTAACTTCAATCCATATATACTTACATGAACACACTAATATAAATGTCGAAGGTCACGTTATCTACTTGTTCCATTGGACAACAAAACAACCTTAAAAACCAAACCAATTATTCTCTACAACTTGACATGGGTTTACATAGATATTGAAATAATGATATTTTAAAACAAGACTAAACTTTTAGAGATCCAAGTATATTTTAATCCAAACATAATATTATTCATTCAATGACATTTTTGTGGTTGACAAGTTCAATGTTCCACTTTTTAATTAAAAAATTTACTGTCATTATTTGTTTACTAATTCTTCACTACCTAGCCAATGAGAAGATTGGGTGTTAAATCAAATATTCAATTTCTATAATCAAATAAAAAATGTTTTTTTTTTCAAAGTCAACAATATATAAAATAAAGTCCACTCTTCTTTTAAGTACAATCTCCTTCATATCTTCAATCTTCCATCTCCACAGCCAGAGAAGAGATGAAACCAGAAATGGAAGTAAAACTTGAAAAGATGCAATTCCTTGGGATCTTTGGCATTCTCCAAGAAGCCTACAAGATCATCTACACATGGAGAAAAATCTTTTCTCAAATCACTCTATTCTTAATCTTCCCTCTATCCCTTTTCTTCTTGGCTTACATCCACATTTCAAATCATATGGCTCAAAAAATCCTCTTCCAAATAACTCAAACCAAATCCCAAAAGGGTCCTCCAAGATTTGTCAACCTTTCTGATCTCGTCATGTCATACGAATTGGCCTATTTTTCGCTTTTCATCATCGTCTACAGCATCTTTCTCACCATCATTTCTATCCCTTCTACCTCCGTCGTAACCCATGTTGTAGCCTGTATATACACCGACGACAACGAAAAAGTTTCTTTCACACGAAGCTTGAAAGTTGTAACCAAGGTTTGGAAGCGAGTTATGATCACATCGTTTTATTCTTTAGGATTCTCTTTCACATACGATTCGGTGGCAGCTTGTGTTCTTCTTTTGATATTTCGAGTGATCATCTTTAGATATAGGTTTTATTGGCACATCAAAGCTTCGATATTAATTGTGTTTATGGTGATGTATATGGTGGGATCATTGTATTTAAGCACAATATGGATGTTATCGAAGATTGTTTCTGTATTGGAAGAGTCGTATGGGTTTAAAGCGTTAATGAAAAGCCAAAGGCTATTTCGAGGGAAGATGGTGGCTGCAACAATCCTTATATTTTTTCAAGTGGTAGTTTGTGGGGCTTTGTTGGGGATGATCAGTAAGAGTGTTCTGGGGATTTTTTGTCTCGTGTTGTTTATCCATTTCTTGTTGTACAAGGTTGTTGTGCTGACGATATTGTATTTTGTTTGCAAATTGTACCATCGTGAGGATATCGACATGTCAGATTTCTCAAGTCTCGTTGAAATTTATGTGTCGTTAAAGGCTAATGATGTTCAAGTCGAGACTGAGAGCCTCCTAGTGTGACATTTTATGTAATATATATAAAATTATCTGAATGATTTAACTGTTTATTAATAGTTTGTTAAGTTTTTAGATGAATTCGTTTATGTTATTTGAAATCTTGGTTCAAACATTAGTTTTAATTTCAAGGTTCTATTAGACGACCATTTTGTTCTAATTTTCAGTATTTTGAATTTTTGTTTATTTTCTCTAAAAGAAAGATTGGTGTGTTTTCATGATGTTATCTAAAAACACAACCAACTAACTACATCTTCTTCACATTTTAAAGGATAATTGAGAAAAAAGGAATGATTTAGATACAAAATCGACTTTTGGTTGGAAAAAACATTAAACATTCATAAAATCTAACATTTATCCATTGTTATTCCTATTGGATGAAAATAATATTAATAAACTATATCAACTAACCCTTAGTAACTCTGGGTTGAAAAATTCTAAATAGTCTTTTTGAGTTATATTTACCTACATTTTAGGTTATCCATAAAAAAGTTATAGTTACATGATCTCTTAAATTTAAGAAAATAAAATTGTTTAGAGATAATGTATTATTTTTCAAGAGTTAAACATTCATTCTCTCAAAAAGAAAAAACTAAACGTTTATAAAATTTAAAAATTAAAGAACATATTGAACAAATTAAAGCTCTTGAACAAATTAAATCTAAAAATTAAAGAACATATTCATTAGAATAATCAATCACATTAGAACATTCGAGAGAAAGACTTCCCATAAGAGCTTGAACTTCCTCATTAGAGTCATTACTTGACTCAATTTCATCATCTAATAGGATAGCACAATATTCTTTATTTTGCCTTCTTAGAAAGTTTGGACATTCATTTTGAAAGTGCACAAACCCCTCAAATTCTCAACATCTAAAACTTTTTCCTTTGACACCTTGACTACTGTCGGTTTCTTTTTCACTTTCTATCCTCTTTGTAGGAACTTCCGAGAGCTTTTGGATCAAAGTTATTGCTGTTGTTACTAATGTCCTTGACATGGGAGGACACATAGTTTCCACGAGATACTGAATGTTTGTCTTGTCGTCTAAGAGCTTTGCCAAACTACTTTGTCATAAAGAAAATTGATTCAGCAAGATTTTTATCAATTTCTTTGTTCTTACTCTTAGAACTTTCATTGCTCAGTTAGGGTTATATTGCAATTCCCTTGAACTTCTTCTTAGGTTGACCTTCAAGGGGACATTTCAAATGTTCGAAGAGATCAAAATAGTTCATCAACTTTCATGTTGGCAATATCATGGGTCTCTTCAATAGCTGTAACCTTCATATTAAATATTTTAGGTAAGGAGTGCAAAACTGTTCACACAAGCTTCTCCTCTAAAATTTTCTCTCCGAGGGCAAAAGATTCATTGGCAATGTCTAGAAAATGCATGTTAAACTCTCTAATAGTTTCATCATCAAGAATCTTCAGACATTCAAATTTGATAATTAGGAGCTGCAACCTTGACATCTTCACCTTAGATGATTCTTCATGAGCAATAACAAGTATATCCCAAGCCTAATTTGCTGAAACACAAGTATTGATCAATCTGAATACGTCTTTATCCACTCCATTGAAGATTGCATTCAAGGCACGAGAGTTTTCTAATGATGCTTCATCTTCAACCTCTGTCCAATCTCTTTCAGGTTTTGGACTGATAACTCCACATTCTTATCAGCAACTTGAGGAGGCGACCATCCAGTCACAACAACCTTTATGACTTACTAGCATTAGATTTGAGAAAACCAATCATTTGAAATTTTCAATAAAAGTAATGCATTCCATCTAAAACACGAGGACGAGTAGTTGATCCACCTTCCTTGATTGACTCCGGTGAATACTCAATGAACTAGTAGTCAACCCGCTTTGATACCAATTGAAAAATTAGGTGGATCTCATCACAAAATACAATATCAATCACGATGTCACAGAGAATATGTATGAAAATAGGGAAACATGAAAAAGAAAAGAAAAAAATAACGACACATAGATTGGTCACCCAGTTGGTGTAAAAACACCTACACCTGGGGGGTAGTGTGCCTGGTGGAACGAAACTTTACTATAAAGAGTTTAGCAATTACAACGAAAGTACTTATCTAATAGACTCCCTCTTCAGTGACTCACGTATAGCTTCCTCTTTAGTTTCAACTTAGGCTTTGTGTGATCAAGTTTACCGTCGTCCGTAATCTATTCATGCATGAGTGAGCGAGAAGGTCTACGGTTTGAGTCCATATAGCCCTTTTGCTAGTTACGCTTGCATGGCCCCAAAAAGTTTTATAAGATCCTCATCCCATTTTCCCCCTACACTAGCTCAATTATCGACCTTGGACATACCACACTTGTAAAAAAGAGGGCAACACTAAGACAAGGTGCCTAAACACACACACAAAATATAACGGACATTTATTTTACGTAGAGGGCTAGCTTTCACACCCCACTGCTGGGAACCTATCATTCTTTTCTCGTGGGCTCTAACTAGACACAACGGAGGTAACTCTTTTCACCTCTATCCATGCACACACACACAAAAATTTTTTTTTATGCTTTTTTCTATTTTTTTTCAGAATTGCAACTAATTTGCTTTTCTTTATTTTTATTTTTTAATTCATAGTAGGCCCTATTTTATCCACTATGTCTAGTTTTGCTCCAAAACAAGCATAATTACTCATAAGTCAAGGGTGAACCTTTCGGGCTAACAACAGAAGTACAAACTTGATAACCCAATTCTAAGCATGCAAGATTTAATTTCACAAAACAATGACTTAAAGATGCATGAGAGATAAGAAACATTTTTTAAATTGGGCTAAAAATCATGATCATGCTTTCCTAATGTTCTTTCATATAAATTTTATCATAGGAAGAGTGCGTCATAAACTATCATGATAACAACAGAGCAAATAGCAAGCAAGGCAATCAAAGCACACAAGGATACCACCTAACGAGTACCCCACCCCCAACTTAAGATGATATATTGTCCCCAATGTACCTCAAGTAAAGCTCAATAATAAAATAAAGACAAGAGAACAGAAAACCTCCCTTGATAACAATGTCGCACACTAGATGGTAGTTGTAGTAGGCTCGTCTTCCAAAAAGATGCTCTCTTCTCTTTAAGGTCATCCCTACAACACAATCTGTAAAAATAGCAACAAGAACACATTCTGCAGTTACTAAAGAAATATAACATCTACATAAAAAAAAAAAAAAAAGAAAAAAAAAGAAACCTAATCTACAAAACAAATAAAGAAAGCAGTAATTTTTTTTCACCTGGCTTCTTCTTGGAAGGGCAATTTTTTAACGTAGATTGCTCGACGTGACCTGACCCCTGTCAAGGCACAAAGAAATTCTTATATTTCTTTGGTCCTTTCCTGGATGAGTCAATATAGCCCGATAAGGCTATAAGGCTTCTTATCTTTTGAAGAGAATTAGACAGGTCGAATTTTAGTTTTTTAGAATATGGAAAAAAAGGTAAAAAGAAAGAATCAAAAGACTAAATGACCTAAAAGAGTTGAAAAAAATAAAAGACTCAACAGACTCGTGAGGACTAGAGAAACAATACTCGAATATATACAAAATACCAGAAGTTAGAATAGGGCAAGGTCTTTTGACTTCAACTCTATCACCTTGATCTCATCAGATTTAGGCTCAACATTCTCCTTAACCTCACAAACTGGCAAGCATGAAGTGACGTCCTCATCATCACTGAAGTAGTAGCACTCCGCAAGGAACTTGGCTTCCGAGGTAACAACGATGGATTACTCTAGTGTTCTCTCCAGTCTCTGCATGGCCTCAATTAACTGGGCAACATGGGTGATCAATCCTTGTAGCCAAGCTTGAACATCCTGCTGAGACTGAAGAGTACTATTAGTAAGTTCAGAAATTGAAAATTCCATAGTCATACATGGACACGAATTTTCCAGAAGTGGTTCCTGCTCCTCCACTGTGTCGACGTAGACTACCTCATGCCTCTGGGTCTCTGGAAAATCAAAGGAATGGTATAGCAACAGCTCATTCGGCCTCCTAATTGAAGTTTCAAGCCGAGCAACAAGGTCACTTGGGCTTTGCAAGTAAGTTCTAGCCTGTGCCTTAGGGAAAAGATTCTCCTGTTGGATGCTCTCGAACTCCTACTGCCTACGGAGGTTGTCCTGCTCAATCTTAAAAGCTCTATCAGCAAGCTTCATAATGAAGGCCTCTAAATACTTACTTGACCCTGAAAATTGAGCATGAGTCAACTAGTGTGGTGCTGTGAAATATTGGCCGCCAAATCTCTGTTGCCATCCTAAGTATCCATGGTCAAAGGACTCCCCCCACCAAGAATGGGGAGGCTTGTAGTCCCAAGGACCATAATACCCCTCCTCGATGAATCCACATAGTGTTGGCATCCACTACGACCTCGGGCATGCTTGCGTGGGATGCCGTTTGAGTAGGCAACTCCCCTTTTCGAGAATCTTAGTATTCTACAAAGGTAAGAACCATTCTTCCCCTTTGTTTCTCCCTTTTATGCATGCTAAGTATGTTGTTTGTCCTATTTATGTTTTGTTTAGCGTGTTGTTTTTTTTTCTATGAAAATGGAAAAATCGAATGCACGATCCTAATGCTTTCGCTCGGGATTCGATCCCTTTAGAAATGACACTTTTATTTTCTTTGATAATTAGAATTTATTAGATAACATGGGTTCTATCTCAAAACCAATTGGAAATAAAAGAAGCACTCATCTATTCTTATTAATTATGGCAATGAATGGTAACTTAGGTCCCATTTGGTAACCATTTTGTTGATGGTTTTTGGTTTTTGAAAATTAAATCTATAGCAGTACATATATCTCAAATTTCTTCCTTTGTTATCTACATTTTACCAATGGTTTAAAAAACCAAATAAAAAATTTTGAAAACTAAAGAAAGTAGCTTTTAAAAGCTTGTTTCTGTTTTTGAAATTTGGCTAAGAATTCAACCATTGTATTTAAACAAAGATGTGAATCATTAAAAGATATTGGGAGGAAATAGACTTAATTTGCAAAAATCAAAAACAAAAAATGAAATGATTACAAAATGAGGGCTTAATTTTTCCAATTTGGGATTCTCAACATGGAGGCTCTTTCAGTTAACAATTCTTGGCTTGAACTCGATTTTTGTTTTTCAACCAAGTGACCATTTGTGCTTCGTGAGTTCTAATTCCATATTAGGTAAGATGGTATTCCATCTCAAAACTAATAGATAACGAGAGAAGTAACTCAACTATCTTACAAACATTGTGAGGTCCCTTAAGTTTTTCAATGTGGATCGTCAACAGTATTATCTCATTTTTTTATTACAAGGTATTATCCCATCTTTTATCAATAATAATGCCTAAATCACGTTTGGATAAATTTGAAAACAGGTAATTGCAATGAGCAACTCTTTTAGGGCCAATAATTATGTAATTCCTCGAGTTTTCATAATTCAAAATTTTGTATTTTCGTAAAATTCAAGGAATTTTTTTTTTATTTCGAAATTTAGTTTTGTTTAAAGGAAAGATTTAGATTTATGTCGCATTAATTTAGTTTTAAGTTAATGTCGAGAATTTAATTTAAATTGAAAACTAGGGGGTTTTAGAAATATATTTTGATTTATGTATATTTATGTTTTGGAAAGAAAGAATGAAATAAGGATAAAATAAAATAAAATCTTTTTTTTTTTATTCTTATTATTTTTAGTTGTGCTACTTAACTATTATTTTATCCCTCTCCCCCTTCTTCAGCCCGCGTGCACACACACACACCCCCATCCCCCCCCCCCCCCCCCCCCCGCCGAAAAAAAAGGAACTCGTTGCCGCCGTTTACCCTGCACGTCTATCGACTCCAAGCACCGCTGATCGTCGCCATCTGGATCTGCTCAAATCTGAGGTCAAATGCCCAACCCAGCCGCCAATCGTTCGCTCTTCATGCCGCTAACCTGTCGTCCGTCCACTCGCGTCAACCGTTCGATCCGTGCACAGTGCCTCGCGCCATCCATTCATCCCTGTAGTCGGTGTCGTCGTTTGCTCGTCTTCCACATCTGATTGAGGTCATGTCAGTCTTCCCATGCGAGCAAATCCAGTCGAGCATCGCCATCATCAAGACCGGATCCACGACCCTCCTCGGTCCGCATAGCCGCCGATCGTCCTCCAGCCATCAAATCTGTGGCGTCGTGTTCTGGCCACTGCCCGCTGCACTACCTCAGAAGACCATGCACTGCCTGACCTCTCTCTTTCTTTGGCCACCGTTTTGTCCGGTTTTGAGTGTTGAGACTGGCTGGGTATGTGTGGTTTTTTTTAGAACTTTTGAGATTTATTATTAACTAAGATTTTGGTCTGATTTGATGAACCCATGGGATTTTATATTCAAGATTTGAGAGGATTTTGAAGTGGCTCAACAAGTTTGAAGTTTAAGACCAATTTTAGCGAAAAATTTGTTAAGATTGGTAAGTCTTGGTGATTTTTCAAAATTAACCTTGACCAAGCCACAAGTAAAGTTAAAACTGAAGACCTCAAGTAAATTGGTTAATTAGAAAGGACTCAAGGGATTAATTTAAATATTGGATTTATTATAGGTGTCGCTTGAAGGCTCTGCTTGGAAAGGAGGGGATAAACTTGCTTTAACTAATCTGGATTTAGTTTGAGGTAAGTAATCTTACCACCGAAACCACCTTTGTGTCGGACGATAAATTTAAGGTTTATTTCGAGGATTCTAAGACTGCTCATAAGGATAATTTTGTTGATTATGAGATTTAATGGAAGGTTTACAAAAGATATATGAGCATGTGATAATATGTCTGAAGTATGTTAGGTATGAGCATGATTTTAGAATTTTTACGAAACGTATTAAAAGGACAATTGAGCATGACCCTAAATTATGAGTTAAGTGACACTAGTTATTGGAATGTCTTAAAGTTAGATGAGAGTTAAGCATTTGTTGACGTATATAGTTATGTGATTATTTATGAAAATGTGTGGGTCATATTATGTATTATGAAACTTAGAATGTTTGATTGTTTACATGATTTAGTGCATGAAAGTATGTACTAGAGTTAGTTAATATGAATTTGATGAGGAGATTTTAGAGGACTTATGATTATGTCAATGTCATATGTAATAAGAAGTTAGACGCGACCTCTTTTCTTTTCCAAATTATTTGAGTGCATGACAGTGATGCATGTCTGAGATCGTTGGTACATCAAAGAGGTGTCCTAGGGCTGCTGTGTTTGAAAATGATACATACATAGAGGGTACTGGGGTGTACGTAAGAGGTACACACTCAGTGGGTTTTGTGTATGCGAAAGAGGTATATACATAACCATGTGTACGAAAGAGGTATGCACCCCTACATTCATAGAGAGGATCTGGGGTGTACGTAAGAGGTACATACTCAGTGGATTATGTGTATATGAAAGAAGTGTACACATAACTATGTGTAGGTAATAGGTAAACACTCAATAGGTTATGTGTATACGAAAGAGGTGTACACATATCCATGTGTATATAAGAGGTACATTCATTGGGNAAAGAGGTGTACACATATCCATGTGTATATAAGAGGTACATTCATTGGGTTATAGAGGTACATTCATTGGGTTATGTGTATACGAAAGAGGTGTATGCATAACCATGTGAATGAAAGAGGTACACATCCTACATTCATAGAGATGACTTGGGGTGTACAAAAGAGGTGCACTCTAGGGAAAAAGAAAAAGAGTGAGCCATGTAAGGGAAATCTTCAGGTCCCACTAGTAGAGAATTTTAGTTCATGTTACATTTATTGCATTTATTGGACATAAATGCTTAGCCTGACCTCGGTAGTGGGGATACTTACTGAGTCTTTTATACTCATCATTTCTCATGTTTATGTTTCAGATAAGAGTAGGGACGCATTGGAAAATAAATAGCGGAATCCGTGATCGAGCCACTAGAACAAGTTTTATGCTTCTGCTCATGATGTTTAGATTACTTTCATATTTTTCAACTTTCAGCCTTGATGTTTGAAACTTACTGTTTAGTATTCGTTTTCAGTCTTTTAGAGTTTTCTAGACTCATTAAAATCTAATTATGATTTATGAGTACCCTGTTATTTGACTTTATTTAGTTTTAATGAAAATCTTTTATTTGACTTTATTTATCTAGCATTCATTTTGTTATGAAAAATGTGTCATTTTAAATTTTATGCATGCATATGTATAGTAATCATCTAGCTCGAGTCCTAGAGAGTCATGTTGTTACAAATTAATTGTAAAGCAACATGTTCAAATCATTGCAAGTATAGCAAAATCTATCAATGATACCCTATTGTTGATAACTTCTGTAAGTGATTGACTCCATTACTGATAGACTTCTGCTATTAATATAGTCTCTCACTGATAGACTTGGAGAGCTGAATCTAAATCTAATACTTGGACTTGATTGCTAGCTATATTTGCAATTTCCCCTTTGAAAAATTGCTCTAACTCTGTCCAATCGAGTTGTAATAGACTATGATGGGTCCTAAATAACATACTTGACCCACTTATATGTCCTACCTTGGCCAATTTATGTAACTTCAATCCATATGTACTTACATCAACAAAATGTTCAAAGTCAAATTATCTACATGTTTCATTGTACAACAAAATAACGTTAAAAGCCAAAACAATTATTTACTTCAAATTCACATGGGTTTACATAGACATTGAAATAATAATATTTCAAAACAAGAATAAACTTTAAGAAATCCAACTATTATTTTAATCTAAATATTATTATTCATTCAATAACATTTTTCGTGGTTGACAAGTTTAGTGTTCCACTTTTTAATTCAAAAATTAACTGTCATTATATCTATAATCAAATAAAACAATTTTTTTTCAAAGTCAACAATATATAAAATAAAACCCACTCTTCCCTGTAAGTACAATCTCCTTCATATCTTCAATCACCCATCTCCACCATCAGAGAAGAGATGAAACAAAAAATGGAAATAAAACTTGAAAAGATGCAATTTCTTGGGATCTTTGCCATTCTCCAAAAAGCCTACAACATCATCTACACATGGAGAGCACTCTTTTCTCAAATAACTCTATTCTTAATCTTCCCTCTATCTCTCTTCTTCTTGGCTTACAATCAAATTTCCAACCATATGAATCAAAATTTCATCTTACAAATAATTCAAAACAAATCCCAAAAGGGTCTTCCAATATCTGTCAAGCTTTCGGAGCTCGTTAGGTCGTACGAATTGGCCTATATTTTGCACTTCGTCATCTTCCACAGCATCTTTCTTACCATCTTTTCTATCCCTTCTACCTCTTTGATAACCTATGTCATTGCCCGTACATATACCGACGATGAAGTTTCATTCAAGCGGAGCTTGAAAGTTGTGACCAAGTTTTGGAAGCCAGTTATGATCACATCTTTTAATGCTTTAGGATTCTCTTTCACTTACCATTCGGCGGCTGCTTGTGTTCTTCTTTTCATATTTCGAGTGATCATCTTTAGATATAGGTTTTATTGGCACATCCAAGCTTCGATATTAATTGTGTTTATGACGATTTATATTGTGGGATCTGTGTATTTAAGCACAATATGGATGTTATCAAACGCTGTTTCTATGTTGGAAGAGTCTTATGGGGTTAAAGCATTAATGAAAGGGCAAAAGCTATTGAGAGGGAAGATGGTGGCTGCAAGAATCCTTTTGTTTTCTCAAGTGTTAGTTTGTGGGGTTTTGTGGGGTTTTGTTGGGGATAAAGTAAGAGTCTTTTGGGGATTTTTTGTATAGTGTTGTTTATCCATTTCTGGTTGTTCAAGGTTGTTAAGGATATTGTATTTTGTTTGCAAATCGTAATATCATGAGAATATTTACATGTAAGATCTCTCAAATCTCGTCGAAGTTTATGCGTCGTTAAATGTTGATGTTCGTGTCAAAATCTAGATGCTCTTAATGTGACATTTGATGCAACTAGTCAAATATGACATACAATACACGTGAAAGTTTGTAATTTTAATTAAATATTTTAAAATGTATGATATTTATAGGATGTAATAAATGAATATTATATAATTTTTCCTTGATTAATTACTATAAGCTTATAAAGGCTCTTTTTTTAATATAAACTTTTAAAAGTTAGAATGTAAGAAGTATATTTAATATTTTCATATTATGGTATTTTCATACAAAATTTTCCATATAGTACAAAGAAAATAAATTTTTGTTGGTAAATAATCGAATAAATATGTTAACTGTCATGGTATTATGGTAATTTTAAGGGGAAAAAAGGAAAATAAATTCTCTCATACCTGAAATCTTTTAATTATTATAAACATTATATAAAAATAATAGATGCCCATTAGTGCTATGCTTAGTGTCCAATGCCAAGTATCATTTTCTCATTGTCACATGTGTTGGCTATGTGTCATTCAACCACCTATACATAGTTGTCCAAGTGTGTCACTTCCTACTTGCCAAAATTTCCTATAAATAAGTGGTCATTTGTGGATTTTGCAGAGATATACATTGGTTGAAACTCCACTAATTTTGGAGAAAGTGGAGATTTTTGAAGAAATTACTTATTTTCTATTATTTTATTTATTTATCATTATTTTATTTTATTTGTTTATATATTTATTTTAATATTATATTTACTAATATTTGTGTTTCTCGTTGTGCTTCATTTTCCCTATAAATTCACAACACATTATCAGCACGAGCTCATGTCACTTCCCTCACTAAAGGTAGGTCCTAAAGGTATGTCGATTTTTGCCTCTTTGTTATAATTAATAAATTAAATTTTGTTTTACATATTTTATATATATTAAATTTATAATAAATATAATATTTTGTAATAGTGTTATTATGAAAAATATTATAAAATTAGAATTTGTAACATTTGATATGAATGGTAATAGTTATTTGTCATTAGTGCTTTATGCCATAAAAATAGTGTCAGAAAACAAATTTTTTTTCCAAAAGCTCATCGGAAATGGATAGGCTTGAGGCTCCAACATGTTAAATTAATATGTTAGAGAAGACATTTTTCTACATTTCGGATATGCTCCTGCAGTAGCAATATTAAGAGAGATGTTTTAAAAGTATTTTGAACTCATCTGATGTCTTCTCGTGGCTAAATGAAATACCGAATTATTGATTAAAAAAATGAATCTTAGCCAACTAGAGCAACGACATTCCCTAAAGTGAATGTTATAAATTTAATTTTTAAATCATGATGAAAAGTCGTGAATCTCGACCAAATGGAACAATAATATTTCCTGAAGTGAATTCTATAAATTTTAATAATCATGGCCCGAGATCATGGTCATGATCGAATCACGACCTTCGCAGAAGAAGAAATAATTATTATTTTAGTTGTGATCGTTCTAATCATTCAGATTTCAAAAGAACCATACAAATGATATTCACAAGGGAAAAGCTCCACAAAATAAGAATTAAAAAAATGTTGAAAATAAATGCTTTCGATGCAAAATGACTGGGCATTGGTCAAGTACCTGTTATACGTCAAAACACTTAATTGATCTCTATCAAGCCTCCTTGAAGGAAAAGGAGAAAAATGTGGAAGTAATTTTTGCATACCAGGATAATGACATATTTGACTCATCCCATATGAAAAATTTGGATGTGACAGACTTCTATGAATCTCCTAACGAGAACATCAGTAGAATTGATGGAACATCAAGTGTTTCCTTTGACTTTGAAAATATCTAGATTTAATATTTTTTATTTCTTTTTCATCTCCATATTTTTTCTTCTCTTAATAGATGTTAACCTTTGTATATGACAATTGTTGTTTGTCTTATTGTAATTAATTTCTTTTAATGAAGAAACCTAGATCATTTTTATATATTGGGTGACTAAAAAAATGAGTAAAGAAGATCTATGTCTGGAAAAGAGTGCAACTACACATGCAATACTTACAAGTAGAAAATATTTTTCCAAACTGACATTATTGGAAGCAAAAGTTAATACAATATCAGGTTCGAAAAACCTGATTGAAGGATTTGGAAAGACAAATATTATTTTGCCTAGAGGAATAAAATCTAAAATTGACACCGCATTGTTCAGTAGTCAAACAAAGAGAAATGTACTTGGTTTTAAAGATATACGTTGTAATGGTTATCATATTGAGACTGATAGTAAAAATAATGTGGAATATCTATATATCATATCCACTGTCTTAAATGAAAAACTTATATTGGAAGAGTTGTCTGCTTTATTTTCTTGATTGTAGTATACTCATATACGAATAATTGAAACATATACAATAATGAACCTGAAATTCATGAATCTAGACATATTTACAATTTGGCATGACCGATTGGGTCATCCAAGATCTATAATGATGAGAAGAATTATTGAGAATTCAAATGGACACCCATTGAAGAACTAGAAGTTCCTTCAATCTAATGAATTATTATGTGATGCTTGCTCTCGAGAAAAATTGATAATTAGACCATCACCAATTAAAGTGGGGACTAGATCACCTGCATTTTTAGAAGAAGTCCATGGTGATATATGTGGACCTATTAACCCACCAAGTAAACCATTTAGATATTTTATTGTATTAATAGATGCATCCACTAGATGGTCACACGTGTGCTTACTATCAAGTCGAAATCATGCATTTGCAAGATTACTTGCTCAAATAATTAAGTTAAGAGCATAATTTTTTGATTATACAATTAAGATCATTCGTCTTGATAATGCTAGTGAATTTACATCACAAGCTTTTGATAATTATTGTATGTCAATTGGGATAAGTGTTGAACATCCTGTAGCTCATGTTCATACACAAAATGATTTAGCAGAATCATTTATAAAACGTTTGCAATTAATTGCAAGACCATTACTTAGGAGAGTTAAACTTCCTTCATCTGTATGGGGACATGTTGTCTTACATGCAGTGTCATTTGTATTCATTAGGCCAGTAGCTTATCATAAGTACTCGCCATTACAATTACCTCATGGTCATGAGCCAAATATTTTCCATCTGAGAATTTTTGGATGTGCAGTATATGTCCAATTGCTCTACCACAACACACTAAGATGGGTCCTAAAAAGAGGTTAGGAATATATGTTGGATATGATTCCCCATCAATTATTAAATATCTTGAGCCCCTGATGGGTGATGTATTTACTGCAAGATTTTCTCATTGTCATTTAAATGAGACAAATTTTCCAACATTACGGGGAGGAATTAAGAAATTGGAAAAAGAAATTATATAGATTGCATCGTTATTGTCTCATTTAGATCTCCCTACAGATCAATGTGAACTTGAAGTACAGAAAATAATTCATTTGAAAAATATAATAAATCAATTACCAGATACATTTATAGATGCAAAGGAAGTAACTAAGTCACATATATTGGCTGCAAATGTTGTTGGGATTAGAGTCCTAATTCTCTTGGAATTTCGTTGTTTTGTAAAAATACACATTCTTGAATGAATAAAATAAGTGTTATTTAATTCTGGCATTTATTCATATCCAATAAACAAAGCTCCTTGGTTATCTTATGTGAACTTAAGCATGTATATGTGATATACAAGTGGATCATGCCTTAAGTGATAACCTAGATAGGTCTGTAGTATAAGGATTAAGGTGGGATACCTGTTCCTGGTGACACTACGGATATTGCCCCCTTTGTAGAGGTTTGTAAGTGTTGTAAACTACTACAGATGGTAGATCCTAACCATTCATGTGAAGATGTGGAGCGGGGGTGTCCTATACAAAGAGTTTGTATAAGACCTAGACCACAAGATGACTAGACTCTGTATATAACGCCGTTGATACTAGAGACTTGCATCTCACCTAAACGACCATAGGTGACACGACCTCAATCCTAAGTGTTTTGGGAACTCTTTCTTTTGAGGGCGGTTTTTTGATTAGTATGAGTGAGAGTGGCCAGATTGCCAACTCAACATGCCTACCTTTTTGGGGACTTATCTGATCTGAGAGCTGAAAACTCAATCCACAAGATGAAATTCACTCCTTTCCCGAAGCAGGGATAAGTAGAGAAATTGCTCCCTTAAGGGCTGATTTTGGGGCTTGAATATACTGGCCATAATAGTCAGATCTAGAAATCTTTAAACTTTCTATACTTTGATCTAGCCATTTAGATATCTGAATATCTACAAATGAAATTTAACAATTTGATTCTTAACACAGGTTGCTAGAACAAACATAATTTTGAAAATGAACATTTCATTAACACAAAAATATATACAATTTGTTCTTTACAAGACTTAATAGTTAAAACAAAGTAGCAACTTCTCCCACTGGATGAGCTAAGTAAATGGTTCGAGGGTCAAGTTACCCTGGTTACCTTTTCTCTGCTCTTCTCAATAAGAAATTGAGGGCAGTATCTCCTCCAGTGCCCTTCATCGTTGCAATGGAAACATTTCCCTTTGCAGCGCTATCCTTGCCTTTCAATCCAGTAGGTTTCTTCTTCCCTTTCCCTTTGCCTTTCTTCACAAGAATACTCTTTCTCTTTGAAGTGGAAGCAACTTCAAGCTTGGAGGACATTCCTCACTTCTCGGCAGTAGTAACATTTACTTCTGGCATCAGACCGTTTGTTCTCAACATTGTCTGATAAGCATGTAGCTCATTTAGCAGAATAGTCAAATTTTATTCATAAATGCATTCTGAATACAGAAAACTCTTCAGAAGAGATTCTAGAATAAAACCAACTTGACTTCTCTCATCCACGACAGTACCATTTACTTCTGTCATATGAAAGTGGACCATCATGTCCAGGACATGTTCACAAACATTGGTCCCCACTTTGATGCGACTATTGTAAACGTGCTTAATTGCATCCCTCGCAGAGATTCCATAATCTCTTTGGCGATACTCATATCCTCATGCTTCTTTTGTCAACACATCAGATAAACTGACGAGGATATAAGCACATGCTATATCATTAGCCTTGACCCATCTGTCATATACACCTCGAACATTTTGGTTTGTTTTAGAGCTAGGAATGGGAGGACAATCCTCAGTTAAGACAAACTGCAAATTGTCTATCATAAGTATCGTGTTCAAATTTGATTTCTAATTCACATAATTATCCCCAATAAATTTATCTAATGCCAACACTTGTATTAATGAACTTTTCATTCTGAAATTTTATATCCAATCAAGTATTAGCAATTTTAATAATTTACCAAAATTATCCTTTTGCAACGATACTACATCAAGACATTCCTGACTAAATACTACCTTCAGAATAACTCATATTTCGATAGTCATTTAGGTACCGCTTTTGGTCAGACATTATTAACAACTAATAATTCTGTAGTGTAGACCCGCCATTTTCGGACGTCAGAGGCCACGAATGACCAAAGAAATCCTATGCATTTCTAGAGCATGAGTTGTTCCGAATCCTATATGACAACCCTCTGAGGGGATAACCGTCGTTAAACGACTAGCAAAGGGCCGCATAAAGCTAACCAGCATGCGCAACATAGGAATCTCACGGTCCAAACTAATGGAGGAGACCGCAGGATATGTTGACACATTTCCTTCACCCACTTACTATGAACTACTTCCTCCGTTCACCTTGGTATTGACTCATACAAAACACTTTCCAAAGGGAGGTCACTTCCAGGGTGAGACGAAGTGTCATATGAATCTCACAGTGTGAACTATAGTGAGACGTGTCAGTTGAAATCATACCCTTGATTTCTGATCGAACAACTTCCCTTTATTCACCCGAATCTAAATTTAAGCTAAAAATACTTTCCGAAGGGAGGTCATTTCTAGGGTGACACGAAGTACCACTTAAATCCAGACTATGAACTCTTAGGGACGCGAGAGCTAAGAATAACATACCGTGTATGTTATTAATCTCCCGCTGAAGTTTTCTAATAACTTTATCATATAGAAGTTATTCACTACCACTGAAGTGTTCTAATGTTTGGGTAACATTGTACTTTGGTTCTCTTCGGACTAATTAAAAATAACCTTAAGTCTATGTGGTTTATCCATGTATAAATAAATGGACTTAAACCTACGATGTCTAGATGATAAATGCTTTTATTACCTCACAACGCTCACGGATACTCATAAAACTGATTACCAACGCGCAATTATTCGACTATAATCCCCAGGTAGGAGGTGTTTCGTAGACCGTCAATTTAAATACCCCCAACCTTCGACAGGATTATATACCGGTTGTGTTTGTAACCCTAGTTTTACAAGTTTAACAACCTATTTTAACTAATTAAAACAAGTAGTTAACCTACATGAGCATGCAACTATTCTTCGTTATGGATTTTAAATATCTAACCCAGTTTTATAATAGATTATAAAACTTTAGACATGTTAAACATCCACAACATCCGGGCATTCAATATCTAATATAAGATTTATATTAAATACAAGAAACCCTAACATGCATACTATATATTATAACAAATTATAACATGCTTTCAATGCATGTTGCATGCTTCCTATGATAGGATTTTAAATCTAAATGACATACTAGATGCACATACAAGATTTATTTAATTATAACATACATCCAATGCATAAATAATTAAACACTTACTGATATGGTTTTAGTTTTGGCAAAAACAAGCAAACAAAAGCCTAACTATTTCAAAAACATCTTCAACACCGCTCGAATCACTCCAAAACCACTTGAACCAGACTCAAACCGTCTAAATCAGACCAGCAGAGACTGAACCGGACCAAATACAAACCATTTGAAGTTGAACCAGACCAAAACTCAAGAGAACCGTTCGAACCAGCTTCTTTTGCTCTCGCTCAAAATCTCACTAAGTCAGATCGTTTAGCAATGACGACCATCGTCATGCAATTGGCTTGATCGTTTAGCATTTGCTTGATTGTTTAGCAACCAACGCCTATCGTTAACAATCGACGCATCGCTCAGTTGCCACTCATAGGTAAACGATCGTGTAAACGATCGCTCAGCGCCATCGCATAGCTCTTTGCGGCATCGCTTAGCTCCCGATCAAAGGTAAGCGATTGCTCAGCGCCATCACATAGCTCTTCACCTCATCGCTTAGCTCCCACCCGAAGCTACACGATCGTGTAGTGCAATTGCATAGCAAAACAACGTATCGTTTAGCTCTCGAGGTAGACGATCTTCTAGCGCACAACACCTAAACGATTAACGCCCGAAGCTAGACGACCATTTAGCTTTTCCTTCATATCGTCTAACGTATGAAGCTAAGTGATCGTTTAGCTACTGAAGCTCAACGTCGATTTGAACAGAGGCTGATCGTGTAGAATTTGCAACTCGCCCCTTCGTTTGTTTCTTCAAATTACAGCTTAATTCCAACTCTAATGACTCCAAATAAATTACAGACTTCTGGGAAGACATTAAAGCTCATCAAATAAGAGCCAATTAAAAATTTAAATGAAAAATCAAAGAGAAACTAAAGGCCAAAACTCAGAAAACCATATCATTACAGTAGTTTCATATTTTCATACAAAACACCCACCAAACCAGAATTAATCCAAATTGAATGCTTATAAGACGCTCTGATACCAATTGTTGGATCTACTCTAGCACGCAGTGGAAGAAATCAGGATCCATAAGCACTCTAGTTCATTAATTTTGGTTGAAAAGAAACATGCTAAAAATAGAGTATAATGGGTTTCATGAACATACCTTGGCCGAACCAACAAAATCTCCATTTTTAGCTGCAAAATCCTCTGAATCCTTATGTAGACCACTACAAGATCTTCCCTATATCCTATTGGTGCTCTAGATTGAGTTGTGGGACTCAAAATAAGCTGGAATCAATTGGAATATGGAGAAAACTCACTGAACAGAACTCATTGAAGAACACCTTCTTCATCCGAATTTTTCAGCAAAAAATTCAGTCGATTCTCATCCCTTTCTTCACTCTAATCTCTTCAATATATTGCAGACTATCATGCAAAGAGATGTGTTGCATGGGATGCAGATCATGCTTGGAGTAAAGCAAGGAAGAGGTGGTGGGTTCTTTGTAAGCAACTTGAAGATGAACTTGAAAAACCCATTTTCAAATTTTGAGTAATTTTTCCATTTTCAAAATATCCTAAATTGATTTTAAAATAATATTTTATTTCTAAAATCAAAATTTATTAATTTTAGAAATTAATTTCAAAAATTAATTTTCTAATAAAATTAATGAATAATTATTTAAATAATTTAAATAATTCTAATTAATTTAATATCTAATATTAAATTAATTTTTACACAAATTCGTCTTCATATATTGAAATCATATTTAAATATATTTTATCCAATTCTGTTTGATTCTAATTTGAACGTTTAAAATTAACTTATCACGCTACTATAGAGCTATCCATTTTCGAGCTAGTAGGGGGTATTTCATGGACCTACAGATTATGGGCTCCAACAATCCGAGATTAATCGACTAAACTCATTAGACCGATCTAACCCCCATTCATTAACTAATGGGTCACTCCACTAAAGTCCATGGTTGAACTCCTTTCACTGTTGATATATTATGTCCACTCGAAATAACCATGATTAGTAAGTTAACCCTTCACAGGTTGTTCGTAATAACGGCTGGCTCAAATCTCTGTTTTACCCTCGAAATTACCTCTTGTTCCTTAAGTCCCCACTGATCCCTTAATGAACAATTGTTTTGTGATTCAATTACAAAACCGAGTCCTTCTCATGGAATGAGAGGGCGGGATCCCTTGTTCAAGCCCTAAAATCAGCACTTAAGGGAACAACCTCTCCACTATCCCTAAATTGGGTAGGAGTGAATTCCCTCTTGCACCCTATGTCCCCAGCTATCTATCCACTCTTACCCATGAAATGGAAGTCATATTGGGCCGGCACTATTGAGCCAACCCTCACCTATGCAAATCTAAGGGCAATCCCAGATAAACAGGAGTTCTTAATTACCTTAAGATTAAGGTCAAGTTACCTAGGTCATCACTTTTAAATAGTCAGTCTTAAATTGTAAACAACGTTATAAAGTAAGAGTGACTCATTTCGTGGTATGATCTTGTACAAACTCTTTTGCACAAGGACACCCCCACTCCTCATGTCCAACATGAACGAATTAGGATCACTTTGTTTGTAGCACTTTATAAATCCTTGTAACAACTATAGAGCAGGCCGTATTCAATAGTGTTACCAGAATAAGGTACCCAACCTTATCCATGTATTATAGATCATTTTGATTATTTACTCGAACTTGATCTACCTTTATGTCTCCACATAAAGTTCAAGTACTCATCCAATAGTCAAGGGACTTTTAGGTTTATTGGATTTCTATTCAAGCAATAGATCTTTTCAATAACACATTTATTGAATTTTCAGAATAAGCTTCATTGTTTACATACCACGAGTTTTAGGACATAAAAACCAACACTTATGGATATAGTCACAATATATTTATATGGACCTCTTGATAATGATATTTATATGAGAATCTTAGAAGGATTTAAGGTACCTGAAACATATACATCAAATTCCAGGGAATAGTATTAATAAAGTTACAGAGATCACTATAGGGATTGAAACAATCAGAATGGGTGTGGTGCAATTGCCTGAGTGGATATTTATTGAAATAATGATATCAAAATAATCCAATACGTCCATGTGTTTTTATAAAGAAATCACAATCAGGATTTGCTATTATAACTGTATATGTTGATGACTTGCATATAATTGGAACTCCTGAAGAGCTTTCAAAAGCAATAGAATATCTTAAGAAAGAATTTGAGATTAAAGATCTTGGAAAAATAAAATTTTGCCTTGGTTTGCAAATTGAGCATTTAGCAGATGAAATATTTATTCATCAGTCAACTTATACAGGAAAAATTTTGAAAAGATTTTGTATGGACAAATCACATCCATTAAATATTCCAGTGGAAGTCCATTCATTAGATATAAAGAAAGATATATTTTGACCTCAAGAAGATAATAAAGAACTTCTTGGTGCTGAAGTACCATATCTTAGTGCAATTGGTGCACTTATGTATCTTGCTAATAATACAAAATCAGATATTGCATATTTCAGTAAATTTATTAGCTAGATATAGTTTTTTTCCTATAAAAAGAAAATGGAATGGAATTAAGCATATACTATGTTATCTCCGAGGAACAATCGATATGGGTTTGTTTTATCCAAATAAATCAAATTTTGATCTAGTTGGTTATACAGAGTCTTGATATTTATCTGATCAATAAAAAGCTAGATTTCAAATAGGTTATCTATTCACATGTGGAGGAACTGCTATATCATGACGATTAGTAAAATAGACTATAACGGCCGCTTTCTCAAATCATACTAAAATTCTTGCCATTTTCGAGGCTAGTTGAGAATATGTATGGCTAAGGTGAATGACTCAACACATTCATGAAATGTGTGACTTGTCTTCTAATAAAAACCTTCAAACAATATTATACGAAGACAACGCAGCTTGTATAGCCCAAATAAAAGGATGATATTGAGGGAAATCAGACACGAGGATTTCCTTGAGTAGCAAAAGGATCTTTCCAAATTACAATCATATATGAAACTTTACAATTACAATCACAAACGGAAACATACAGTTATGCGAAATACATAAATTACAACATGCTATACAAAAAATAAAGGACAAGAATCAACACACTTTTGTAGACTCATCTTCGAGTTCCTTGATCACGAACGCTCGAACATAGCAACACAGCAATACACGAATGTTCGTCCAACACGACCTCCACATAGCACGAACACCGCGCACTCGAACTAAGGGATTGCCAAGGTCACGAACATAATGAACAGCCTCCATAGAACCTTGACAGTGTCGAGTTTAGTATAACACCACCAAGAAGGTTACCTTGGTATTCTCGGTGTGAGAATTCAGAGGGTGGGCTTTGTGTGAACTTGGTTTAGGGCAGAAAAATGGAGAAACCACAATCATGTAAACGATTGAGCAAGTGGGAGATGGAACAACCTATCGTATAGGTCGATGCCCAATCATTTAGGAAAAGCTATGCGATCATTTAGCTCATTGCTTAGCTGAGTGTCTTATCGCCTAAAAACACTCCACGATCGTTTAGCTAACTCTAATTTGTCGCTTAGTAAATCTTATTTACTTGACAACTATCCGTGAGAATATTTCCGAGTTCAAAATCAACATCAATCAACATTATTCGAAACAATAGGAAAACAATTTTCCTTTTATCTCACGGTTACCATAAAACCACCAATAACCTCCAACTCAATTGATTATTAGAGAAAAAGAGATAATTATCCAATAATTAATATTATTATAAATATAAATAATAACTAACTTACCATAATATATTTATAACCTATAGTTTTAATATTTCATCTCATGAAACATATAAACCATAGCTCTTTTTCTATTCCATAGTACTTAATGCAAATCTCATTTACATTAATCCTCCACTTGATGTATCTCATACACCATACCAGTTATATCATATATAATCGAATTACCTCTTGTCAATTTGAACATTTCAATTCAAAACCAAGAACTAATCCTCAACTTGAATCCATTGAGCTATCAAGAAAACCTTATGGACCTGTAGCTCGAAGCTCCAACGATACGCAAATAATTGACTAAAGTCTTTAGTCACGGGATCCACTATCCATTAACTGCCAGGCACTCCACTAAAGACTGACAGCTGAACTCTTTTTACCACATATATATTATGTGTCCATCTTAACCAATCAACAGTTCGACAACCCTTCACAGATCACTCGTAAGTACAACTCGGCCAATAACGTTATGTCCCTGTAGTTACATCTAACTTCTTAAGTACCATTGATCCCTCTAATGAACATAAATCATAGTCCTACTATGACTGAGTCCTCTTTTCTAAAGAGATGTTGTGGCCACTATGTTCAAGCCCCAAATTAGCCCATAAGAGAGAAATCTCTCTACTTATCCCTGCTTCGGGGATGGAGTGAATTTCATCTTGTGTAAGTGAGTTCCCAACTCCCAGATTAGATAAGTTCCCAAAAAGGTAGGCATGTTGAGGTGGCAATTTGACCACTCTCACCCATACTAATTAAAGGACCGCCCTCAAAGGCAGAAGTTTCTAAAACACTCAAGATTGAGGTCGTGTCACCTATAGTCGTTTAGGTGAGATGTATGTCTCTAGTATTAACAACGTTATATACAGAGTCTAGTCATATCGTGGTCTGGTCTTATACAAACTCTTTGTATAGGACACCCCTACTCGCATGTCTGCACATGAATGGTCAGGATCTACCATATATAGTAGTTTACAACACTTGCAAACCTCTACAAAGTGGGCTATATCAGTAGTGTCACCAGGATTAGGTATCCCACCTTAATCATTATACTACCGACCTATTTAGGTTATCACTTAAGGCATGATCCACTTGTATATCACATATACATTCTTAAGTTTACATAAGATAACCATGGAGCTTTGTTAATTGGATATAAATAAATGCCAGAATGAAATAATAGTTATTTTATTCATAAAACAATGTGTGTAAAATTACAAACAACGAGACTACGGGAGAATTAAGACACCAATCCCAACAGATATATTAAAGGCGATAGAATAAAAAATATTTCACTAAAGCTTTTCTACACTCATTATCTTGAAGAAAATGATGAAATTATTGTATAACAAATTTCTTCGAAGGATAACCTTGCAGACTTATTTACAATGGCATTACCAATCGTAACTTTTAAAAAAATTGGTACATAACATTGGAATGCGACGACTCAGATATCTTAAGTGATGTGTTTTCATGAGGGGAGAGCAAATATATTCTTTTGAAAGTATAAATTATATGAAATATGTATTCTTTTTCCTTCATTAGGTTTTTTTCCCATATGGTTTTTTCCTAGTAAGGTTTTAATGAAACATATTTCATATATAGAATGGGCATCTAAGGTGGAGTATTATAAATATTATATAAAAATAATATATGCCCATTAGTGTCATGCTTAGTATCTAATGTCAAGTTTCATTTTCTCATTATCACATGTATTGGCTATGTGTCATTCGACCGCTTATGCTCCAAGCGTGCCACTTCCTACTTGCCAAAACTTTCGATAAATAAGTGGTCATTTATAGACTTTGTAGAGATATTTACATTGGTTGAAACTCCACCAATTTTGGAGAAAGTGGAGATTTTTGAAGAAATTTCCTATTTCCTATTATTTTGTTTTATTTGTTTATATATTTATTAATATTCGTGTTCCCGTTGTGTCTCGTTTTTCTCCGCAAATTCACCACATTAATATAAATTTAAAGTAACTAAAATATGTATACTTTTTTTTTACAAAAAAAGTTTGTTTATGTCATATAAATACGTATTATTTGAACATTGTTTTCATCAAAGACATCATGTGTTTAGATTTTTATTATAAAATTATTAAACAAATGGTAATCTATATGGTAAAGTTTTGTTTAAGAATATACCTTATTCTTATTATGAATATTATGATAATAAATAGATGTCCATTGCTTAGTGTCCCAAAAGTCATGTGTCACCCTTCATATTGTCCATGTACCTTGTAGTTATTCATATTTGGTGTCCATGTAAGTCCATATCCTACTTGCCACTTTGCCTATAAATAGTGGCATTTGGTGGATCTTAAAGTGGTAAGAAATCCATTTTAATTCCATTAAATTTTCTATTATCCAATTCTATAATTTTAGTTATTTTATGATTTTAGTTATTTTATATTTTATTTATTATTATTATTATATTATATTTTCTCCATATTTGTATTTCCATTGTACTCCTCGATTTCACAACACGAGCTCTTGTTGTTTTTTCCATTAAAGGTAGGTCCTAAAGGTACGTAGATTTTTCCCTCTTCGTTATAATTAATAATTTAATGTTATTTTGTATATTCAATATCTATTAAATTTATAATATAAACACAATATTTTGTGATAGTGTTGTCATGAAAAATCTTACAAAATTAGAAGTCGCAGCCCTTGATATTAATGACAATAATTATTTGTCATGCATACTCGATGTCGAAATTCACCTGGATGCTATAAACTTGGGAGAAACAATTAATGAAGGAAATACGACATACTGTCATGACAAAGCAAAAACAATGATTTTCCTTCATCATTATCTCCATGAGGGATTAAAAATGGAGTATCTTACAATAAAAGATCCTGGTATCTTATGAAAAATTTTGAAAGAAAGGTATGGTCATCAAAAGACAGTTATTCTTCCTAAAGCTTGTTATGAGTGGATGGATTTGAGGCCATGAGATTTTAAATCAGTAAGCGATTTCGATTTCGCATGATTTAAAATCAATTCAAAATTGTTGCTATGTGAAGAAAAAATTACTAATGTTGATATGTTTCATGTCTTGAATATGCTCCTGCAGGAACAATATCGAGAGAAAGGTTTTAAACAATATTTTGAATAAATTTCATGTCTTATTGTGGCTGAACAAAATAACGAGTTATTGATGAAAAATCATGAATCTCGACCAACCGGAACGACACCATTCCCTGAAGTGAATGCTGTGAAATTTAATAATAATCATGGTCGAGGTCGTGGTCGAGGTTGATGTCGTGACCATGACAGATGAATAAATAATTATTATTTTCGTGGTGGTCGTTCTAATCATTCAAAATTTCAAAAGAACCGCACAAAATGATGATCACAAAGGAAAAGGTCCATAAGATAAGAGTTCAAAAAGTGTTGAAAATAAATGCTTCCGATGCAGAATGACTAGGCATTAGTCACGTATCTGTCGTACATCAAAACACTTAGTTGACCTCCATCAAGCCTCCCTAAAGAAAAAAGAGAAAAATGTGGAAACAAATTTTGAATACCAGGACAATGATATATTTGACACATCCCATATAACAAATTTGGATGTGGCGGACTTCTTTAAATCTCCTGAAGAGAAGATTGCCATAGTTGATGGAATATCAAGTGTTTCTTTTGATTTTGAGAATATCTAGCCTTAATGTTATTGTTTTCTTTTATCTATCTTCATGTTTTTTTAGTAACTTTTATATATTTTAAGTGTTGTTTTTATTATTTTAATTATTTTCCTTTAATTAAGAAACATGAATCATTTTCATATGTTGGGTGCTTAAAAAATGAGCAAAGAAGATCTATGTATGGTAGACAGAGCAACTACACATACAATACTTACAAATAAAAAGTAGTTTTCCAAATTAACAATGCTGAAAGCAATAGTAAATACAATATTAGGTTCTACAACATGAACGAATGTTTTGGAAAAGCAAATATTATTTTTCCTAGAGGAACAAAATTTACAATTGACAATGCATTGTTCTATAGTCAATCAAAGAGAAACATTCTAAGTTTTAAAGATATGTGTTGCAGTGGTTATCCTATTGAGAATGATAGTAAGAATAATATGAAATATTTGTATATCATATCCACTGTCTCAAATGAAAAATTTATATTGAAAGAGTTGTCTGCTTTATCTTCTGGATTGTATTATACTCATATACAAGTCATTGAATCATATGCAATAATGAACCTGAAGTTTATGAATCAAGACATATTTACAATTTGGCATGACCGATTGAGTAATCCAGAATCTATAATGATGAGAAAAATTATTGAGAATTCAAATGGACACCCATTGAAGAACCATAAGATTCTTCGATGTAATGAATTATCATGTGATGCTTGCTTTCAAGTAGAATTGATAATTAGACCATCACCAGCTAAAGTGGGGACTGAATCACCTGCATTTTTAGAACGAGTTCATGATGATATATGTGGATCCATTAACCCATCAAGTGAACCATTTAGATATTTTATGGTATTAATAGATGCAACCAGTAGATAGTCACACGTGTGTTTATTATCAAGTTGAAATCTTGCATTTGCAAGATTACTTGCTCAAATAATTAAGTTAAATAGCACAATTTCTTGATTATAGAATTAAGACCATTCGTCTTAATAATGTTGGTGAATTTACATACCAACCTTTTGATAATTATTGTATGTTAATTGGGGTAAGTGTTGAACATCTTGCCAACTCAACATGCCTACCTTTTCGGGGACTTGTCTAATCTCGGAGCTGGGAACTTAATCCACAATATGGAATTCACTCATTTCCTGAAGTAGGGATAAGTAGAGAGATTGCTCCCTTAAGGGCTGATTTCGGGTCTTGAACATAGTGGCCATAACTTCTCTTTGGAAGAGAAGACTCAATCATAGTAGGACCATGACTTATGTTCATTAGAGGGATCAGTGGTACTTAAGGAGACAAATGTAACTATAGGGGCATAACGGTTATTGGCCCAGCTGTACTTATGAGCGATCTGTGAAGGGTTGTCGCACTGCTGATTGGTTAAGATGCGACACAAACATATATCTGTGTAAAGGAGAGTCAGCTGTTGGTCTTTTAGTGGAGTGCCTGGCAGTTTAACGGATGATGGATCCCATGACTAAAGTATTTAGTCAGTTATTCACGTACCGTTGGAGCTTCGAGCTATAGGTCTATGAGTCCCTTGGTAGCTCAATGGATTCAGTTGAGGATCAGTTCTTGGTGTTGATTTTGAATATTCAAATTGACAATAGTTATTTATTATATATGATATAATCAGTTTGATGTATGAGATACATCTAGTGGAGGATTGATGTAGAGAGATTTACATTAAGTGCCATGGAATAGAAAAAGAACTATGGTTATTATGTTTTATGAGATGAATATTAAAACTATAGGTTATAAATATAGTATGATAAGTTGGTTATCATTTATGTTTATAATAATATTAATTATTAGATAATTAATTCTTTTTCTTTTAAATAACCAAAATAGTGGGTGGTTATTGAATCATGGTAACCGTAAGTTTAAAAGGAAAGTGGTTTTCTATTTTCAAAAAGATGTTTTTTTTACAAACGATAGAAAAAGTTTTTGAGTTTTCTCTCTGGGAAAAAGAAACTCATGAAGTCGTCAAGTAAACTCGGATTTACTAAACGACGACTGGGTAAGCTAGACGATCGTGCAGTGGTGAGCTAAACGATCATGCAGTATTTACTAAACGATCGCATAGTTTTGCTAGACGATCGTTGAGCCAAGGTAAACGATCGCATAGAGTTTGTAGGTGACAGACCAAGCTAAACGCTGAGCTAAACGATCGTATAGCTTTTTCTATACAATCGCTTAACTTTATCTAAACGATTGGACATCGATCTATACGATAGGTCTCTGCCATCTCCCACTTGCCCAGTCATGTACGCGATCATTGTTTCCTTCGTTCGTCTTCCTCATTCCAAGTCCGAATAGAGCCCACCCTCTGGATTCTCACACCGAGAATACCAAGGTCATCTTGTTGGTGGTGTCAAACTCAACTTGACACTGTCGAGGCTTTCTAGAGGCCGTTCGTGGTGCTGTGGAGACCATTCACTGTTGCAGAGGAGATCGTGACCGAGGAGATCATTGAGGACGAGTGCGAAGTGTTCGTGCAATGTTCGTGCGGTGTTGTGGTCGTGTAGATCGGGCATTTGAGGCTGTTGTTGTTCAAGCGTTCGTGCACAAAGAAGCGTGGAGACGCTTCTACCTATGTGCGTAGAGTTTTTCTCATTGTGCATTTGTATTGTTCATGCTGTAATTTCTACATATGAACTGTATAACCATTTGTTTGAAGTCGATTGTAAATGCATTGTTCATTTATGATTGTGATTTGGAATAGTCTTATTCCGTTGCTCATGGAAATCTCAGAATCCAATTTCCTTCAATTGGTATCAGAGCTAGGTTCTCTGTTATTCCAAATTACAGATCTGAATTGAACGCATTTTTCAGTCGTGGTGGGTTTCTGCATTTGTAGTTAACTTTTTTCTGCATTTGTGGATGATTTTGATGAACGTTTCAGGTATAAATTGCCTTTTTGTTAAAGCTTTCAGTATTACAAAGTGTTAATTGTAAGGGCTCCTGTGTTTTTGGGCAAAATTAACAATGCAATCGTGTAGCCTCAGGTAAACGATGGTAAGGATTTTACCAAGCGATCGTTTAGATATTTTTTTCTAGATGATCATGTAGTATTTTCTAATCGATCATTTAGCTAATGCTAAGCGATGGGGTAAATCGTTACCATATCACGTAGCGTTGGTTGCGCAATCGTGTAGGCACTGGAGGTAGATGATCGTAGTGGGAGCATGCAATGCTCGTCGTTTAGTAAAAGGCACACGCTAGACGATCGTGTAGTTAGCAAGCTTCATCGCTTAGTTACTACCTATGCGATCGCGCGTATTCGATACGGAGACGCTAGCTAAGCGATCGCTTAAGCGATGGTGCTTCGCAACATCGTAGTCGCTTAAACGATCGTGGAAGGTGGGCACTGTGTAGAGTGCGCTAAGCGATCGTGTACTTCAGGATTCATCGCTTAGTAAAGGTACACGATCGTGTTGTAATAGCTAAACGATCGTTTTGATTTTTCTAGATGATCGTATAGTAAATGCTAAACGATCGTTTAGCTCTGGGAGCGCTGGTAAACGATAGAACGAAGTGTTTGTTTTATCTGTAGATTATTGCGGGATGCTTAGTACACGATGGGTTGAGAAGTGATGCTTTGCTGAGCGGTTGAAGACTCAGTTCGGTTATTTGAACCGGAGACTCCTTGTCTTTGTAATATTAGCTTTTCTTTTGTGTTTTTAAGGCAATTTCACCCGATTCATCAACTTTTATTGCTTATAAATTGATGTATGGTGCTTATATGCCAAAGTGTTTGTCATATAGTTAAAAACCCACCTTAGGTTGTGCAATTATTCATGCATCATGTATTATAAATGTTATAATATTGCATAAAGAAATTACTTGAAAGCATGCATATGCATCATGAAATATAAGAGTTATATTTTGTATGCAGTGAGCATTATCATGCATCATCCTTTTATTATAAATATTATAGTGTAAGGGTGAATAGAAACATGTTTTGCTTGTTTCAATGCGATTTTGTATAAGTGTTATATAAAAGAAGTAGTAATGAATGGACAATGCATTGAGCATGACACTTAGGCTGTTTATAATCGTTATGAATGCCTTGCATGTGTTAGCTTAGCATGGTAGTTGTTTCTGTTTATAAGTGTTATAAAAGAAATTATACCTAAAATCAATAATAAAGAGTTGCATGCGAACTTAGGGTGAACTTAAGTTTTTTAAAAGGTTTTAAAATTGGATTGAGATAGACCTAAGTTCAAGTGGTTCTAAAGAGTTTAATAATCTATATTAATCTTTTAAAATTGGTTTAATAAGATTAAATTGGTTGAAATAAAAGACTAAATTTGTTGTAAACCTTTCTATAAGGGACCTTTTGTCTATGGCGGGTTTCAGCTAGGCTAGGATTCTAAAGTTGACGGAAATGTAACACCCCTACCTGGGAACCTACCTAGAAAGGTGAATTAGATAGATTTTCAACAAGTTGTTTCACTATCTAAGGTAAAAGTTACTTTTGGGAAAACATAAAAGTCACTTAGTTAAAATCCTTAACTGTGTTTTTTCTAAGTAAGATAAATCCTAGGTTATAAAATACTCAGTGGGAGGAAGAGGCGTATCAGATAGTCTATGATTCCACTCACGTTTCTCCTTGTATGTTCACACCATGAGATTTATGCTTGGCCTCAAGATGCCCAGGATGCATCCCTCTTCGGATGGTGTTTGCATGAGTCAATATCAAGGTGGACGAAGATAGTATTTATAGTAAGTGAGTGAAGGGTGTGTGTCAACACGTCCTATGGACTTTGTCATTGGTTCACACCGTGAGATCATTCTGTACGCCTTTGTGTCGCCTTCGGAGTGTTCCCCTTCGGATGGGTTTTATGTAGTTGGTCAATATCAAGGTGAACTCTAGAAATGGATAGGGTCACTTTAGGTTTTGCCCTAATCGGATTTTTTCCCTTCGGATTGGCCTTTTGGGACGGACCTTTAGGGCTTAAAATAGCGGGTCACACTTAGGGTAGATTGTTAAGTAAGTTAATGATCGCTTGGCCAAATCAATGATGGCTTGTCGTTATAGGAACAAGAGTTGTTCTGGTATTAATGACTGGTTGAGAACTTCTCAATTCAGAGGAGGGATAACTGACCTCTCTTCGGCGGTTTTTTCCTAAACCTCTGAAGCGTCATTGCAAAACTAGATGTCACACGAGGTTCATATTAGTTTTGCTAAAACCTTATTGGATGTTGTTTTGTTTTACAATGGGTATTTTCTTAAAACCTAATGTAGGTCAATGTGTTTTTCTTTTCGGCAACTCTTTAGTATTTCCGTTTAAAGCTTTTAAAAATGACCGATTACTTACAGTGGAAAGAATCGTGTGAAACGAATTTCGTGGCAAACGACCTCCATTCTACTACTCCCCAAAAGAGAAGACAAGGCAGTAAATATGATTTATTGGTCTTGGAGACATGTCTGGTAGAGAATGTTGATTCTGCCTGGATTCTTGATTCAGGTGCTACCAATCATGTCAGTTTCTCTTACCAATGATTTAGTTCCTGGCAAACGTTGCCAGAGGGAGATGACTCTTCGAGTTGGTACTGGTAAGGTTTTTCAGTTGTTGCTGTAGGCAGGCTGAAGTTATTTGTTGACAAGAAATGTTATCTATTACTGGATAATGTTTTTATAGTTTCTCATATTAAGAGGAACTTAATCTCAGTTTCTTGTCTCATTGAACAAGGCTATATCGTCTACTTTTCCGAGAATAAAGTGTTTATTTTCAAGAATGGAATGGAAATTGGTTATGGTTCAATAGAAAATAACTTATATGTACTAAGGCCATTAGTCATAAAAGCCTTGTTTAACATTGAAATGTTTAGCACAACAACAGCTAAAAGACCAAAGGTTTCTTCAAAGGAAAATGCCCATCTTTGGCATCTTAGATTAGGTCACATCAACCTCAATAGGATTGAAAACTTGGTGAAAAGTGGACTTCTAAAGAGTTTAGAAGAAAACTCCTTGCTGGTATGTGCATTATGCCTTGAAGGCAAGATGACCAAACATCCTTTTACTATAAAAGGTTACAGAGCCAAGGAAGCCTTGAAGCTTGTACATTCAGACCTCTGTGGTTTGATGAATGTTAGAGCTCGAGGTGGGTATGAATATTTCATCTTTTTCATAGATAATTATTCAATGTTTGGGTATCTCTTCCTAATGCAACGTATGCCTGAAGCCCTTAACAAGTTCAAGGTGTATAAGGCTGAAGTTGAAAACTTGTTAGGTAAGAAGATAAAAACACTACAATCTGATCATGATGGAGAGTATATGGACCTCCAATTCCAAAACTATATGATAGAACATGGGATTGCGTCTCAACTCTCTACACCTCAGCATAATGGTTTATCTAAAAGGAGAAATAGGACCTTGTTGAACATGGTTCGATCTATGATGAGTTATGCTCATCTTCCAGACTCGTTTTGGGGTTATCCAGTGCAGACTTCATGTTATATCCTAAAAAATGTTCCCTCGAAAAGTGTTTCTGAAAAAACTTTTGAGTTATGGAGAGGCCGTAAAGGTAGTTTACGCCACATCAGAATTTAGGGTTGTCCGACACATATGCTAGCGACTAACCCAAAGAAGTTGGAACCGCATTTGAAGGTTTTCCTCTTTGTAGGCTACCCCAAGGAAACAAGAGGAGGATACTTCTATGATCCAAGTGAGAACAAATTGTTTGTTTCCACTAATGCTATCTTCTTGGAAGAAGATCACATGAGGGATCATAAGCCACGAAGTAAGCTCGTTTTACGTGAGATCTCTAGTGATACTGAAACTTCTAAGGGTTCAACAAGAGTTGTTGAACAGGTCGACAGATCAACAAGAGTTGTTGAGGTCTGGACGTCTAGTCAACCAACTGAAGAGTCAAGACTACCTCGACTTAGTGGGAAGGTTATGAACCCACCGATTGCTATAGGGGCATAATGGTTATTGGCCCAACTGTACTTACGAGCGATATGTGAAGGGTTGTCGCACTACTGATTGGTTAAGATGGACACAAAATATATCTGTAGTAAGGAGAGTTCAGCTGTCGATCTTTAGTGGAGTGCCTGGCAGTTAACGGATGGTGGATCCCATGACTAAAGTATTTAGTCAGTTATTCACGTACCGTTGAAGCTTCGAGCTATAGGTCTATGAGGTCCCCTTGGTAGCTCAATGGATTCAGTTGAGGATCAGTTCTTGGTGTTGATTTGAAATATTCAAATTGACAATAGTTATTTTGATTATATATGATATAATCAGTTTGATTTATGAGATACATCTAGTGGAGGATTGATGTAGAAGAGATTTACATTAAGTGCCATGGAATAGAAAAAGAACTATGGTTTATATGTTTTATGAGATTAAATATTAAAACTATAGGTTATAAATATAGTATGATAAGTTGGTTATCATTTATGTTTATAATAATATTAATTATTTGATAATTAATTCTTTTTCTTTTAAATAACCAAAGTAGTGGGTGATTATTGAATCATGGTAACCGTGAGTTTAAAAGGAAAGTTGTTTCCTATTTTCAAAAAGATGTTTTTTCACAAATGATAGAAAAAGTTTTTGAGTTTTCTCTCTGGGGAAAAGAAACTCACGAAGTCGTCAAGTAAATTCAGATTTACTAAACGACGGCTGGGCGAGCTAAACAATCGTGTAGTGGCAAGCTAAACAATCATGCAGTATTTACTAAACGATCGCATAGTTTAGCTAGACAATTGCTGGCCCAAAGTAAACGATCGCATAGATCTGTAGGCAAAAGAACAAGCAAAACGCTGAGCTAAACAATCGCATAGTTTTTCTATACGATCGCTTAGCTTTATCTAAACGATTGGGCATCGACCTGTATGATAGGTCTCCACCATCTCCCATTTGCTCAATCGTGTACACGATCGTTGTTTCCTCCGTTTTTCTGTCTTATACCAAGTTCGAACAGAGCCCACCCTCTGGATTCTGACACAGAGAATACCAAGGTCCCCTTATTGGTGGTGTCAAACTTAATTCGAAACCGTCGAGGTTTTCTGAAGGCCGTTCGTGGTGTTGTGGAGGCCATTCACTGTTGCAGAGGAGATCGTGACTGAGGAGATCATGAGGACGAGCGCGAAGTGTTCGTGCAATGTTCGTGCGGTGTTGCAGTCGTGTAGATCGTGCATTCGAGGTTGCTGTTGTTCGAGCGTTTGTGTGCAACGGAGCATGGAGACGCTTCTACCTATGTGTGTAGAGTTTTTCGCATTGTGCATTTGTATTGTTCATGTTGTAATTTCTGCGTATGAATTGTATAAACGTTTGTTTGAAGTCGACTGTAAATGCATTGTTCATTTATGATTGTGATTTGGAATAGTCTTTTTCCGCTGCTCATGGAAATATCAGGTTCCGATTTCCTTCACTTGTTACTCCTAGTAATGCATACACGTTATACATATATTTTTTTATCACCATTTTTTTCATTCATTATTTTCTTCTGATTTCCTTTTCTTTGGAGCTCAAATTTTTTATTAGCAAACATATATTTCTTTTCTTTTCCTTATGTTTCATATTATAAACTATAAGGCAAAGGAACTGCTCTTTTACTGGTGGGGCCTTTTAGAGTGACAAAAAGCCTATGGGTCAAATAACTTAATTCAAAGCATTCAAAATCCTAAATAAGACATCTATGTGAAAAAAAGTGCAATGGAATCAAGTTCTTTTTTCTTTTCTTTTTTTAAAAAAAAAATTGACCAAACAATCAGGCATACATTTTCATGAATCCTAAAACAAAGTGAACAAAAAGTTATCTATAGCCCATCACAGATAGTCATCATCACATTACATGCAACATAATCATTACATCCGCTTATGTGAGTTTGACCCGCCTTTGACTCCGCTTGCTTCTGACTCCCTATGAGCCGTTTGACGACCTGGGCACTCTCCGAAGGCATGGAATGTCGAATTTTTTGGTCAGAATCTCGACAGTAATGTCTCTCTTAGATCTTTCAATCGAAATACGGGAAAACTCCATTCAATTCTCGATGGAAACGGAGTTTTGCGAATTCTCCCCGGAACTGGAAGATCATTTCGAGATCTTCGAACATATTCTAGGGCTTAATCGATAAGCAGCCCGTAAGTAATTTGAGTCTTTTGCTGGTGAACTTCTTTTTTTTAAGTGTAAGATCGAGCGGAGAAAGCGGAATCAAAGAAGAAAGCGGTTCTTGCCATTCATCAAAGGCTTTAGACTGACTTTACTACCATATCTTAGGTCGGAGCCTACTCTATTTCCTACAGAAATGGGATCCCCACTGAAGACAAGAGATTCATATGAGAAAACATAAGTAAACGCGCCTCTGCTTGAGCCTCCAAAGATAAAGGTACATGAATAGCCATTTGATCCTCATAAAAGTTTGTATTGAATCCCTTACAAACTAATGGATGTAAACAAGTTCTTGTAAATTATGGCCAATACCAGGTATATAAGCAGTGATTTCAAATCCAGAGGTTTCCTGTACTCGAAAATCTCTTCCCTCTTTCGGGGGGACTCATATGATTCTCCTTCCACGACTTCGGTTCTGTCTCTTGGTTTTCAATAACCCAGAAACTTGCTTAGTTAGGTCTTCCTTTTATGTGAATTCGTAGAGTAGGCAGGCCGGGCCAGAATTCAGACCAAACTCTTCTTTGTTTGAGCTGCTCCCACGCACGCAGGGCGAGACATGACCGCGACTTAAGATTCAAGTACCGTTGAAAAGACCAAAGGAACGGGGGGAATGACTACCTGTAATAAAGCACAGGCTAATACGAGCCGACCAGAAGAAGCTTCTCCTTGAGTGATGGATTTCAATCGTTTTAGGATCTCATCTTCCATCACTAGATGGGGATCGTGGACACAAGGAGGGAGCAGGCGAAGCGTGTCGTTCGTAATGAAAAGAAAGAAACCATAAAGTCTGATCTTAGGTGTTCAAGGACTTGTGAAATATGCATATCAACTATAACCCCAACCTAAAACGATACAATGTATCTCTATTCAAGTCTCAAGAAAAATAAAAGACAACGGATTAAAAAACCTTCCCTGTAGACGTTGTCATGCACAATCTTTTAGGTGTGATGATAGTACTTGCCACGTCAAAATGATCTCTTCTTCTTCTAGGGTGTTCCTACAAAAGAAAAAAAAAAGAAGCTAAAGAAGGGAAAAAACTTTAACGTTGATTGCTCGATGTGACTCATCTCCTTTCGAGATGCGAAAACATTCTCGTATTTCTTCGTCCCCTTCTTACTTGTGTTAATAAAGCACTCCATGCTCGTCAGAAAATCCATGTTCTATAGGGCGCTAGACAGGTCGAATTTGGATTTTTTTGACTATCTGAAAAAGGGAAAAAGAAAGAACTAAAAGACTTAACAGACTCAAATGAGTCCAAGTAAAAAAAGACCCAACAGACTTTTGAGAATAGAAGGAAGAAAACTCAAATATATATGAAATACCAGATGACGGAACAGGGCGAGTCTTTTAACCTCTAACTCTGTCACATAGATCTCATCGAGGTAGAGCTTGAGATCCTTCTCTGTCTCAACTACTAATCTCCATGGCATGAGATCCTTGTCATCCTTCTTGTCGTCAAAGGGCATCCCTTATGGCGGGTCGCCTTGGTAGTCTCAAGCCTCCTAACTCAGTAAGCTACTGAGTGAGCAAGTCACTCAAATACTGAATCTTAGCTCTAACCTCCATTTCGAACTGGAGATTCTCTTACTGGATACTAAGAAAATCTTGCTGCATAGAGAACAGGTGATCAGTTAATTCCATAACTATAACTTCTAAAGACATACCTTGGTGGGCCTCATGAACAGACTCTGACGGCTCGAGAATGACGAGAGTGTAGTAGTACTATTGGTGGTGCATAGGAATTACCATAGTCATAGGAGTGAGTGGTCCATCCAAGATGGGTGCAAGACTTAGGCTCCCAATGACTATGGTGACTCCTCAAGGCGTGACTTGTTGGCATCGGGCTCATTTGCAATCGCCCTTCAGTCGATAGTCAAACAAAAGAAACGGTTGGGATTTATGCCCTAAAGTCTTGAAATTAATTAGTTATTTTATGTAATAATTAATTATTTTAAACGTACAATAATTTATCCATTATGGGAAAAATCCAAGATTATTTAGTGAGACTTGAACAGTATGTAGTGGACATATAGGTGGATCATGTTTCAAGTAGTAACCTAAAGATGGGAGTTATCATAAATTTGTTAAATGGAATAATCTTGTCGAAAATAAGTTTGGGAGACAGATCAAAAATGTTGAGGACAGAAAATGACTTGGAATCCCTCTAGGAATTTTTCACCAAGTTATGTAAAAAATTAAGAATTCAAGGACATCTCATAGTCCCAGACACAACATGGCAAAATGGCTTGGCAAAAAGGTTTAATCGAACATACTTGAAAAGCTTAGGTGCATGCTTTCAAACACAATTTTGCCAAAGTTTTATGGGGGGAGGTTGTTAATATGGCTATCTATATAATTAGTAGAAGCCCATCTTTAGTATTGAATTTAAAAACTCCACAAGAAATATGGACTGGAACTCCTCCAAAGCTTGATCACATCAGAACCTTTGGGTGTGTTGCATATGCCCATCTTAAACAACATAAACTAGAACCACGGACCAAGAAATGCATCTTCATTAGTTATCCTGAAGGAGTAAAAGGATACAAACTTTGGTCCCTTTAATTTGGAGAAAACAAATTTTTTATAAGTAGAGATATCATCTTGGATGAAGACTCAATGTTGTGGCATAATTCTCATCAGATTAGTCACATTGTGCAGGCTGATGTGAAAACTTTTGAGATTGATTTGCAGCCTTCTGAGTCTCAAGTTACAGCATATGAAGCCTCTAAACCTTTTCAAAATCAGGAATTACCAACAGCTTCATCTTACAAGGTTTCATCTTCCCATGTAAATGAGGTCACTCCAGATTCAAAAGGTGAGTTACAACTTCCTGATCCTTCAATACAACAAATCCGCTGCAAAACTATCAACTCGCTCATGATAGATGGAGAAGGGTGATTAAACTTCCTTCATAGTATGAAAAAGTTGATTTTTTTGCTCATGTTTTGAAACATTCAAAAGAGTATCCTTTTGATGAACCCAATTCCCATAAGGAAGCGATAATCTCTAAAAATTCAACAATGTAGCTAGAAATGAATTCTCTATACAAAAATAACACATGGAAACTTATTAACAAACCCGAGGACAATAAGATTATAGATTGTAAATAGATTTTTAAACTAAAGTCAAGGATTAAGAGTGATAACTGAAGGAAATCGAATCCGAGATTTCCATGAGCAGCGGAAAATAGATCATTCCAAATTACAATCATGTATGGACATTACAATTACAGTTGTAAACAAAACATACAGTTATGCAATCAATATAGAAACTACAACATGATACAAATAAACAAGAAGAATGCTACGAACGTTTGTCGACTCGTCTCCATGCTTCTTGCTCACGAACGCTCGAACACAGAAGCCTCAAATGCTCGAACAACACGACTGCAACACTGCACGAACACTTTGCACTCGAATTCAGCGATTTCCTCGGTCACGAACACTCTAACAGCACGAATGACCTCCACAGAACGTCGAAGGTGTCGAGTTGAGTATGACACCACCAAGAAGGTTACCTTGGTATTCTCTGTGTAAGAATCCAGAGGGTGGGCTCTGTGTGGACTTGGTATGAGGCAGAAGAAGGAGGAAAGAATAATCGTGTACAAGATTGGGCAAGTGGGAAATGGTGGAGACCTATCATACAGGTCAATGCCCAATCGTTTAACAAAAGCTAAGCGATTGTCTAGCAAAAGCTAAGCGATCGTTTAGCTCATCGTTTAGTACCATGTCTGTCGCTACAAAACACTCACGATCGTCTACTTCGCTCAAGTTGTCTTTTAGTAAATCTGTATTTACTTGACAAGCTCTTGTGAGATAGTTTTTCCAAGAGAAATCTAAAAAACAACTTATGCAATAACTTACTAAAATTAGGAAAATAATTTTACTTTTATCTCACGATTACCATGAACCACCAATAACCTCACACTCAATTGGTTATTGGAAAAAAAGATTTAATTATCCAATAATTAATATTATTATAAATATAAATGATAACCAATTTATCATACAATATTTATAACCTATAGTTTTAATATTTCATCTCATGAAACATATAAACCATAGTTCTTTTTCTATTCCATGGTACTTAATGTAAATCTCATTCATATCAATCATCCTCTAAATGTATCTCATACATCATACCGATTATATCATATATAATAATAAAAAAAAAAACCTCTTGTCAATTTGAACATTTCAAATCAACACCCAGTACTGATCGTCAACTAAATCCATTGAGCTACTAAAGGGACCTTATGGACCTATAGCTCAAAGTTCCAACGGTACGTGAATAACTGACTAAACTCTTTAGTCATGGACCTACCATCTGTCAACTGCCAGGTAGTCAACTAAAGATCGACAACTAAACTCTTCTTACCATAGATATATTATGTGTCCATCTTAACCAATCAGAAGTGCGACAACCCTTCACAGATCGCTCGTAAGTACAGTTGGGCTAATAATCGTTATGCCCCTATAATTACATCTAACTTTTTAAGTACCACTGATGCCTCTAATGAACATAAGTCATAGTCCTACTATGACTGAGTACTCTCTTCCAAAGAGAAGCTGTGGCCACTATGTTCAAGCCCCAGAATCGGCCCTCAAGGGAGTAATCTGTCTATTTATCCATGCTTTCGGAAAGAAGTGAATTCCATCTTGTGGAATTAGTTTCCAGCTCCCAGATCAGACAAGTCCCCAAAAAGGTAGGCATGTTGAGTTGACAATCTGGCCTATCTCACCCATACTAATCAAAGAACTGCCCTCAAAGGCAGGAGTTCCCGAAACACTCAGAATTGAGGTCGTGTCACCTATGGTCGTTTAGGTGAGATGTAAGTCTCTAGTATTAATGGCATTATATACAGAGTCTAGGCATCTCGTGGTCCAAGTCTTATACAAACTATTTGTATAGGACACCCCCGCTCGTATGTCTCCACATGAATGGTCAGGATCTACCATCTGTAGTAGTTTACAAAACATGTAAACCTCTACAAAGCGGGTCATATCTGTAGTGTCACCAGGATCAGGTATCCCACCTTAATCCTTATACTACAAACCTATTTAGGTTATCACTTAAGGCATGATCCACTTGTATACCACATATACATGCTTAAGTTCACATAAGATAACCAAGGAGCTTTGTTTATTGGATATGAGTAAATACCAGAATTAAATAACTTTTATTTTATTCATCAAACAATGTCTATCTTTACAAAAAAATGAGACTCCGGGAGAATAGGACACCAATCCCAACAATAACAAGCCTTGTTCTAAGGCAAGGCTTGTAGCCAAAGGGTTCACACAAGAGGAGGGCATTGATTATAATGAAGTATTTTCTCCAGTGATTCAACACACATCCATATGTGTTATTCTATCCTTAGTATCTCATTTTGATTGGGAATTGGAACAAATGGATGATATTGTTGTTTTCTTTTATGGAACATTCGAAGAAGACATTTACATGAAGCAACCTTAGGTTTTGAGGTTGTTCGAAAAGAAACTATGGTCTGCCATTTACAAAATCCATTTATGTCTTGATGCAATCATCAAGACAATGGAACATTATGATAGTTGTGTATACAGAAAGGTTATTGATTTGCACTCTTCAATTTTGCTTTTCTATCTGTACATGACATTTTGATTTCTTCTAACAATATTGAAGAGATGAAAAGTCTCGAACTTCAATTGAATAATAAGTTTGAGATAAAGGACTTGGGAGGTACAAAAAAATTTGGGTATGGAACTCAAAAGAGATAAGGCCAGAAACATTCTCTCATTATCAAAAGCTGACTACTTTGGTAAGATTGTCAAATGCTTCCATAAGGATGTTAGAAATTAATAAGCTAGATACATTATGGATAACACATTCCTAGATACATTTCTAATTTTAAGATACATGCATTTCTAGATACATGTAATTGTTCAAGTACATGAATGGTATGTATACATGTACTTCATTTATTTTTTCGTTTAGGAAGTGTCTCTTGAGTACTATATAAAGAGTTCATTTCCCTCATTTGTCTGCAAGAGAAAAGAATCAAAATCAATAGAAGCAAATCGAAGTTTGAAAAGAAACTAAGTTTCAAGAGAACATTATTCTTCTCTTTTGCGTTCTTGAGTTTTGTAAGAGAACAAGTTTCTTCTCTTAAAAGTTTGTGAGATTTAGAGTAAATTTAGAGTGGGCTAGTCAACGCTTTCAACAAAGTGGTATCAGAGTAAAAGGATTGAAAGATGTCATCTAACATGTTGCAACCTCAACTTCCTCGCTTGGAGCGAAAAAACGATAGACGGTGGAGCCAACAAATGAAGGTTCTTTATGGATCTCAAGATCTTTGGGATATTGTTGACAGAGGATATTCAGAGACAGTAAGTAAGGATGGTCTTTCACCATAACAACTCAATGAGTTGAGAGATACTAGAAAAAAAGATAAGAATGCATTATTTTTCATCTACCAAGCTGTAGATGAAAATATTTTTCAAAAAAATATCAAGAGTCTTTACTGCTAAAGCAGCATGGGATGCATTGCAGAATTTGTACAAAGGAGAAGAAAATGTAAAATTGGTCCGATTGCAAACACTTCGAGCTAAATTTGATACCATTCGAATGAAAGATGCCGAAACTATTGAAGATTTTTTCAACCGTGTTCTCCTAATTGTTAATCAATTGAGATCAAATGGAGAAACAATCGAAGATCAAAGGGTGGTTGAAAAGATCCTTAAAAGCATGACTAGAAGATATGAGCATATTGTTGGGATTTTTCCTTCACATATTGTTATAGCAATTAAAGAATCCAAAGATTTGTCAACTCTCTTCATCAATAGCTTAATGGGATCTCTTCAATCTCATGAGCTCAGATTGTAGTTGTTTGATTCTACTCCTTCAGAAGAATCTTTTCATATGCAATCCTCCTCTAGAGGGCGATCTGGTGGAAGAAGAGGTGGACTTGGTGGTAGAGGCAATGGACGATCCAAAATTATAACAAATTCAGAGTCAGAGAGTAGAGACAATCAATCTTCTTCAAATAGAGGAAGGGGAAGAAGTTCAAATAAAGGAAGAGGCAGAAGTGGTGGTCGTGGAGATTTTTCTCACATACAATGTTGCAATTGTAGATGTTATGGACATTTTCAAGCAGGCTGTTGGTCTAAGAAGGCTAATTCTATCAAGCAGAAACCACTCTAATGCATGAGCAACAGGATAATGATCAAGGTCTTCTCTTCCTCACATTCAACTTCCAAGAAACAAGCACTGAGGAAATATGGTATCTTGATAGTGGTTGCAGTAACCACATGATAGGAAGAAAGGATATTTTTATATCTTTAGATGAATCTCATCAAAAGGTAGTGAAGATTGGTGACAAAAGAAGCTTGAGGTCAAAGGAAAAGGAGACATTCTTGTCTAGACAAAAAATGAGCAAAAAGAAATACTAATGTGTATTATGTTTCAGGTCTCAAACACAATCTTTTGTGTTGGGCAACTTCTTCTAAGAGGACATGGTGTTATGTGAGATTAGAACCAAGAATCAAGGTCTCATAATGAAGGTACGCATGACTCATAACAAAATGTTTCCGATTAAAATATGCTATGAGAAGCCTGTTTGTTTTGAGACTTTAGTAAATGACTCTTCATGGATGTGGCATTGTCGATTCGGGCACTGAGTTTTGACACTTTATCTCACATGTGTCAACAACATATGGTGAGAGGAATGCCAAATATTAAAAAGGAAGATCAACTTTGTGAAGCATGTGTTTTCGGAAAGCATCATCGAAATTAATTTCGGACTGGAGGTTCTTGGAGAGCATCAAAATCTCTCGAGCTTGTCTATACAGACTTATGTGGACCCATGAGAACCACTATATATGGATGTAACCGTTATTTTATCATATTTATTGATGACTACAGTCGGAAAATGTGGATTTATCTGTTAAAAGAAAAAAACTCCACTTTTGAATGTTTCAAGACATTCAAAGCAATGGTGGAAAATGAAAGTAACTTGAAATTGAAAGCATTGTATTTGGACCGTGGAGGAGAATATATAGTCTTTGTAGATTTCTCAAAGGAAAATGGAATCAAGCATTAGAAGACTGTTCAAATAACTCCTCAACAAAACGGAGTTGCAGAGAGGAAAAATAAAATAATAATGGAACTTGCAAGAAGTATGTTGAAGGCCAAGAAGCTTCCAGATCAATTTTGGGGAGATGCAATAACCTGTGCTGTTTATCTCCTAAATCGAGCTTCAACTAAAAGTGTGTAAGGTATTACTCCTTAAGAAGCATGGAGTGGATTGAAACCAACTGTTAGTCACCTAAGAGTGTTTGAGTGTATTGCTTACTCTTATATTTTAGATGAGAAAAGAGGTAAACTAGATGATAAATCAGAAAAATTCATTTTTGTTGTGTACAGTGAGAACTCTAAGGCTTACAGATTATACAACCCTGTAAGTAAGAAAGTTATTATTAGTCGAGATGTCAAGATCGATGAAGCAAAATTCTGGCAATGGGATGCACCAAATAAAGACCAGAATCCATTACTTGTTGACATAAATGGCAAAGAAGATGCTCGAGACTTGGAGATTGAAGAGACTCAACCACTAACTTCACCTTCGTCATCACACTCCACAAGTGATGAAGAAACTACTCCAAGGAAGACAAGAAATATTCAAGAGATCTATAATACTTCAAGAAGAATATAAGATGATGAACATGCTGATTTTACTTTATTTGCAGATGTTGATCCTATATACTTTGAAGAAGAAATCCAAGATGAGAAATGGAAAGATGCAATGGATCAAGAGATTGATGCAATCAGAAGAAAGAGACATGGGAGTTAGTCAAATTACCATAGAATAGAAAATCTCTTGGAGTCAAATGGATCTATATAACAAAACTGAAGCAAAATGGAGAAGTGCAGAAATACAAGGCCAATCTCGTAGTAAAAGGTTACAAACAAAAGTCTGGTGTGGACTATGATGAAGTTTTTACACCAGTAACTCGCTTAGAGACTGTTCGTTTGTTGTTAGCCCTTGCAGCACAAAATAACTGGAAAGTCCATCAAATGGATGTCAAGTTAGAATTTCTAAATGGGTATTTAGCGGACGAAATTTATGTTGAGTAGCCCCCTGGTTATGCCAAAATTGGAGAAGAAAATAAGGTGTGTCGATTGAATAAAGCATTGTATGGGCTAAAGTAAGCACCAAGAGCCTGGTACAAACATCGATGATTTTTTCTTGAAGGAAGGTTTTAGAAGATGTCCATATGAACATGCTCTCTACACCAAAGAAGACGTGGTAATTTCTTGATGATTTGTCTATTTATTGATGATTTAATCTTTATGGGATATTCAAACATGATGATTGACGAGTTCAAAGAGGGCATGAAGAAAGAATTTGAGATGACTGATATGGGTTTACTTCATTACTTTCTTGGTATTGAAGTTAAACAAGGTGATAATGAGATTGCAATTTCCCAAAAGAAGTATGCAAAAGATTTGTTGATAAAGTTCAAAATGGAGAATGCTTATCCTGCTAGTACTCCTATGGAACTGCGTTTAAAGTTAAGCAAGCATGATGATAGTGAAACTTTTGATGCCACCATCTATAGAAGTCTTGTTGGAAATTTAATGTATTTAACTACAACTAGACCTTGTATTATGTTCTTAGTAAGTTTATTGAGTAGATTTGTGGCATCACCAAAGAGAAGTCATTGGGAAGTTGGAAAGAGAATTCTTAGATATATTCTTGGAACCGTTGTACACGGAATCCACTATAAAAGGAATGTGGATAACGTTATTGTTGGCTACAATGATAGTGATTGGGGAGGAAATATTGATGATTTCAAAAGTACTTTTGGGTATGTATTTAATATTGGTTCTGGAGCAGTTTCGTGGGCATCAAAGAAGCAGGATATTGTAGCATTGTCAACAATGGAAGCTGAATACATTTCTTTGTCTGCAACTAGTTGTCAAGCACTTGGCTTAAAAAGATACTACATGAATTAAAGTGTCCTCAAGAGAAAGAGACCGTCATGTTCTGTGACAATAAATCATCTATTTCACTTTCGAAGAATCATGTTTTTCATGGAAGAAGCAAACACATACAGATCAAGTATCATTCGTCAGAGAATTGATCAAAGATGGAAAAGTAGATATCAAATATTGCAATCACAAGATCAAGTTGCAGACATATTCACAAAAGCATTAAAGACAGACTTATTCTTAAAAATGAAAAAGAAGCTCGAAGTCAGGAAAGTATAGCTTAAGGGGGCATGTTAGAAATTAATCAGCTAGATACATTATGGATAACACATTCCTAGATACATTTCTAATTTCAAGATACATGCATTTCTAGATACATGTAATTGTTCAAGTACATGAATGGTATGTATACATGTACTTCATTTATTTTGTGTCTTTTACGAAGTGTCTCTTGAGTACTATATAAAGAGTTCATTTCCCTCATTTGTATGCAATAGAAAAGAATCAAAATCAATAGAAGCAAATTGAAGTTTGAAAAGAAACTGAGTTTCAAGAGAACGAGATTCTTCTCTTGTGCATTCTTGAGTTTTGTAATAGAACAAGTTTCTTCTCTTAAAAGTTTGTGAGATTTAGAGTGAATTTAGAGTGGGCTCGTCAACGCTTTCAACAGAGAATTCAAAACCTGGCAAAACTCCATTGGTCCAACATTTTAAGCTGTCTGCAACTCAAACTCTTTCAACACCAAAAGATATCAGTAACATGAAATCTGTTCCTTATGCAAACTTAATTGGAAGCTTGATGTATAGAATAATATGTTGTCCTCCAGATCTTGCTCATGCCTCGAGTGTAATAAGTAGATATATGAGCAATCCTAGCAAGCCTCATTAGGAGGTTGGAAAATGGATTGCCAAATACATAAGGGTTCTTCCAACATGGGTCTTTTATATTCTAGTAGCAGGGATGAAGAAAATTTCATTATTGGGCATGTTTACTGTTGATTTGGATAGAAGATGTTCTTTAACTAGTTGTGTTTTCTCTTTTTTCGGGAATATAGTTAGTTGGGCGCTCTATCCTTTAATCTGTTGTTGCCCTCTCATCTACAGAGGCAGAATATATGGCTCTTGCTGATTCAGTAAAGGACTCTATGTGCCAAAGTGCATTGGCTTTCTCTAAAAATCCAAGTTGTCCCTTTCTTCAACAGTTGTCTCTTTCTCCCTGCACTAAACAATATTTAAACAATAGTACATATTAAATTCTAGTAAATTGGTTTTGATACTAAATCAACTTTCACATAAAGATATTCCTCAACTAAACTATATTATAAAAGGTTGGATAAATTATTAGATTTAAACTTCCTTAATAAAAAAAATGGAGAAATTATGTTTTAGTAACTTAAAAGATTTGAAATTTATGTCAACTTAGTCTCTAAATTTGAAAATCTTACAATCAAGTCATTGTTGAGAAAATACTCAATTTCAATCTCTTTATTAACAACATTGTCAACTTTAATACAACACGATAATTTTTACGATAAGTAATATTAATAATAATAAATTTTTTAAAGAAAATCTTATTTATTTTGGTCACTAAGATCTAGGTTTAGTAGTATTTTGGTCCCTAAAATTTATTTGGAGGGATAGTATATTTTGATTTCTATGATTAGTTTCTGTTATTAATTGTAGTTCTTTTTTCAAAATACAGTTATTAATAGTTGTTAAAGAAGTTGGCATCACAATGTTTTTATGGTATATATATATAAGTATATACATACATTCACCAACTTCATTTTTTTTACTTCTCTTATCCTTTAGGCATATTCACCCGTGGGAAAAGATGAGAATATGTCAATTTCAACATAAAGTCGATAATTTTGTCCAATTAATCAACCTAATGATGAAAGAACAAAATTGTGGGCCAAAGAAGGATAAAAGTCATAAAACATCCTTGTGTGGAATACAAAACGTGTCTTATTGACGTAGATGCTTCAATCACATGACAAAAATTTAAAGGAAAAAAAAAATCTAAAAAGTATATTTTAAAAATTAATATGTTGGTAAATTGTGACTAGATGCTAGATACACTAAAGTATTTTTCTTATTGATAGGCTTCACACAGAAAAGAATATTTTACATAATCTAAAATAATACACCTAAATACTTTTTATATTTATAACGTACTTAAGGATAAATTTCGTGCATAAATACAAACCGAGGACAACCTTGAGAGTAAAAATATATACTTTTTTTTTCAATTAGTATTGTTACCACAATCATATTTTAAATTCATTCCATAAATTATTAATACTATAAAATATTTCAAAATATAATTATTCTTACCCATTTACTACCAAAGAAATTTTGGCTCTGGACCTTTTTTCAATTGTCAGTTTTTAAAATTGTCAAGGAAAATAGTGTAAAAATTAAAGGTCGAATTTTGACCAGAGAAAAGCATCAAAATATATTTTACTTGTATGTTAAAATGGTTAAGAATATGAAATTCGTTAATGTGACATTATTCTACTTCTCAAATGTACTTAATATGTTCACCGATGACAACTCTTAATATGCTCATCGATGACAAATTAATCAGCGATAATGACATCACATGGAAAAACACAATCTATACAGTTATGATCATCGACGACTTACGATTTGTCTTGGTGGAGGAATGTCCTCCACTCCCAACTCAAACTGCCATTCGAAACGTTCAGGAGGCATACAAGTGCTAGGTATAGGCAAATGAAAAGGGCTGAGCGTATATCTTTGCAAACCTTTCTGAAGTCTTGGCTGAGAAGCACGAGCCCATGCTCACTGCCCGTCAGATCATGGAGTCCCTACGGGGAATGTTCGAACAACCATCGTTTAGCTTAGGCATGACACTTTTAAATTCATCTTCAATGCCCGTATGAAAGAATGGGCCTCTATTCAAGAACACATTCTGAACACGATGGTTCACTTTAATGTGGCTAAGATGAAAGGGTCTGTCATTGATGAGGCCAATAAGGTTAGCTTCATCTTGGAAACTTTACCTGAATGTTTCCTATAGTTCCATAGCAATATGTTTTTATGAATAGGATTGACTACAACCTGACCACCTTGCTCAACGAGCTACAAACTTTCAAATCCTTGATGAAAGTCAAGGAACAAAATGTTAGGAATGTCCTAGAACTCGCAGATCGTAAATTTTGTTTTAAACATTCTATTTATCAATAAAATATTATTAAGTATCTTCTATATGATATGTAACACCCCAAGCCTAGGATTCGGCCCCTAATGGGCCCGACATTTCCCTACGTCCCCTGCGACCTGGCTATCCCTTCTTCCTCCCTTCCTCCCTTTCCTTGAAGGCTTTAGAAGTGAAAGTTGTCCCCATAAACCAACACAGGTCTTTTCAACATGTTTTGTCCTCACTCACATGCATTATAGGAAAAGTCCCAGAAGGTCACCCAACATAAGATTGCTCCAAGCTAAGTACACTTAACTATGGAGTTCTTATGATTGAGCCACCGAAAAGGAAGGTGCACCTTGTTGGTATAGGTAGTAACTTTCAATTCTTTTAGGCCTTTCTTAACCATACTTTCATGTCCCTAGGATCTCTCTCGTTCGGATTTGATACCGGTTCATTCATGTACCCCTCCTAAACTCGGGTCGTTATATGATACAATGTTGAGAAGCATAGAGGGAAAATTCAAAAAACTAGGGTATCTATAATACCATAAACATTCTCCCACTTGCTCTAGATTACGTTGCTCGGAGTCCTAGTCCAACCAAGTGGCTCTCGAATACTTTAGCCAAGAGGGCCTTCGTAAATGGATTAGCAAGGTTGTCTTCAGAGGATATCTTTGTATCGATCACGTCTCCTCGATGTACTATCTCTCTGATGAGATGGTACTTTCTCTCAATATGTTTTCCATGGTTGTGGCTCCTTGGTTCTTTCAAGTTAGAAACAACACTACTATTGTCACAATACAGTGTGATAGGTAAGTGTATATCTGAAACTACTTCTAAGTCAGCCAAGAATTTGCGTAGCCATACTGCTTCTTTAGTGGCTTCACATGCAGCTACGTATTCTGCTTCCATCGTGGAGTCAGTAATAAAACTATGTTTAATACTTCTCCAAACTATAGCTCCTCCATTGAGAGTGAAAACTAATCCTAAAGTAGATTTCCTTGAATCTACGTTAGTCTTGAAATCAGAATTAATGTATCCAGTAAGGATCAAATCCTTAGGTCCATACACAAACATATAGTCTCTTGTTCTCCTTAGATACTTGAGGATGTTTTTTACAGCAGTTCAATGACTGTGTCCTGAATTGGATTGGAACCTGCTAACGATTCCAACTGCAAAGCATATGTCAGGACGTGTACATAACATTGCGTACATCAAACTCCCTATTGCAAATGAATATGGAATTCTTTTCATTTCCTCAACATCTTAGGTGTCTTAGGACACTATTCCTTTGACAAATGAATTCCATGTCTAAAAGGAAACATGGATTTTTTGGAATTTTTCATATTATATCTTGATAACATCATGTCAATATAAGATGCTTGAGATAGTGTTAGGGTTCTGTTCTTTCAATTTCGAAAAATTTGTATCCCTGAAACATATTGAGCATCACCCAAACCTTTCATTTGGATCTATGTTGCTAACCATCTCTTTACGTATGCAAGGAAGCTTGTTCTCATTCCCAATGAGCAAGATATCATCAACATAAAGTACTAAGAATGCTATAGTCTTGCTGACTATTTTCTTGTATACACAAGGTTCGTCAACATTCTGTTCAAAGCCATAAGACTTTATCACAATATCAAATCTTATATTCTAGGATCTTGAAGCTTTCTTTTGTTCGAATTGGTGTCCTAATTCTCCCAGAGTCTCGTTGTTTTGTAAAGATACACATTGTTTGATGAATAAAATAATTGTTATTTAATTCTGGCATTTACTCATATCCAATAAACAAAGCTCCTTGGTTATCTTATGTGAACTTAAACAAGTATATGTGATATACAAGTAGATCATGCCTTAAGTGATAACTTAAATAGGTATGTAGTATAAGGATTAAGGTGGGATACCTGATCCTGGTGACACTATGGATACAGCCCGCTTTGTCGAGGTTTGCAAATGTTGCACACTACTACAGATTGTAGATCCTGACCATTCACGTGGAGATGTGATAGCGGGGGTGTTCTATACAACGAGTTTTTATAAGACCTGGACCACAAGATGACTAGACTCTCTATATAATGCCGTTGATACTAGAGACTTACATCTTACCTAAACAACCATAGGTGACATGACTTCAATCTTGAGTGTTTTGGGAACTCCTGCCTTTGAGGGCGGTCCTTTGATTAGTATGGATAAGAGTGGCCATATTGCCAACTCAACATCCCTATCTTTTTGGGGACTTGTCTAATCTAGGATCTGGGAATACAATCCACAAGATAGAATTCACTCCTTTGCCGAAGTAGGGATAAGTTTAGAGATTACTTTCTTAAGGGTTGATTCTGGGACTTGAACATAGTGGCCACAACTTCTCTTTGAAAGAGAGGACTCAGTCATAGTAGGACTATGACTTATGTTAATTAGAGGGATCAATGGTACTTAAGAAGTTAAATGTAACTACAGGGGCATAATGGTTATTGGCCGAGATGTACTTACGAGCAATCTGTGAAGGGTTCTCGCACTTCTTATTGGTTAAGATGGACACATAATATATTTGTGGTAAGGAGAGTTTAGCTGTCGGTCTTTAGTGCAGTGCCTGGTTGTTAATGGATGGTGGATCCCGTGACTAAAGAGTTTAGTCAGTTATTCACGTATCGTTGGAGCTTCGAGCTACAGGTTCATAAGGTCCCCTTGGTAGCTCAATGGATTCAGTTGAAGATCAGTTTTTGGTATTGATTTGAAAATTTCAAATTGACAAGAGGTAATTCGATTATATATGATATGATCGGTATGATGTATGAGATACATCTAGAGGAGGATTGATGTAAATGAGATTTACATTAAGTACCATGGAATAAAAAAAGAACTATTGTTTATATGTTTCATGAGATGAAATATTAAAACTATAGGTTATAAATATATTATGGTAAGTTGGTTATCATTTATATTTATAATAATATTAATTATTGGATAATTAAATCTTTTTCTCTAACAACCAATCGAGTGGGAGGTTATTGGTGGTTCATGGTAACCGTGAGATAAAAGAAAAACTGTTTTTCTAATTTTAGTAAGTCTTTTGTCAAAATTGATTTTGGAGAATTCTCTCTCTCGAAAAAAATGAATCTCACGGAAGTTGTCAAGTAAATACGATTTACTAAGCGACAAATTGAGCGAGCTAGACGATCGTGTAGTGTTTTGTAAGCACAGACATAGAACTAAGCGATGACCAAAATGATCGCTTAGCTTTTGCTAGACGATCGCTTAGTTTTTGCTAAAAGATTGGGCATCAACCTATGTGATAGGTTCAGTCTTCTCCCACTTGCTCAATTGTTTACACGATTGGTGTTTCCTTCTTCTTTTGCCTTAAACTATGTCCACACAGAGCCCAGCCTCTGGATTCTCACACCGAGAATACCAAGGTAGCCTTCTTGGTGGTGTCATACTCAACTCGACGTTGTCGAGGTTCTGTGGAGGGCATTCATGCTGCTTGGGAGTTTGTGACCAAGGCGATCGCTAAGGACGAGTACCCGATGTTCGTGTTGTATAGCGGTCGTGTTGTTGAGCATTCGAGGTTGCTGTGTTCGAGCGTTCGTGAGCAAGGAGCGTGGAGACGAGTCTACAAACGTGCGTAGAGATTTCTACTTGATTTCTTGTTGTATCACGTTGTAATTTTTGTAATGAATGTATAGCAATTTTTTTCTGGTTTTGACTGTAATTTGTAATGTTCATACATGATTGTAATTTGGAATGTTCTATTCCGCTGCTCATGGAAATCCTCGTGATCGATTTCCTTAAATTGGTATCATAGCCAAGTTGTTCTGATATTCCAAATTACAAGTTTGTATTGAACGAATTTTACAGTCGCGGTGGGTTTTTGAATTTGTATTTAATTGTTAAGTGCATTTCTGGATGAAGTTGATGAATGTTTTGGGTTTAATTACCTTTAGTTAAAGCTTTCTTCAATTACAAAGTGTTAATTTGTAAGGGACCCTATATTTTTGGGCGCAATTAAATTACAAATGAGTCTTTAATTCAAAGAGTTTGAGTTCGTCGAGTCATTCGTGATGAAGTTTCAAAGCATGGAGATGCGGTTCTCAATGAAGAAGAAGACCAAGCGTTGGTCGTAGCGTGTAGCCTAAGGTAAACGATCGTTGGTATTTAACTAAGTGATCGTTTAGGTTTTTCTAAACGATCGTGTAGTATATACTAAACGACCGTGTAGTATTTACTAAACGATCATTTAGCTAATGCTAAGCGATGAAGTAAATCGTTTACTCTATCGCGTAGCATTGGTTGCCTGATCGTATAGGCGCTAGAGGTAGACGATCGTAGTGGGAGCATGTGATGCTCATCATTTAGTAAAAGGCACGTGCTAGACGATCGTGTAGTTTGCAAGCCTCATCGCTTAGTTACTACCTACACGATCACATGTATATGATGTGGAGGCGCTAGTTAAGCAATTGCTTAAGCGATGGTGGTTTGCGGCATCGTAGTCATTTAGACGATCGTGGAAGTTGGGCATTGTGTGAAGCGAGCTAAGCGATCGCGTACCTCAAGCTTCATCGCTTAGTAAAAGATACATGATCATGTATTATTTGCTAAACGGTCGTTTAGCTCTGGGAGCGTTGGTAAGCGATAGAGCAAAGTGTTTGTTTTATTGTGTAGATGATTGCGGAGAGTTTAGTACACGATGGTTGGAGACGCGATGCTTTGCCCGAGCGGTTTAAGACCCGGTTCGCCTATTTGAACCAGAGACTCATTGTTTTTGTAATAGTTAGCTTTAATTTGTGTGATTTTAAGGTAATTTTACCCGGTTCATCAACATTGGTTTATTATACATATGATGTACTTATATGCCAAAGTGTTTGACATATAGTTTAGAACCCACCTTAGATTGTGCAATCATGCATCATGTATTATAAATGTTATAATCGAGCATGAAGAAATTACTTGAAAGTTTTCGCATGCATCATGAAATATAAGAGTTATATTTTGCATGCAGTAAGCATTATCATGCATCATCCTTTAATTATAAGTGTTATAATCTAAGGGTGATTAGAAGCATGTTTTGCTTGTTTCATTGCTGTTTTATATAAGTGTTATATAAAAGGGATAGCAATGAATGGACAATGCATTGAGCATGACACTTAGGCTATTTATAAGCGTTATGAATGCCTTGCATGTGCCAGCTTAGCATTGTGGTTATGGTTTCCGTTTATAAGTGTTATAAAGAAAATTAGACCTAAAATCAATAATTCAGAGTTGCATGCGGACTTAGGGTGAATTCAAGTTTTTTAAAAGGATTTTAAAATTTGATTTAGATCCAAGTTCAAGGTTCTAATGAGATTAGATATCTAAGTTTAATATTTTGAATCAGTTGAATATGATTAAATTGATTTCCGTAGAAGATTAAATTTGTATTACATCTATCTATAAAGGACTTTTTGTCTAAGGCGAGTTCTATCTAGGCTGGCTGATGAAAACGGAACACGCCTACCTGGAATACTTTGGGGCACACCTAAAAAGTCACTTAGTTAAAATACTTAGCCGTGTTTTTTCTAAGTAAACTAAACCTAGGTTATAAATTACTCGGTGGGATGAAGAGATATATATGATATGTCAATGATTCCACTCACGTTTCACCTTGAACGTTCACGCCGTGAGATTCATGCTTGGCCTCGTGGTGCTCTTGGAGCATCCCCCTTCGGATGGTGTTTACATTAGTCAATATTAAGGTGGATGGAGAGAGTGTTTATAGTAAATGGGCGAAGGGTGTGTGTCAACACATCTTGTTGTCTCCTTCATTGGTTTGCACCATTAGATCTTCTTGCACTGCCTCGTGGCGCCCTGAGAGCATCCCCCTTCTGATGGCTTTTGTGCGGTTGGTGAATATCAAGGTGAACTCCGTGGATAGGGTCACTTTATTTTTTGCCCCAATCGGATTTTTTTCCTACGGATTGGTTGCTTGTGGGCAGAACTCTAGGATCTAAAATGAAGAGTCATACTTACGAGAAATTGTTAAGCAAGTTAATGAACCAAATCAATGATGGCTAGTCGTTATAGGAGCAAGAGTTATTATGGTATTAATGGCTGGTTAAGAATGTCTCAATTCAGAGGATGGATAATTTGACTCCCCTTCAGTGGCTTTTGTCCTAAACCTTTGAAGCATCATTGCAAAACTAGATGTCACACGGGGTTCATTTCAATTTTTCTTAACCGTATTGGATGTTGTTTTTCAACGAGTATTTGCCAAAATCTTGGTTGGATTGGTGTCCTAATTCCCCCGGAGTCTTGTTGTTTTTTAAAGATACACATTGTTTAATGAAAAAAATAAGTGTTATTTAATTCTGGCATTTACTCATATCCAATAAACAAAACTCTTTGGTCATCTTATGTGAATTTAAGCATATATATGTGATATACAAGTGAATCATGCCTTAAGTGATAACTCAAATAGGTATGTAGTATAAGGATTAAAGTGGGATACCTGATCTTGGTGACACTACGGATACGACCCACTTTGTAAAGGTTTACAAGTGTTGTAAACTAATACAGATGGTTGATCTTAGCCATTCATGTGGAGACGTGCGAGCGGGGGTGTCCTATACAAAGATTGCGTATAAGACCTGGACCACGAGATGACTGGACTGTATATATAATGCCTGTCTCTTATACACATCTAGATGTGTATAAGAGACAGATATAAGAGTTATATTTTGCATGCAGTGAGCATTATCATGCATCATCCTTTTATTATAAGTGTTATAGTCTAAGGGTGAATGGAAGCATGTTTTTGCTTGTTTCATTGCTGTTTTATATAAGTGTTATATAAAAGAAGTAGCAATGGATGGACAACTGTCTCTTATACACATCTAGATGTGTATAAGAGACAGATGATTTATGTTCATTAAAGGGATCAGTGGTACTTAAGGAGACAGATGTAACTACAGGGGCATAACGGTTATTGGCCCGGCTGTACTTACGAGCGATCTATGAAGGGTTGTCACACTGTTGATTGGTTAAGATGGACACATAATATATTTGTGGTAAGAAGAGTTCAGTTGTTATTCTTTACTGGAGTGTCTGACATTTAATGGATGGTGGATCCCATGACTAGAATTTAGTCAGTTATTCACGTACCGTTGAAGTTTCGAATTATAGGTCCATAAGGTCCCCTTGGTAGCTTAATGGATTCAGTTGAGGATTAGTTCTTTGTGTTGATTTGAAATGTTCAAATTAATAAGAGGTATTTTGATTATATATGATATAATTGGTATGATGTATGAGATACATCTAGTGGAGGATTGATGTAAATGAGATTTACAGTAAGTACCATGGAATAGAAAAAGAACTACGGTTTATATGTTTCATGAGATGAAATATTAAAACTATAGGTTATAAATATAGTATGATGAGTTTGTTATCATTTATATTTATAATAATATTAATTATTGGATAATTAATTCTTTTTCCTTGATAACCAAATGAGTGGGTGGTTATTGGATTCATGGTAACCGTGAGTTTAAAAAGAAAATGGTTTTCCTAATGTTAGAAAAGATTTAAAAAACTGGCAAAAAGTTTTTTGAGATTTCTCTCTCTCGAAAAAAAAGAATCTCATGGAGTCGTCAAGTAAATACAGATTTACTAACGACGGCTAGGCGAGCTAAACGATCGTGCAGTGGCGAGCTAAACGATCGCACAGTATTTACTAAATGCTCGCATAGTTTTGCTAGACGATCGCTTGCCCTAAGTGAACGATTGTGTAGTGTCTGTAGGCGATAGACCGAACTAAATGATCGTATAGCTTTTGCTAGACAATCACTTAGCTTTATCTAAACGATTGGGCATTGACCTATACGATAGGTCTCCACCATCTCCCACTTGCACAGTCTTATGCATGATCGGTGTTTCCTCCTTTGTCTGCTTTATTTCAAGTCTGAACAAAGCCTACCCTCCTTTGGTGGTGTCATACTCAACTCGACATCGTCGACGTTTTCTGGAGGTCGTTCGTGTTGTTGCTGAGGAGTTCATGGCCGAGGCGATTGTTGAGGATGAGCGCGAAGTGTTCATGCTGTTGCAGTCGTGTAGATCGAGCATTTGAGGTTGCTGGTTTTTGAGCGGTCGTGCGCAACAGAGCATGGAGACGTTTCTTCAATTGTTCGTACAGTTTTTCCATTTGTACATTTGTAGTTATTCATGCTGTAATTTTTGTATGAATTGTATAACTGCTTGTTTGAAGTCGACTGTAAATGTTATGTGCATTCGTGATTGTGATTTGGAATAATCTTGTTTCCACGGCTCATGGAAATCTCGAATCTGATTTCCTTCAATTGGTTGGTTCGTGTAGCCTCAAGTAAACGATGTTGGGATTTAAATAAGCGATCACTTAGATTTTTTTGGACGATTGTGTAGTATTTTCTAATCGATCATTTAGCTACTGCTAAACGATTGGGTAAATCATTTACCATATTGTGTGGTGTTGGTTGCGCGATCCCGTAGGCACTGGAGGTAGACGATCGTAGAGGGAGCATGTGATGCTCGTCGTTTAGTAGAAGGTGTGCGCTAAACGATCATGTAGTTAGCAAGCTTCGTCGCTTAGTTACTACCTATGCGATCGCACGTATGCAATACGGAGGCGCTGGCTAAGCGATTGCTTAGGCAATAGTGTTTCGCAGCGTCGTAGTCGTTTAGACGATCGCGGAAGGCGGGCGTGGTGTGGAGCTTGCTAAGTGGTCGTGCACTTCAGGCTTCATCGCTTAGTAAAGGTACATGATCATGTAGTAATAGCTAAACGATCGTTTAGATTTTTCTAGACGATCGTATAGTAAATGCTAAACGATCGTTTAGCTCTAGGAGCGCTGGTAAGCGATAGAGCCAAGAGTTTGTTTTATCGTGTAGACGATCGCGGGGTGCTTAGTACACGATGGTTGGTTGGAAAAGTGATGCTTTGCTCGAGCGATTCAAGACCCGGTTCGCCTGTTTGAACCGGAAACTCCTTGTCTTTGTAATAGTTGGCTTTCCTTTTGTGTTTTTAAGGAAATTTTACTCGGTTCGTCAACTTTGGTTGTTTATACATGTGATGTATGGTACTTATATGCCAAAGTGTTTTTTATATAGTTAAAACCCATTTTAGGTTGTGCAATTATTCATGCATCCTGTATTATAAATGTTATAATATTGCATGAAGCAATTACTTGAAAGCATGCGCCTGCATCATGAAATATAAGAGTTATATTTTGCATGTAGTGAGCATTGTCATGCATCATCCTTTTATTATAAGTGTTATAGTCTAAGGGTGAATGGAAGCATGTTTTGCTTGTTTCATTGTTGTTTTGTATAAGTGTTATATAAAAGAAGTAGCAATGAATGCACAATGCGAATGCACAATGCATTAAGCATGAGACTTAGGTTGTTTATAAGCGTTATGAATGCCTTGGATGTGTTAGCTTTGCATTGTGGTGGTTGTTTCCGTTTATAAGTTTTATAAAGGAAATTAGACCTAAAATCAATAATTCAGAGTTGCATGCGGACTTATGGTGAACTCAGGTTTTTAAAAGGGTTTTAAAATTGGATTGAGATAGACCTAAGTTCAAATGGTTCTAAAGAATTTTGTAACCTAGATTAATCTTTTAAAATTGGTTTAACAGGATTAAAAGATTAAATTTGTTGTAAACCTATCTATAAGGGACCTTTTGTCTAAGGCGGGTTCTTGCTAGGCTGTGGTTGTTAAGTTGACGAAAACGTAACACACTTACCTGGGAACCTACCTGGAAAGGTGAATTAGATAGATTTTCAACAAGCATGCGACGATTTGGTCAAAGATTCCGTTAAAGAGTTTAATGGGTGATGATCAAAAGTTGTTCAACTATCCAAGGTAAAAGTTACTCTTGGAAAAACCTAAAAGTCACTTAGTTAAACTTCTTAGCCGTGTTTTTTCTAAGTAAGCTAAACCCTAGGTTGTAAAATACTCAGTGGGAGGAAGAGGCATATAAGATATGTCTATGATTCCACTTAAGTTTCTCCCTATATGTTCATGCCATGAGATTCATGCTGGGCCTTGTGGTGCCCAGGCTGCATCCCCCTTCGAATGGTGTTTGCATGAGTCAATATCAAGGTGAACGAACAGATTGTTTATAGTAAGTGGGAGAAGGGTGTGTGTCAACATGTCCTATGGTCTCTGTCATTGGTTCACACTGTGAGATCATTCTATATGCCCTCGTGTCGCCTTCGGAGCGTCCCCCTTCGGGTGGGTTTTATGCAATTGGTCAATATCAAGGTGAACTCCAGAAATGGATAGGGTCGCTTTAGGTTTTGCCCCAATCGGATATTTTCCCCTTCAGATTGGCCTTTTGGGGTGGACCTCTAGGGCTTAAAATGGTAGGTCACACTTACGGATTAAGTAAGTTAATGATCTCTTGGCCAAATCAATGATGGTTGGTCGTTATAGGAACAAGAGTTGTTCTGGTATCAATGACTGGTTGAGAACTTCTCAATTCAGAGGAAGGATAACTGACCTCCCTTCGGCAGTTTTTGTCCTAAACCTTTGAAGCGTCATTGCAAAACTAGATGTCACACGGGGTTCGTGTTAGTTTTGCTAAAACCTTATTGGATGTTGTTTTGTTTTTACAATGGGTATTTGCTCAAAACCTAATGTAGGTCAATGTGTTTTATTTTCAGCAACTCGTTAGTATTTTCATTTAAAGCTTTTAAAAATGACCGAGCATTTACAATGGAAAGACTCGTGTGAAACAAATTTCATGGAAAATGACCTCAATCCCACTACTCTCCAAAAAAGGAGACAAGACAGTAAATACAATTTATTGGTCTTGGAGACATGTCTGGTAGAGAATGATGATTCTGCTTGGATCCTCGATTCAAGTGCTACCAATTATGTCAGTTCCTCTTACCAAGGATTCAATTCCTGGAATACGTTGCCAGAGGGAGAGATGACTCTTTGAGTCAGTACTGGTGAGGTTGTTCAGCTATTGTTGTAGGCAGGCTGAAGTTATTTGTTGACAAGAAACATTATCTGTTACTAGATAATGTTTTTATAGTTCCTCATATTAAGAGAAATTTAATCTCGGTTTCTTGTCTCATTGAACAAGGCTACACCGTCTCTTTTTATGAGAATAAAGTGATTATTGTTAAGAATGGAATGGAGATTGGTTATGGTTCAATGGAAAATAACTTATGTACTAAGGCCGTTAGTCATAAAATCCTTGTTTAACATTGAAATGTTCAGTACGACAACAACATCTAAAAGACCAAATGTTTCTCCAAAGGAAAACGCCCATCTTTGGCATCTAAGGTTAGGTCATATCAACCTTAATAGGATTGAAAAGTTGATGCAAAGTGGACTTCTAAAGAGTTTAGAAGAAAACTCCTTGCCGGTATGTGAATCATGCCTCAAAGGCAATGACCAAAAGACCTTTTACTGGAAAAGGTTACAGAGTAAGGAAGCCTTGGAGCTTGTACATTCAGACCTTTATGGTCCGATAAATGTTAGAGCTCGAGGTGGGTATGAATATTTCATCTTTTTAATAGATGATTATTCAAGTTTTGGGTATCTTTTCCTAATGCAACGTAAGTCTAAAGCACTTGACAAGTTCAAGGAGTATAAGGCTGAAGTTGAAAACTTGTTAGGTAAGAAGATAAAAACACTATGATCTTATCGTGGTGGAGAGTATATGGACCTCCAATTCTATAACTATATGATAGAACATGGGATTGCATCCCAACTCTCGGTCCCTGGTACACCTCAGCAGAATGGTATATCAGAAAGGAGAAACAGGACCTTGTTGGACATGGTTCAGTCTATGATGAGTTATGCTCATCTTCCAGACTCGTCTTGGGGTTATACAGTGCAGACTGCATGTTATAACCTAAACAATGTTCCCTCGAAAAGTGTTTCTGAAACACCTTTTGAGTTATGGAGAGGCCGTAAAGGGTAGTTTACGCCACTTTAGGATTGGGGCTGTCCAGCACATGTGCTAGCAACTAACCCAAAGAAGTTGGAACCGCGTTCGAAGGTTTGTCTCTTTGTAAGCTACCCCAAGGAAATGAGAGGTGGATACTTCTATGATCCGAGTTAGAACAAAGTGTTTATTTCCACAAATGCTATCTTCTTGGAAGAAGACCACATAAGGGATCACAAGCCACGAAGTAAGCTCATTTTACGCGAGATCTCTAGTGAGACTGAGACTGCTGAGGGTTCAACAAGAGTTGTTGACTAGGTCGACAGATCAACAAGAGTTGTTGAGGTCTGAATGTCTAGTCAAACAACTCAAGAGTTTAGACTACCTTGACGTAGTGGGAGGGTTATGAACCCACCGGATCGCTACATGGGTTCGACTGAAGCCCAAAACATCATTACGAATGATGGGGTCGAGGATCCATTGTCTTTTAAGAAAGCAATGGAGGATGTTGACAAAGATAAATGGGTTAAGTCCATGAACCAGGAAATGGAGTCTATGTACTTCAACAACGTCTGGAAGCTTGTTGATCCACTTGATGGGGTAAAACCTATTGGATGTAAGTGGATCTATAAGTGAAAGAGATGTGTAGATGGAAAGGTGAAAACCTTTAAGGCTAGACTCGTGGCAAAGGGTTATACAAAGGTTGAGGGAGTTGACTATGAGGAAACTTTCTCACCTGTTGTCATGCTGAAATCTATCAGGATTCTCCTATGCATAGCCACATTTTATGATTATGAAGTATGGAAAATGGACATGAAGACTGTATTTCTTAATGGTAATCTTGAGAAGACCATCTATATGACTCAACCAGAGGGGTTCATAGTTCTAGATCAAGAGTAAAGTGTTTGCAAGCTTAATAGGTCCATTTATGAGCTGAAACAAGCATCTAGATCTTGGAACATCAGATTTGACACTACTATCAAGTCATTTGGCTTTGACTAGAACGTTAATGAGCCTTGTGTTTACAAGAAGATCATCAACAGCTCAGTAGCTTTCCCGGTACTATATGTAGATGATATTCTACTCATTGGGAATGATGTAGAGTATCTGACTGACATTAAAGGTTGGCTAGCTGGCCAGTTCCAAATGAAAGATTTGGGTGAGGCACAATATGTTCCCGGGATTCAAATTATTTAGGATCGCAAGAACAAACGGTTAGCCTTGTCTCAAGCATCGTACATTGATCAAATGTTGATCGGGTACAGGATGCAGAATTCCGAGAGGGGTCTATTACCCTTCCGGCATGGAATCGTTTTGTCTAAGGATCAATGTCCTAAGACAACTCAAGAAGTTGAGAAGATGAGACGGATTCCCTATGCTTCTGCTCTAGGAAGCTTGATATATGCAATGTTGTGTACTCGACCCGACATTTACTATGCAGTAGGGATTGTTAGTTAGTACCAGTCCAATCCAAGATTTGATCATTGGACGGTGGTCAAGACGATCCTCAAGTATCTTTGGAGAACGACGGACTACATGCTTGTGTATGAAGATAAGAATCTGATCCTTACAGGATACATGGACTCTAGCTTTCAGACCGATAGAGATTCTCGTAAATCGACATCGGGGTCAGTGTTTAATCTGAATGAATGGGCTATAGTCTAGCGAAGCATCAAGAAAGGATGCATCACGGACTCCACTATGGAAGCCGAATACGTAGTGGTTTGTGAAGCAGCTAAAGAGGTTGTTGGCTGAAGAAGTTCCTTTCAGATTTGGAAGTTGTTCCAAATATGGATTTTCCGATCACACTGTATTGTGATAATAGCGGGGCTGTGAAAAATTCGAAGGAGCCTCAGAGTCATCGTCGAGGTAATCACATAGAACGAAAATATCACCTGATCAGGGAGATTGTGCATCGCGGTGATGTGATAGTCACGAAGATCGCATCGGAGCACAACATTGTTGATCCCTTTACAAAGGCCCTCATGGCTAAAGTGTTCGAGGGTCACCTAGAGAGTCTAGGTCTGTAGACATGCTGCATTGTTTCTATGGGAAGTGGGAGATGATACTAGGATATGCCCTAGTTTATTGTATATTGTATTGTACATTAGTCTCCCGAGTCATTAGGACAAGTGGGAGATTATTGGGATTGGTGTCCCAATTCTCCCAGAGTCTCGTTGTTTGTAATGATACACATTGTTTGATGAATAAAATAATCGTTATTTAATTTTGGCTTACTCATATCCAATAAACAAAACTCCTTGGTTATCTTATGTGAACTTAAGCATGTATATGTGATATACATATAGACCATGCCTTAAGTGATAATCTAAATAAGTCTATAGTATAAGGATTAAGGTAGGATACCTGATCTTGTGACACTACGGATATGACCCGCTTTGTAGAGTTTTGCAAGTGTTGTAAACTATTACAGATGGTAGATCCTGACCATTCATGTGGAGACATGCGAGCGGGGGTGTCCTATACANAGACATGCTGCATTGTTTCTATGGGAAGTGGGAGATGATACTAGGATATGCCCTAGTTTATTGTATATTGTATTGTACATTAGTCTCCCGAGTCACTATTACAGATGGTAGATCCTGACCATTCATGTGGAGACATGCGAGCGGGGGTGTCCTATACAAAGAGTTTGTATAAGACCTGGACCACGAGATGACTAGACTCTGTACATAACGCCATTGATACTAGAGACTTACATCTCACCTAAACGACCTTAGGTGATACGACCTCAATCCTAAGTGTTTTGGGAACTCCTGCCTTTGAGAGCAGTCCTTTGATTAGTATGGGTGAGAGTGGCCAGATTGCCAACTCAACATGCCTACATTTTTGGGGACTCGTCTGATCTGAGAGATGGGAACTCAATCCACAAGATGGAATTCACTCCTTTTTCGAAGCAGGGATAAGTAGAAAGATTGCTCCCTTAAGGGCTGATGCCAGGGCTTGAACATAGTGGCCACAACTTCTCTTTGGAAGAGAAGACTCAATCATAGTAGGACTATGACTTATGTTCATTAGAGGGATCAGTGGTACTTAAGAAGTTAGATGTAACTACATGGACATAACGGTTATTAGGCTCAACTGTACTTACGAGCGATCTGTGAAGGGTTGTCGCGCTACTGATTGGTTAAGATGGACACATAATATATCTGTAGTAAGAAGAGTTCAGCTATCAATCTTTAGTGGAGTCTCTGGTAGTTAACGGATGGTGGATCCCGTGACTAAAGAGTTTAGTCAGTTATTCACGTACCGTTGGTTCTTCGAGCTATAAGTTCATAAGGTCCCCTTGGTAGCTCAATGGATTAAGTTAAGGATCAGTTCTTGGTGTTGATTTGAAATGTTCAAATTGACAAGTGGTATTTTGATTATATATGATATCATCGGTATGATGTATGAGATACATCTAGTGGAGGATTAATGTAAATGAGATTACATTAAATGCCATGGAATAGAAAAAAAAACTATGGTTTATATGTTCCATGAGATGAAATATTAAAACTATAGGCTATAAATATAGTGTGATAAGTTGGTTATCATTTATATTTATAATAATATTAACTATTGGATAATTAAATACTTTTCTCTAATAACCAATTGAGTGGGAGGTTATTGGTGGTTCATGGTAACCGTGACATAAAAGGAAAATTGTTATCTTAATTTTAGTAAGTTTTTGCAAATGTTGAATTTGTGAATTTACTAAACGACGGCTTGAGCGAGCTAGACAATCGTGTAGTGTTTTGTAAGCGACAAATACAGAACTAAGCAATGAGCTAAACGATCGCTTGGATTTTTCTAGATGATCGCTTAGCTTTTGCTAAACGGTTGGGCATCGACCTATACGATAGGTTTCAGCCATCTCCCACTTGCCAAATCGTGTACACGATTATTGTTTCCTCCATTGTTTTCCTCAAACCAAGTCCACACAGAGCCCAACCTCTGGATTCTCACACCGAGAATACCAAGGTAGCCTTCTTGGTGGTGTCATAGTAAACTCGACACCGTCAAGATTTGATAACTGGTAGAAATACAAGTTATTATAGCTCAATTTAGTAAAAAAAATGGGAGAAAGTGATGGTAAAGTAGACAATATTATGATTGAAAATGCCAAACTAAAAGGAATTGCGATCGTTAATGCTCATCGCATAATAGCAGTTAATTTTCCTATTCTGTGCAGGTACAATGCGATGGCGCATACGAAATTACAATCCAAGGGCAAATGCGACAGCGCGCTTGAATTTTCGATCGTAAGTCATGCGATCGTGAGAAGTTGCTCAAAAGTGATCGCATAAAGACATTGCATCATGGCAACAACATAATAAATCATGATGGGACGTAAAGCTGATAACGGTCAATTTCAAATTTAGTTGACAAGCCGTTAAAAACCATACTTTTGCAAGTACGTTGAACTTTCGGTGACTTTTAGACGGCACAACAGAGTAGAGAAATTAATGCTGCCTATCGTTGCAATCATTAGTAAGAAGAGTTGTTTCACCTTGAAATTATAAATACCCAGTGCTACCAGAGAGAGAGAATATATAGAGACAGAAAGAGAGCAAGGAGACGAGGCGAGGCCAAGAGAAATCTCTTTCTGGACAGATCGAGAGACTGCTGGAAAACAATAAAGGAGAAAAGTCCAACCCTTGCGAGACCAAGAGTCCGTGGAACATAGTTGGAGTGATAAAGAGTAGTGTAAAAGGCCACGGAAATCAAGATATTGCTTACTTGGCTTCTTATTTCTCAATCCATTTGTTATTTTGTACTCAACACTTTATTTTCAAAAATGGAAACTTCATTTCGATTTATGTTCAGTCTCTCTATACCATGCATAAGTAACTAAATTTATGAATGGGTTGAAAAGTACATAGCTAGCATGACTTAAGCTAGGCATTTTATGCGATCATCTTGTCTTACGTATGCGTCAATAATCATTTGGAAGTACTTAAGAAAGTAGTCTAAAGATACGATCTAGGCTTGAGAGAATCAAATTAGATCACATAAGCAAGAGAGAAACTTAGAAATAAAATCTATCTACTACTTTCAATACACATCGCATGCGTCCTAGAAATAGGAAATGTGGCATTATGCATTGAGAAATGTAGTACTAATATTTGTGTATAGCATCATTGCATAACTTATACACAATCTTGAGAAATGTTAGCTGAATCTCTTCTCAACCCCTTCATCGCATGCTTGTTATAACTATATGCTTTCATCACTCCGCGTTCAACTCCATCGCATAGGAATTTCTAAATCAAAACACCATCTACTTCTTTATCACCACTATAATAGAATCAGAGAGTCCATCACATATCTATTTAGTAGTCCCTATGTTCAACCCTTGACTTACCAGGAACCTAAGAAGGCTTGTACTTAGGCTTTGTTAGGAAAACTTGTATGATCATCGCATCCACACATCATCGAATATAAACATCATCAAGTTCTTGGCCCCGTTGCTGGGGACTACGGTATAGATTGCGCTAACATCAAACCTCTTTGATCTTTGCACCTTTCGACGTTTGTTGCATTTCCATTCCATCTGTAAAGGAAGAAGCAAGCATCGCATGAGCGAAGGACACACTCCTGAGCCCAACTACGACCCAGAGATTGAAAGAACCTTTCGAAAATAACAGAAAAAAAGACGTAAAAGTTCACATAATGGCTGAACAACCTGAAGAACGAGTAGCAAATGAAAACAACATAATGGAAAATCCTATCCTACTGGAAAATGATCGCAATAGACCCGTCCGAGACTATGCATCACTAAGCTTATATGATTTCTTCCCAGGAATCATGAGACCAGCATTGGATAGATCAAGGTTCGAGATGAAGCCAGTAATGTTACAAATGATACAAACAGCGGGACAGTTTGGCGGATGGCGTGGTGAATATCTGCACTCTCATCTACGAAGCTTCATTGAAATTTGTAACATTTTTGTGTTCCCTAATATTTCCCTAGAAGAGATTCGACTCATGCTATTTCTATTTTCACTATGCGATAAAGCAAGAAATGGGCTTACTCTCTAGAACTAGTAGAGATAACTTCATGGGAGCAAGTTGTGGAAAATTTTATGAAGAAGTATTTACCTCCCACAGAGAATGCCAGAAAGAGGAAATTGATCACCGATTTTGAACAAGAAGAAGATGAATCGCTCAGTGACACATGGGAAAGATTTAAGAGACTAGTACGCGATTGCCCATACAATGGAATGCCGGATTGCCTCCAAATGGAGATTTTCTATCATGGACTCAATTCTGCATCGCAGACAGCTGCCAATGAGGCAGCAACAGAAGGTTTGCTGGACAAAACATATGATGAAGTAAAGAACATTCTTGATCGCATCTTGAAAAACTATGAAGATTGAAAAGAAAGCGATCAAAGAGCAGAACCCAGAGAAGGTAATGCAAATAATGGTGCCATCACATCATTGCAAAATCAGATGAATGCGATGATAATTTTATTGCAAGGCATCGTAATAAACAATTCAGGAACTCGAAATGGACAAGTCAATGCGATAGAGCAAACAAGCATCAGTTGTGTTACATATGAAGAATCGCATTCTGTTGAGGAATGTCCACGAAATCCCTAATCAATCTACTTTTTCAAAAACAATCATTTTTCAGAAACTTACAACGCGGGGTGGCGAAATCACCCTAATTTTTCTTGGAAGAACAACCAACAGCAAGGCAGTCAACCTATGGCTCGAAGAGAGGGACCACCAGAATTTTTCCAAAGAACTAATGGACAACAACAACAGCAAGCTAGCAGCTTTCAAACACCACCACCATCATTCTTGGAGAACTTGTTAAAGTAATACATTGAAAAGAATGAAACAGTCCTTCAAAACCAAGCTACATCCATCCACAATTGGGAAATTCAAATGGGAAAAATTGCGGGAGAGGTAAAAAACAAACCTCAAGGGACATTGTCTAGCTCAACTGAGCTTCAATGCAATCCAGGGAATACAGGGAAAGAACACTGCCAAGCAGTCACCCTAAGAAGTGGAAAGGCGACGGTAGAAGTGAGGAAGGAGCCTAGCAAGACCGATTCAAAGGAGCAACCTGCGATTGAATCAAAGAAACTGTTGTCGCAAACTGAGTCAAGGACGTCCGAGACTATGGAACCTGAAGATGCGATCACCTTTAAGCCTCCAGACCATGGAACAGTGAAAGTACAACTACCTTCATTTCCTCAAAGACTGAAAAATAAACAAAACGATGAAGGTCAGTATCATCGCTTCCTGGAAATACTGAAACAACTACACATCAATATTCCATTTGTTGAAGCGATAGAGCAGATGCTAATGTATACCAATTTCTTGAAGGATATTGTTTCGAAGAAGAGAAGCACGGGAAAATTCGCCACAATGGCATTAACACAAGAATCAAATACTATAATCTCACCAAAGATGCGCGACCCAGGCAGTTTCACAATACCCTGCTCAATAGGAGGGACCTACATTGGTCAAGCATATTATGATCTTGGGACAAGCATAAACTTAATACCCCTTTCAATCTTCAAACACTTGAATGTAGGACAGCTAACACCCACAACGGTGACTTTTCAACTTGCTGATAGGTCCCTGGTACACCCTGAAGGAAAATTAAAGGATGTCTTGGTAACAATAGACAAATTCATTCTACCTGCAGACTTCATTATCCTAGACTATGAGGCGGATAAAGATGTTCCAATCTATTGGGATGACCATTCTTGTCTACTCGTCGTGTTTGAATAGATGTGCCCAAGGGAGAAATCACAATGAGCATCAATGGAAACAAGCTCAGGTTTAATATTATAAAGGCAATGAAGTTCCCAGAAGAGGAAGGCTTATCAGATTCTGACGATGAACACACTTGCGTTGAAGATTAGGAGTCCGAGGAAGAAAATGAAGAAAGAGAGGATGCAACAACATCCTTAGAAACCTGCATGCAATACCAGAGACAGTGAAAAATGAAGGAATGTTGAATTTTGATGAAGAAAGAAAAGCTCAGAAGCCCTCCCTAGAGCAACCACCTACACTGGAGTTAAAAAATCTACCAACCCACTTGAAGTACGTTTTTCTTGGCCAGAATGAAACCTTGCCAGTCATCATATCCTCTGCGTTACCTAAAGGAAAATAAACTACGTTACTCAGTATTCTAAAGAAATATATTAGAGCAATCAGATGGACGCTCGCAGACATCAGAGGTATTAGCCTGACGTACTGCGTGCATCGAATTTGGCTTGAAAAACACCATAAAGGCTTGATAGAACCTCAACGCAGACTGAATTCTGCGATGAAAGAGGTTGTTAAAAAAAAAGTCATCAAATGGTTGGATGCCGACATTATATACGCTATTGTCGATAGCACGTGGGTTAGCCCCGTCAATGTTTTCCCAATAAGGGTGGGATGATAGTAGTCCCTAACGCAAACAACGAGTTGATCCCCATGAGGACTGTCACAGGTTGGCGGATCTGTATGGATTACATGAAACTCAACGTGGCGACAAAGAAATATCATTTCCTCTTACCTTTCATTGATCAAATGCTCGACCGACTAGCAAGGAATGACTATTTTTGTTTCCTTGATAGGTACGCAGGTTGTAACCAAACTATGATCACACCAGAGGATCAAGAAAAGACCACATTCACATGTCCATATGGAACATCGCCTTTCATCACATGCCTTTTGAACTATGCAATGCGCCCAGTACATTTCAAAGGTGTCTGATGGCAATCTTCTCGAGTACCTTGAAGACTGAGTTGAAATCTTTATGGACGATTTCTCAGTCTATGGGAAAACATATGAAAAATGTCAAAATTTTGGAGAGAATACTGGAAAGATGTGAAGAAACTAATCTGGTGCTGAACTGGGAAAAGTGTCATTTCATGGTTAAAGAGGGAATTGTGCTTGGGCACAAGGTTTCAAAGAATGGGTTAGAGTTGGATAAAGCAAAAATTAAAGCCATAGAAAAACTTCCACCTCCAACAAATATGAAAGCTTTAAGGAGTTTCTTAGGACACACGGGGTTTTATAGAAGATTTGTGAAAAACTTCTCCAAAATAGCTCGACCATTGAATGCGTTGTTGGAAGCTGATAGACCTTTTGACTTTGATCCACACTGCCTCACCGCATTCAAAGCACTAAAGGATGCCTTGACTACAGCGCCAATTCTGATCACACCCGATTGGGCAAAGCCATTCGAGCTGATGTGCGATGTCAGCGAATATGCAATGGGGGCAGGCTTGGCACAAAAAGAAAAGAACATGTTACACCCCATCGCATATGCTAGCAGAACATTGAACTCCACGCAGGTGAATTACACCACCACCGAGAAGGAACTTTTCGCAGTAATTTTTGCAATTGAAAAATTGATACCTTACTTGTTGGGATGAAAATTTTTAGTCCACATCGACCACTCGGCGATAAGATAGTTAATGACCAAAAAAGATGCGAAGCCTAGGCTAATCCGATGGGTTCTCTTACTTCGAGAATTTAATATGGAGATAATCGACCGAAAGGGAACAGAGAACTAGGTCGCTGACCATTTATCAAGGATAGAGAATCCTGAAGTGGATCGTATCTAGTTGGAGGTGAATGCATCATTCCTTGACAAGAAGTTTCTTAAGATTGAAGAACTACCCTGGTATGCAGATATTGTCAACTTCTTGGTCTGCAAACAATTTCCTGAAAACTACACATCCTATCAAAAGATGCGGCTCATTCATGAATGCAAATTCTACTACTGGGACAAGCCAAATCTCTACAAAAGGGGATCAGACCAAATATTGCGACTCTGTGTTCCAGAGACTGCTTTCCAGCGCATACTTTTCAATGTCATGAATCACCCTATGGAGGGCATTTTGGGGGACAGTACACAGCGGCAAAACATTTGCAAAGTGGGCATTACTGGCCCACTCTATTTAAGGACGCACGAGAATATTCCATGAATTGCGATAAGTGCCAATGCACTGGAAACATTTCAGAAAAAATGCGATGCTAATGAACATTATATTTGAGGTGGAACTATTCGATGTCTGGGGTATAGATTTCATGGGACCATTTCCTTCATCAAATTTGTCATAAATACATTCTATTAGCCATTGACTATGTTTACATGGATTAAGTTGTTTCATGCATTGCGAACGATGCGGCAGCAGTCTCTAAGTTCTTACAGAGAAACATCTTCACTTGTTTTGGCACTCCACGTGCCATAATAAGTGACTAAGGGACCCACTTTGTGAATCGTATTGTTAACAAACTATTGATAAAATACAATCTCCACCATATGATCGCCACCACATATCACCCCTAAACAAACGGACAAGCAGAGGTTTCTAACAGAAAAATCAAGTCGATTTTAGAGAAGGCGGTGAATCTATCGCGGAAGGGTTGGGCCATGAAGCTTAACAATGCCTTGTGGGCATATAGGACTGCTTATAAGACACCCATAGACATGTCACCGTATGCGTTGCTGTTTAGAAAGGCTTGTCATCTGTCGTTGGAACAAGAGTATAAGGCGATGTGGGCAGTTAAGAAGCTTAACTTTGATCTTAAAGCTACAGGTGAAGAGAGAAAACTTCAGCTACTAGAGCTGGACGAATAGAGATTACAGGCATATGAGAATTCCAAAATTTACAAAGAATGCCCTAAACTATGGCATGATAAGCGTCGTTGTGAAAAAATCTCTAGGCAGTTAAAAAGGTATTACTGTTCAATTCTAGGATGCGTCTCTTTTCGAGAAAATTGAAATCGCGTTGGTCCAGACCTTTCATATCTAAGGAAGTATTCCCGCATGGAGCGGTAAAATTGACAAACAAAGATGGGACCAACGCATTTAAGGTAAATGGACAAAGAGTAAAGATGTATCATAGAGGAGATTTCCAACGCGAGAAAACCTCCTTTGACTTGAGGAAGTCAGAATAAAGAAGAAACACTTAGTCCCTACGATGATAAGCAACATACAGTCATCAGGGACGAAGTATATCTTTTTTTAGTATCCTTTTTTTGTTTTTCTTTCAAGATTTTATCTTAATTTTTCCATGGTTACTACTCTTTATAGTTACAACTCTTTCTTTCATACTTTTTATCTTCTTGATATTCATCACACTGATCATAGTAAACGATTGCGATGGAGCAATACGATAACCTCAAAACACGCGAGCGATTCAATCAGCCCATCACAATCACAGAATCAGCCCACCACAGGAAAGGATGCGATCAAAATGATACGGGCAAAAAATTAAATTTGGGGGTTGTGTCATTCCTTGCCTCATCTTATTTCAATTTTTCCACTTCTCAAATTTCAATTTAATATTGCTGAATTCTACTATCACATCCTCTTTTGTTTGACTCAATCCTGGATTTTTTATTGCTTTATTTGGTCGCCGCATTCACCCCTTGCCCATTATGACTTCAATGATGAAATTTATGCCTCTTTTCTTACTGCATGTACTAGAGTCAGATTAATTTTAGGACAATCAATTCATGAAACATTTCTAAAATTTAGCGGTCTACCAGCTTTCCTTCAAAACTATTTCTATGAAATTTCCTAAGTCCATCGCATGAATTATTTCGTTTTTCAGTAATGAGGACATTGATGCATGTTAAATTTGGGGATAGTAATGTTATTTTCAACCTTGTTATTTTTAGAAACTTCGATTAAAAAAATTATATAATGTTGATATCGGATTCTGCTCATAGTTAGATGTTTGCATGACACCTGTGGGAGCAAGCCAAAACAAAGGTGGGAATCGTGATCAACGTAGAAACCAAGTGATCGTAACTCCGCTGCCAAAAAAAGAGATGGGCATGAGTTTTGACTGAAAAAATCGCCTTGCTCGTAGTCGGATGTTTGCATGATACCCGTGGGGGCAAACCAAAACGAAGGCTGGACACTCGGATCAACACAAGATCATAAAATGAATATCTGAATCGTGCGAGGGTTAAACTCACTTGAACACCCCAGTTTGATAGAATTTGAAATAAATCATGTGATGTCCTAGAAACAAGTAGAGATTTTTTTTAAGATTAAGCTCGCAGTCCCTAAAGATTAGAAATATTTTAGGAAGAGATTAGGATAGAAATTAAGAAGGCATTGGTTCATCAATTTGAATAAGGCACCTTGATAAGCTTAGGTAGGGTGAAGGCGATTGAAATTTTAAAGAAAAACCTTAGTTTATTCTTGAGGACAAACATTGTTTCAAATTTGGCGGTGTGATAACTGGTAGAAATACAAGTTATTACAGCTCAAATTAGTAAAACAATGGGAGAAAGCGATGGTAAAATACGCAATATTATGTTTGAAAGCGCCAAACTAAAAGGAATCGCAATCACTAATGCTCATCGCATAAAAGCAGTTAATTTGCCTATTCTGTGCAGGTACAATGCGGTGGCACATATGAACTTGCGATCCAAGGGCACAATGCGACAGCGCGCTTGAATTTGCGATCGTAAGTCATACGATCGTGAGAAGTTTCTCAAAAGTGATCGCATCAAGGCGACAACATAATAAATCATGATGGGACGTAAAGCTGATAATTGTGGATTTCGAATTCAGTTGACAAGCCGTTAAAAACGATACTATTGCAAGTACATTGAACTTTTGGTGACTTTTAGACGGCGCAATAGAGTAGGGAAATTAATGTTGCCCATCGTTGCAATGATTAGTAAGAAGAGCTGCTTCACATTGAAATCTATAAATACCCAATGCTACAAGAGAAAGAGAATATATAGAGACGAAGAGAGAGCAAGGAGATGAGGCGAAGCCGAGAGAAATCGCTTTTCGGACATATCAAAAGACTGCCAGAAAAAAATACAAAGGAGAGAAGTCCAACCCTTGCAAGAGCAAAAGTCTGCGAACTAGAATAGAGTTGGAGTGATAAAGAGCGGTGTAAAAGGCCACGGAAAGTAAGACATTGCTTACTTGGCTTCTTATTTCTCAATCAATTTGTTATTTTGTACTTAACACTTTATTTGCAAAAATGGAAACTTCATTTCGATTTATGTTTAGTCTCTCCACACCATGCATGAGTAACTAAATTTGTGAAGGGGTTGAGAAGTACATAGCTAGCATGACTTAAGCTAGGCATTTTATGCGATCATCTTGTCTTATGTATACGTCATTCATTATTTGGAAGTACTTGAGAAAGTCGTCTAAAGATACAATCTAGGCTTGAGAGAGTCAGATTAGATCAGATAAGCAATAGTAGAAACATTCAATACACATCGCATGCGTCCTAGAAATAGGAAATGTGGCATTATGCATTGAGAAATGTAGTACTAATATTTGTGTATAGCATTATCGCATAACTTGTACACAATCTTGAGAAATGTTAGCTAAATCTCTTCTCAACCCTTTCATCGCATACTTTCTATAACTCTACACTTTCATCACTCCACGTTCAACTCCATCGCATAAGAAAGTCTAAATCAAAACACCATCTACTTCTTTATCACCACCGCATTAGAATCAGAGTGTCCATTGCATATCTATTTAGTAGTTCGTGTGTTCGACCCAGGACTTACTAGGAACCCAAGAAGTCTTATACTTGGGCTTTGTTAGGAAAACTTATATGATCATCGCATCCACATCTCATCACATGATAAACCAACACATCAGGTTTTTGAGGTTCTCTAGAGGCCATTCCTACTATTGGGGTGTTCGTGATCGAGGCGATCGCTGAGTTCGAGTGTGAGGGGTTCATGTTGTGTAGCGATCGTGTTGTTCGAGTGTTCAAGGTTGCTGTGTTCAAGCATTCATAAGCAAGGAGCGTGGAGACGAGTCGACAAATGTTCATAGCATTTCTCTTTATTCATTTTTATTTTCATGTTGTAATTTCTGTAATGAATGCATAACCTTTTGTTTCTGTGTACGACTATAATTTGTAATGTTCATTCATAATTGTAATTTGGAATGATCTTTCTGCTACTCATGGAAATCTTTGTGTTTGATTTCCTTCACTTATGGCTCGAAGCTCCAACGGTACCTGAATAACTGACTAAACTCTTTAGCCATGATACCCACCATCCGTTAACTATCAGGCATTCGATTATAGACCGACAGTTGAACTCTTCTTACCATAGATATATTTCTATGTCCATTGGATATAACCAATCTGTTCGTTGAATTTGTGATGCGAGCTTATGAGTGTATCGTATAAAGTAATTGGAAAAATAAGTGTAAATGTGAATGATGCGTTGATGCGTTTGTGATGCATTAGTGATGCGTTAGTGATGTGCAATAGGACGCATGACACTCCTCTATAGGCATTCAAGTTTTCCCGAATCAGATCAAAGTATAAATCCAACTCAGGTTCCTGGTAAGTTCAGGGTCGAACTCAGGGATTCAGATTAACGCTAATGCAGACCTTGCATTGTAACTGTTGTAGAAATTTCCTAAGTGAATGTAGAAATGAGTTATTTACACTAAGCTGTTGTGTGCGTGCAAGAAGATACAAAAGGGTCAAGTAGAAAATAAGGGGTCGTGTGAAAATGGAGTTTGATGCAGGGGATATGCGTCGATCTAAGTTAGATGTACACGAATAAGAATATGATGCGGATGAGATGACTTGCTTATCTCCGTTTATGCGTTAGACTTCTATTCGGCACTTCTCAATGCGAATGTCATACATTACCTATCTCTAGGATGTATAGATGTACTAAGCGTTTCTAACTTGATGTTGGTTTTCTTATTCTCTCAAATAATTTAAGCTAAATCTGCTTTTACCAAGTGATTTAGTTGGCTTAAGCATTTAGAATTGGATTTTGCATGAAGTTATAGATGCATCTAACATAAAACAAGAAATAAACAGTGGCGAATAGAGATAGATCAAGTATGTGAATTTATAAAGAAACTGAATTGTCTTTAGAAAACCAATACTCAATCAAATGAGATGACGAAAATGATAAGTAAGATGAAATGAAAGGAGTCAAGTAATAGAGTACAATCTCTTGTCCTCTTTGGCTCAATTTTAATTCGTGTACAACCACTTGTGGAAGAATTGGAAGAAAGTTCTCTCTCGAGCTCAGCTATCTCCACTTCTTGATCGGCGGTGGTGGTGGTTCTCTTCCCTCTTGTGTTCTTCTCGTGACCACAACACAGCTCTATGGTCCCAAAATTTCAGAATTATACAATGAGCTAAAAGATCCGTTCATCTGGTGGGATTTCTTCTATTTATAGGCATCGATCTTCTCAACCTTGATGAAGGGCAGTATTAAATTCCATACCCTGGTCAGCTGCCTGACACTTAGATACTTTTCAGACGCCACCAGCTGTAGATGCCCATGCTTGCAAGTGGTGATTTGACACAAACAACTTGAATCAATGAATCTTCCTTGCGTTGAATCCCTCTGACGCATGCCTATGCGTTTGACATTGCCTGCGACACTTAGAATATTTGTTGAAATCCTACACTATCATGCGTTAGTGCCGCAGTATTTTAGCAATAAACATTCTTTTGCATGAGTTTAATAGTGTTCGAGTAATTCCATGCGTTTTCTCTAAAAATGATGAAATTTTATCATTAAAGACCCTAATTGTTCCAAATTTTGAGTCACAATAACTTGTATTTCTACAAGTTATCACAATTATCAGTACGATGACCCTTCACAGATGCTCGTAAGTACAGCTGGGCCAAATTACTATTTTGCCCCTGTAGTTACATCTTACTCCTTAAGTACCACTGATCTCTCTAATGAACAATATAACATAGTCCTACTATGTGTGAACACCTCTCGAGGCATGAGAAGGTGTGTGGCGTCACATCGTTCAAGCCCTGGGATCAGCCTTTAAGAGAGTAATCTATCTACTTACCTCTGCTTCAGGGTAGGAGTGCACTTCATCTTGTGAAGTTGAGTTCCCAGCTCCCAAATCAGATGAATCCCCAAAGTGCTAGGTTTGAGTTGGCGCTCTGGCCACTCGCACCCATGCAAATCAAAGGACTGCCCTCAATGGCAGGAGTTCCCAACTCACTTAGGATTGAGGTCATGTTACCTATGGTCATCTTAGTGAAGTGAAGTCTTTGTCAGAATGGAGTTATATGACGAGACGTTAACACTTCGTGGTCAGGTCTTATACAAACTCTTTGTATAGGATGCCCCCTCTTACATGTCCCCTCCACGAATGATCAAGATCAAATTATCTGTGACAAGTCACAACACTTGTAACTATTCCACAAAGCGGCTGCGTCCATAGCGTTACCAGGATAAGGTTTCCCTTCTATATCCATATATTAAAGACCATTTTGGTTGTCACTTAAGACATGATCCATTTGTATGTCACTACATACATGATTAAGTTACATAAAGACAACCAGGGATATTAAGTTTATTGGTTTGTGGTAAAATAAAAAACATCTAAATGTGCAAAGTCAAGAAGTGAAGTAAATATCATATATATTAAACATCACAAGCATTCGTACAAAATTATTTACAAACTACAGGACACAAGACTTTAGGGCATAAACCCCAACATGATCAGAATTAGATCATTTGTACCACTCTACAACAATTGTAACACCTACAAAACGGGTCATACTCGTATTGTCACTAGGATAAAGTACCTAGCCTTATCCCTATACTACAGACCATTTAGGTTAACGTTTAAACATGATCCACTTGTATGTCTCCACATACATGTTTAAGTTACAATGATAACCTTAGATGTTAGTTTATTGGTTTGTGGTTCATGCAACTAAAACATCACATATTTTATAGACAAAGAGAATAAAATATCATATATTATTAATCACATAAGAGTTTGTTCATACAAAGTTTACAAACTATAGAACCCTACGAAATTTAGGGCATCAACCCCAACATGTTTAAGTTATGCACTTCAATGATCATAAATATGTGTTTGTATTGAATGCCTTAAGGAAAACTAAGTCTTAGGAAAAGCGAGAATATTCCTTAGAAAGTATGAGTAGCTCAGTGCTAAACGACTAAGATGTGAAGGTACTAGAGCTAAGTCCTAGATATGAATTATGATGACAGGATCCAGACTACGTGCACGTATGACAGAAAAGACTAGAAGAGAGGTGATGGACAGAGGCAACACACCTTATCCTAGGAAACCATGAGAGAGACTAGGTAAGGTGATGCACAAATGTGACACACCTTAACCTAGGTTAATACGGGGTAAGGTGATGGAAAAGGGCAACACGCCTTAACCTAGAATAGTATGAAGAGTTGGACAAAAGGGCTCATTCTCTTAGCTAGGTGGTAATGCAGTTAAGTAAGGTAAAGAGCAAAAAAGAGGGTTCACTCTCAGATAAGAGGCTAACCATAAATATTGGGAGTTGAGTAAGAGGGCCACACTCAACTGAGGAATCATCTAGCTAAGTATAGAAACGATTTGTTATATTAATGTTTATGTGAATGATGATTGCCTAAGTTTATGTTTCCAATTAAAGCAATCAATTTTATTATTATTTTTATGTATGATACTTATGTTTTAAAAGTTAGTAATTCACTAGGCTTCTAGCTCATGGTTTTCAAAATGTCCCCCCTCAGCAGTCATTTCCCAGAAGATGACTTTTCTGCTGCTCTGCCACTCAAAGACTCAGGTTGAAAGAAGCTTGCTTGATGACTTTTTAATTGTTAGTACACATGTGTCTATCATACAAGAACTAGTGTTGTACGTTGGCTCACCTAGTGGTAGTGTAAATAAGTTGTATATATGTGAATAGTCTGTAAAACCCTGTGAGATGAATGTGATAAGTTCTAGTTGTTCTATTCAGTATGTATTTGAAAATGTTTATATATCAAGGTCTCTATAAGGTTTTGAACGTAGGTTAGGCAGTAAGTGGTAGCAAAAGGGTTGGTAACTACTGCAGTCATACTCCCTTCCAGGTTAAGAGGGTAATCTCGGGCGAGGTGTGACACTATTCTTAGGATGCTAGTTAACATTTATCCCGCACTTACCACTATTTCTACGTTTTTGTAGTATTAGAGTAGTTTGATGATCTTCACAAATAATTTTTTGATTCGTCGTTCTTTTGAGGGCGACAACAAAAAGGACTCAAACATGTTGGAAGTGAGGGTTGAATGCATAGCCACTGGAGAAGTGGAAATGTGACTAAGTGTTTAGACTATGTTTTAGAAGGAGTTGGGATACTTAAGAGAAGCTCTTAGTGGAGAAATTAGGCATACAAAACTTGGGGAGGAAAAGTTGAACGCATGGTACATTAAAAAGTATGGATTTTTGACTGAGTGTTGGAAGTAACAAGTTCAACTCATAGCATAATTGAGTAGAACCCTAAAAGCACTATGTTGAACGCATGCAAGGGCAAGAAAGACCACTTTGGACATATGCTTGAACCAACCTAGATGATTAGGGTTGGGTTGAACACATGGTGTGTTCGAGTAAGAATTTGGCTAAGTTTTGGATGACTCGTTATGCACACACCCTAGTAAAGGCATGTTGGATGCATAAAGGGGGAAAATGGAGTAGTTGGACGCATGCCTTGAGGAATGGGCATATTTGGATGCATGATGGTGAAAGAAATATAAACATAGATCTCCATGAGCGGAAACAAGATCTTTCCAATCCCATCGTGAAAGAATTAAATGCATTCCCAAAACTATAAGAACAGTTATGCATCTAAAACAAAATTACAACATGCTTTCTTAATCAAATACAAAAGGAATGAGAGACATACCTTTGAAGAACACTTCTTCTATAATTCTCTCGCTCTCGTGAAGAATTGGACAGTAACCTTTCGCTATCGTTCAGATCGCCTAGCCAATTGTCTAGTAATTGCAAACTTCCTAATCCACACATAGTAACCCCTAAATACAACCATTCGGCAACCTTGGTATTCTCGGAGTGAGAATCAAGGATGTATGGCCATGTGTGAATTTGGTAGAGAGATGGAGGAAGGAAACAATCGAACAACACAATGAAGCAAGTGGGATAAAGTTCTGTCTGTCGCATAGACTGAGAATGCTTGATCGTTTAGTAAATCTCGCTCTCGTGAGAATCGTCTAGCCGAGCGTTTAGTCTCTCGTAGATCGTTTACACGATCATTTAGTAAATCTCTAGACCGTTTACACGATTGTTTAGTAAATTTGTATACACGATCATTTAGACTCTCGCTTTACACGATCTTTTAGTCTCTCGTGAAGGCTGTCGCATAGTCTCTCATGAGCAAAACGATAAGTAATGCAACTTATGAAGCGACCTATCCATAAAATGAAAACTCTTTTCATTTTATCCTTCGGTTATTCAAAATTGAAATGAACCTCGCACTTGTACGGTTAATGGAGAAAATAACCAACTAAACAATTATCACATAATTATTTTTATTATAAATAAATATAATAACTAAATTATCATATTAAATTTATACCCTATAGTTTTAATATCACATCATATGTAATATTTAGACTATAGTTCTTTTCTCCTTATTTGATATAAATCATATTTATATCAATTCTTACAATTAATGTATCTAATACATCAAATCAATTATATCACATACAATTTAACCAATTTAATTATATCATATATAATCAAATTCTCCAGATGATACCCTCGCTCTCATATCTCCAGATGATAACCTCTTTGTATATGATACCCTCGCTCTCATATCTCCAGATAAATGGTCAGAATCAGACCATTTGTAGAACTTTACAACACTTGTAACATCTACAAAGCGGTTCGTATCCATAGTGTCACCAGGATAATGTATCCCTCCTCTATCCATCTACTACAAACCATTTAGGTTATTACTTAAGGCATGATCCACTTATATGTCTCACATACATGCTTAAGTTACATGAAATAACCACGAATCTTAGTTTACTGAATTTGAGTAAATGCTTATAAAATAACACTTATTTTATTAATAACAACATGTGTACAAAATGTTTACAAACTACGAGACCACTGGGAGAATTAGGACACCAATCCCAACAATCTCCTACTTGTCCTTATGCCTCGAGAGATTAATGTACTACATAAAATAGTACAATATATAGTAAACTAGGCATACTCTACACCCTAGTATCATCTCCCACTTAACCTAGATAAGGTGCCGCATGTCCCGTAGACCCAGACTCTCTTGATAACCCTCGAACACTTTAGCCATGAGAGCCTTTGTAAACGAACCAGAACGTTGTGGTCCATCGCGATCTTTGTGACTATCATATCACCGCGATACACAATTTACCTAATCAAATGATACTTTTGTTCAATATGCTTGCCTCTTCGGTGCCTTCTAGGTTCCTTAGAATTTTCCACAGCCCAGTTGTTATCACAATAGAGTGTGATTGACAAAGACATGTTTGAAACAACTTCTAAATATGTAAGAAACTTCCTAAGTCAAACAGCCTCTTTAGCAGCTTCACAAGCGGCTACGTATTCGGCTTCCAAAGTGGAGTCCACGATGCATCCCTGCTTGATATTTCACCAAACTACAGCCCCTCCATTCAGAGTGAACATTGACCTTGATGTCGATTTTCGAGAATCTTTATCACTTGAAAAGTCAGAGTTTGTGTATCCTGAAAGGATCAAATCCTTATCTCCATACACAAGCATATAGTCTTTCGTTCTTTGAAGATAATCGAGAATCATTTTGAGCACCGTCCAGTGATTTAATCCTAGATTTGACTGATATCGACTGAAAATCCCTACTGCATAGCAAACGTAAGGTTTAGTACATAATGTTGCATACATGAGGCTTCCAACAACCGAAGCATAGGGAATCCATTTCATTTCCTCAACCTCTTGAGGTGGCTTAGGACACTGTGCCTTAGACAAAATAATTCCATGCTTGAATGGTAATAAACCTCTCATGAAATTCTACATTGAGTACCTGATCGATAACTTGTCATTGTATGATGCCTGAGACAAGGCCAACCTTATGTTCTTACGTTCTCGAATGTTCTGGATTCCTAGAACAAAGTGTGCCTCCCCCAATTCTTTCATTTGAAATTGGGCAGCTAGCCACTTCTTAATGTCAGTCAGAAAGCCTACATCATTCCCAATAAGTAAGATATCATCCACATACAGTATCAGGAAAGCTATTGAGTTGTTGATGATTTTCTTGTAAATGCAAGGCTCATCAACATTCTTATCAATGCAAAATGGTTTGATCGCATTATTAATAACTTGTAGAAATACAAGTTATTTATGCTGCCTTATTCAGATATTGTGGCTAAAAGAGAGAAAATATGCATCGATTGTATGAAAATTAGCTAAGAAATACAATAATTATAAATTATCGGAAATACACCCACTGACACCATCAAGATGGTAGAAAATGATATTTTTATTCTATTTTGCAGAAAACCAAGTAACTACTTGCGATTAAGGCTCAAAGAGAAACTGAACAACACATCTCCGTCGCATTGCACCTGTCAATCAATAATGAAGAGACGATCAACGTAATGACAGTACAACGCGAAAGTCAATCAAGAGCTGAACTTCAACTGCATGCGGTAATAAAAACAACACCGCATGTGAGGACACGATCAAAAGATGCAAGTGAGCAACATAAATGCAGAGGATTGCAACACGTGTGCAGCTAACTATTGTGCATATTCGATGGACTGATTGCATAACAGAAGGAATATTTATCCCACCATTTTCGGACTTTCCATAACAATAAAGAAGGGACCATGAGTCAGAGAGTCAAAGCTCTTAGCCTATAAATACCTTTATAGATTTCACTAAAGATATACTTGATACGAGGGATAATTGATACTAGGCTATTGAGAGAAAAGTTGATCTGAGTGCTGATAAGAGATGATCCGGGAACAAAAGAGACAAGGCCGGGAGGTGAGTCTCAGCGCAATTTTGCCAAATTCCCACCGTGAAGCTCTGTGCTTAGATTCCTTCTACCGGTTGAGCAAGCCTGAGAGGGAATCTCATCCGTCCATTCACTCCATCGACACCGGCAAGAAAAATCTCCATTCCAGATCTATGCCAAGATGTTGGTGCTTATTTGTATTTGTTTCTAACTTTCATTCATCAATTGTATTTCATTCCCTTAATCTCTTCATTCATAATCATGTATCAGATGCTAAATAGTATTATTGAATGTCTTTATCATTGCCATTGCCATTTCCATATTTCTATCTCTTTCTGTTCCTCCATTAATCATTTTCTCCACGATGTTTTCTTAATCCCTTGGTGATTAATATGAAGTAAACAAGTAGCTTAATATGTCGAGAGAAGGTTAGAAGAATGCGTTAACTAAAGCGAGTAGTACTTCCAGACATGGAAGCAACCTTATGTTCACTACGTTAGTCCCTGTTTCACCACAGAGATGTGCAAACGCAGCCGATCACTGAGAGGTGTACGCTAAGGGAAAAGCGGAGCCATACTTGTATCTTTAACGCAATTAAGAAACTTGTGATGTTTATATTAATTATCTTTTCTCTTTCTGCTTCACACATAAGCCATGCCACCGCATAACATGGTCTTTGTATAATCTTCATAGACAGTCTTAACCTCAGTATCTTGTATCATGTAACTTGTATCCTATATCATCATAGCTTAGATTTACTTTATCATCGCATTTTTATCGCTTTACTTTACTTTGCCGCATCTTTAAATACTTGTACACACACTAGTTTATAAATTGAAAACCCCTAGTCACATATATCACAAATGTAATGCAATAACCTAAAATAGTCCCTGTGTTCGACCTCGGATCACACCGAGAAACTTGCGATGGAATTATACTTGGTTCCAACGTAAGGAAACTTGTGACAACGCACAACATACTACAAGAACATTCATTAATAACGCATATTTAGAAGTAGTATCGCATTCTATCTTCACATCAAAATATATGACAAGAAGTTTATGGCGCCGTTGCCGGGGAACTGGTTATGGGGACATGGACTTGTATCTTGCGTGCATTGTATAACATATCTTTATGTCATCAAGTTTATGGCGCCGTTACCGTGGATTGGTTATTGGTTATTGTTTGAGTATGTTTGTGGTGTTTTGCAGGACAGATCTCGTTGTACTGGCTGTTCAACATGGAGAGCAGCCTAACAGTTTATGAGTATTGGTACTTAACCAGAATTTGAAGCTGACCCTGAGATCGAGTGTACCTTTCGTGCACGGGCACATCAGAATAAAGCAAGGCAAAAGAAAGCAACTAGTAAGGCAGACCATAATGATAATGTGGCTCCCGCTTGAAATTAGGGGGCGGTGCGACCAGCGTAGGACCCAGTGTTCCTTTCCACTGATCGTAACATTCCCATGAGAAACTACGCGGCACCCAACCTGTACGATTTTTCGCCTAGGATTTCGAGACCAACAATTGAGGAGAACGCAAGGTTCGAAATAAAACCGGTCAAGCTACAAATGATCCAGAATGTAGGGCAATTTTAGGTTTGCAAGGTGAAGACCCGCTTGCCCACCTGACAAGTTTTGTGGAAATGTGTGGCAACTTCTCATTACCTGGCATTACCCTTGAAGGTATTAGACTTTATCTGTTCCCTTACACCTTGAGGGACGAACAAAGAGGTGAGCTCACTCACTGGAGCCAAACGAGATTACATCATGGGATCGGCTGGTTGAGCGATTCATGAAGAAGTTCTTCCCACCAGCCGTAAACGCAAGGCGATGAAAGGATATGCTGAACTTTAAACAAATGGAAAATGAGACCTTGAGCACTGCCTGGGTGCGATTTAGAAGATTGGTGAAAAACTGCCCGCATATCGAGATACCCGATTGCGTTTTGATGGAGATGTTTTACAATGGCCTGAACAGATCGACGCAGGCTTTACTGACGCCTCTGCGGCAGGAGGTTTTATGGACAAGACGTATACCAAGGCCAAGGTCATCCTTGATTGCATATCGCGAAACATGGATGACTGGATTGATGATGGTTATGGAGGCAGAGGCTCTGAAAGAAGAAAGAATGACATTACCATTGTCCCTCGCAGAGCAATGACCACACTGGCCGCTCAGATGGCCACAGTGACCTCAATCCTCCAATCGATGGAAAATTAATCAAGGAGCCCATCCCCTAACAATCACACAACAATCGCTGCGTTGGCTCAAGTGGCTGCAATAAGTTGTGTTAATCGTGGAGGGGCCTATGTAGCAAATGTGCCCATCGAATATTCCAGCAGGTATTGTGTCATCCAAAACAACCCCTTCACAAACACCTACAATCCGAATTGGAGGAGCCCTCTAACTTCGGTTGGGGAGGAATCCTAACCCAAGGGGACCAAGCAACCATCAATGTGGCAATCAAGGGAATCCCCTTTTCACCATAATTTGAATCGGGGTCAACAAAGGCAATCGTACTAATCAAGCAAACCCTTTTCATCTCAGAAACCTCTGGAAGCTCATTTGGAGGCCCTTACTGACACAGTATATGAAAACAAAAATTGACCGCAGTGATACGCAGGCGCAGGCGTCTTCGATTCGGAACTTAGAGATTCAAGTGGGCCAGCTGAAATCTGTGTTGAGAAATAGAGCACAAGGAACATTGCCCAGTAATTATGAAGCCCCAGGATCTAACGAAAAGGAGCAATGTCCCTAGGACGTTGAGCAGGCACGCTGGACTGCCTGTAGAGGTGTAGATTGCGCTCATTCAAGGAAACACATCTTCCGGTCCATATCTCACATCTATGTTTAATGCTTTCTTTAATTCTCGTCTTATTAAATTTCTGAATTTTGTCTTTACTGCTTCATTTAATTCGTTTCAAGACTTTATGAACTTATTCTTCATTTAATTTCCTTGCATTTACTTCTGTACCGTCTTTAATTCCTTTAATTTTTGTGTCATTAATGCATTATTCGTTAACTTGTGAATGAATGAGAAATAAGAAGAAATTTATTACCGCAAGTCATAGCAACTTGTGTTGATGAAAAAAATAAATAAAGAATAATAATAATAATAATTTAAACAATCAACATCCAGTATGCATGGCGATGATGGACGCATTCTGAACCATCAAGATACACTTTGCGTTTACCCAACTCAAATGCGTTGAGCCAAGGGATGTGTTGCACGCGTGTGTGTCATTTGCCCGTCCTTAACAAAATACACTATGTTGAGGTAGTGTTGCGTTGGTAGCAATACCGTGTGCCCGATCCTCCAGAAATGTTTTTAGTTAAGGGGTGTGTTGCGGGGATGCATGCGTTGTTGCCCGTCCTCTGCAAAGATGCATTTGCGTTGGTGAGCACATTGTGTTAATCTTTACCTTGCGTCCATTCGAATAAGACATTAAAGAAAATTCTTTCTGCAAATTTGAGAAGTCCAATCATTTCGTATTCCAAAGAAATGATGAGGCTGCAGACGAAAGGACGTTGTTCTGAAATCTCATAAATGAGGGAAGTTCGAACGATGGGCCTTTTGAGTGTCTCGAGGCCTGTCACTGCAAAAATCGGGTTGGGCCAACTAAGGCTCAACCTAAAAATAGGAACTTCCCCCGTCTGTGAACACTTAACCTCTTTGTGCAAACTGAAAACTCTAACGCCATTGCATCTAGAGCTTCCTTCTTCCCTGAAACCCTAGCGACCTCTCTAGTTCCTTTCACCATATCATCCATGGCCAACCAAGCTTCCCAACCCTCTACTTCACCCTTAACCCCTTCCACTAACCAAATCTCCATGCGAGAGGTAGCATTTCTTGCTGCCAGTTGCTGACTTGCTGCTGAACCACACACTATCCCCAGAATCGTCGGTAGACCCTAGAGAAACCCACTAGCCGTCAGACCTTCTCAGTTCAAGAGGGAGTAAAGCACTGAAAGCACCCCACTCTCAACTCCAGCCATCTCAACTGAAAGTGAAAAGAAGAGACGCGATGACAAAGAGATATTTGGAAATATTCTGAGAAACTTGGAGGAAGAAGGAGGATTGCCTGAGGCAGGGGCTGTAAACTAACCATTGTCTGGGAAAGAGGTGACTGAAGAAGTGGTAGTGATGGAGGACGTGGTGGAAAAGGAGACAGAATGAGGCACTCTGGCCTTAGAGAATCCTGAGGTGACTGCCAACGCAGAAACCTATGACAGACCCTCCAAAGTTGCGGTGGAAGAAGTTGCGTTGGAGGAGGTTGCGGCAGGAAAGCAACCACAAGAGGTTGAAGATAAAAAGGAGAAAAAGAAGAGTAAAGGGAAAAAGGTTGGAGAAGGTGAAGCGTCTCATCATCGCAAGGAGAAAAGGAATAAAGAAAAGGATGATGATGAAGATGAAGAGGCCAAGAAGGAAAGGAAGAAGAAAGAGAAGGAAGAAAGAAGAGAGCGTAGGCATGAGGAAAGGTGCCTAAGGAAAGAAGAGGAAAAAAAGAAGAGGGCTGCGAGCCAAGAGAAGGATGGAGAATCAACCTCCGTAAGGGAGGATAGGGGGGAAACAACGGAATTAATGGAGCCGATGCAACCTGAAACAACGCAAGCGGTTGTGACCGATGAAGGCGAAGAAGGAGAGGATACCCCCCTGATGTGGCATCGCAAGGAGAATGTGTCGCAAGGGTCTACCATTGACCCTTCAATTTTGATCCGAGCACTAGAAGAAAAATAAAGAAGAAGAAAAGAAATGAAGAAAGATAAGAGAAAATGGAGCACGCAAAACTCATCATCGCAGAGGGAAATAGAAGAAGAAGACTGCATGATGAAGAGATGTGCAGCAGTAATGAGCTCACAAGGATTGAAGAGGAAATGAGGCTTGAAGAGGAACAACGCCTTTTGCTAGCCTTCGAGCAGTTTGTAGAAGAGTTCGAAAGAGAAGTTAGAGAAAAGGAGGAAGAACAAAAGAGAAAGAAGGAAGAGGAAGAAAGGAGATTGAAGGAAGAAAAAGAAAAGAAGTGCGAAGCCAACAAGTAGCGCTTGAAAAAGAAGAAGGGTAAAGAACTTGCTGAATGCGAGAAGAAGGAACAAAACAGAAAGTGATAGAAGAAGCAAAGACAAGCAGCCCGCCTTGCGTTGGCCAAAGAAAAGGGCAAAGCAATCGCAGAGAGTAGCGAGCCTGCGTTGGCAAAGAAGTGTCCATCTAAAAGAAAAGAAATTGACGACATGCTGATAGAGATGGGCTTTTACCCTGCGCCAACGCCACTACCAGACCTCGTCACGAGCGTGATCGTGGAACATGGTTGGGACATATTTTGCCAGTGCCCATCAATTTTTGTTCCACAGGTAGTGAGAGACTTCTACTGCGGACTTCTGCATGGCAGCAAAGATGCGGTGACCTTTAAAGAGGAGACGGTGCCTTTCAGCACAAGAGACATCAATGAGCTATACTAGATGAAGGATAACCCGGATGCGCCGAGCAACAAAATCATTGATGATCCCACTGAACAGCAAATGGAAGATGCGCTGCGAGTCTTAATGCAACGGGGCATGAAGTGAACGGTTTCACTAAAAGGCATCCTTACTCTGGCGTCTAAGTCATTGCTCCTAGAGGGAAGGCTTTGGGTTTATTTGGTCAAGAAGCAGTTGATTCCAACAACGCATGACAAGACAGTATTGAGGGATCGAGTCATGGCCGCATATTGCATTGCGTGCAGCATTCCAATCAATGTAAGGCAGTTGATCGCAAGATAGCTCAGGGCATTGGTGGGGCACATCAAAGGACAGTACTTCTTCCCATGGACTGTTTCAAGTTTGTGCCTGTCAATAGGCGTGGGCATTGATGAAGAGCCCATGCCTGAAGTTCACGGCCTCATCAATATAAAGATTTTAAGGATGCTCCTCAAGGACTCTCCACACTGCCCGGAGCTCCCTTTAAAGAGACCCACCATTGATTTGAATGCACTGCAAGAGCCTAAGCCAAAGAGACAGCGCAGAGAAGATAAGGGAAAAGAAAAGTTTCAAGAATCACCAACACATGATCCAGAACCCTTGGACCCTTTACCCTTAATAATCCGCCCTCCAAGCCCTCCAAGCCCACCCACACAACCTTCTTCTCCACTTCACGAGCACTTTACCAATCTTCTCCTTACCCCAAATTCTCCAAACGCAGACCCAACAACCTCATACTCACCTTCAGCATCATCACCGCAACCCCCCCATTCCACCACCATATGTTGATGACCCACACGATTTGGATGAAGGCACCTCTGCCCAACCAAAAAATGTTGTTGGCGAGACATCGTAGGCACAACCTTCCATCCCCTCATAAGCTGCTAAGTTAGCAGAAATGTGGTCCCTCTTCTCCCAACAACAACAACTCTTCGCTCAGTAACAAGCCTTCTTCAACCAGAGATTTGTTGTGGTAATGGAGAAAATCGATGATATACAGCCGAGTGCTGCCACGTCAAGGGAGGTGTTGATCAATATTTATAAGGTCCATCGGCACAAAAGACAGATTGCGGAGCACAACCATGAGTACTTCAATTTTCTCACAGCATATCTTCATGGTCCCATGGTGTCTCCGCATCTCAGGCAACACTTGATTTTTGAAGAAGCTTCTTTAGTACCACCTCAAAACCCTCCTCCGGACCCTCCTGCCATTTAACAATAATCTTTAAATTTTTTTTTATGCGGCCATTTTGTATTTGATTCAATTCATTATTTTTCTAAGTTAATCAAATTCTTTGACTCTTTGTACAGGCAACATTAAGTGTTTGTCTAGTCTATCCAAACAACGCAATGAGGACTTTGCACATCTCTAAATTTGGGGGTGGGGAAGGTCTAAGCAGATAAGATGAAGAATATGCGGTCTTTAAGAAAATGTGTTCATTTTCTGTACTCCAATGTCGGTACAAGGGAAACCTAAAAAATAATCCCATCCTGATAAGAGTTAGTTGTGAAAGGAACCTGTTCGTAGTTGGATGTTCACATGACACCCGTGGGAGTAAGCCAAAATGAAGGTGGGTTTCGAGGAACAACGCTGTATGACAATGAAAATAATAGAAAAAGGAAAAAAAGAAAAATAAAAGAATGCAAGGGACAACTCCTCTGAATATCATGAGTTAAAGTTGAAATTGGCATACAACCATAGTTGGATATTCACATGACACCCGTGGGAACAAGCCAAAACGAAGGGTGTAACCATGACCAATAGTCTCAAAATAAATGACGCAAGATTTGACCATCGCATATAAACATATCGAGTTGTTTTGACAAAGAAGAGGTAAACATTCTATTTTAAAAACTAGAAAAGCATTTTTGAGCAGAAATTTGTTATATAGAAGAATAAAGTAGGGCTTTGTTAGGAATTAGCAAGATTAGGAGGAAATTACGTTGTCAAGAAATCTGCCTAAGTGTAACATTCAGAGCAACAAATCGACCCAAAAATATAGGATAGGAATTAAGCATTATTTCCTTAGTAGAAGATATGCTTGAGGACAAGCATATATCTAAATTTGGGGGTGTGATAACTTGTAGAAATATGAGTTATTTATGCTGCCTTATTCAGATATTGTGGCCAAAAGAGAGAAAATATGTGTCGATTGTATGAAAATTAGCTAAGAAATACAATAATTATAAATTATCGCAAATATACCCACTGACACCATAAAGATGGTAGAAAAGGATATTTTTATTATGTTTTGCAAGAAACCAAGTCACCTCTTGCGATCAAGGCTCAAAGAGAAACTGAACAACGCATCTCCGTCACATTGCACCCGTCAATCAATAATGAAGAGATGATCAACGTAATGATGGCGCAACGCGACAGTCGATTCAGAGCTGAACTTCAACTGCATGCGATAATAAAAACAACACCGCATGCGAGGACACGATCAAAAGATGCAAGTGAGCAACGCAAATGCAGAGGATTGTGACACGTGTGTAGCTAACCGTTGTGCATATTCGACGAACTAATTGCATAACAGAAGGAATATTTATTCCACCATTTTCAGAATTTCCATAACAATAAAGTGGGGACCACGAGTCAGATAGTCAAAGCTCTCAGCCTATAAATACCTTCACAGATTTCACTGAAGATTTACTTGATAGGAGGGATAATTGATACTAGACTATTGAGAGAGAGGCTACTGAGTGCTGATCGAAGAAGATCCGGGAAGAAAAGAGACAAGGTCGAGAGGTGAGTCTCAGCGAAATTCTGCCAAATCCCTACTGTGAAGCTCTGTTCTTAGATCCCTTCTACCGGTTGAGAAAGCTTGAGAGGGAAGCTCATCCGTCCATTCACTCCATCGACGTCGGCAAGCAAAATCTCCATTCCAGATATGTGCCAAGACGTTGGTGCTCCTTTGTATTTGTTTCTAATTTTCATTCATCAATTGTATTTCATTCCCTTGATCTATTTTCTTGCGTGCTCCTTAAGTGCCTATAAATAGTCTAGTATAAGGATAAGTAATAATCTAAAACGGTCTATAGTATAAGGATTAAGTACAGATATCTAATCCTGTTGACACTAGGAGCGGGGGTATCCTATACATGCCTTAAGTAATAACCTAAGCATGTATATGAGATATACAAGTGGACCATGCCTTTTTAGAGGTTTGCAAGTGTTATGAACTACTACAGATGGTACATCCTAACATTCATGTGAAGACATGTGAGCGGGGGTATCTTATATAAAGAGTTTGTATAAGATCAGACCACGAGATGACTAGTCTCTATATATAAAGTTGTTGATACTTGAGACTTATATCTCAACTAAACGACCATAGGTGACATGACCTCAATCCTGAGTGTTTTCGGAACTCATTCCTTTGAGGGTAGTCCTTTGATTAGTATGGGTGAGAGTGGCCAGATTTTCAACTCAACATGCCTACCTTTTTGGAGATTTATCTGATTTGGGAGCTGGAAACTCAGTTACACGAGATAGATTCACTCCTTCCCCGAAGCAGGGGTAAGTAGATAGATTGCTCCCTTAAGGGCTAATTCTGGGTCTTGAACATAGTGGCCACAACTTCTCTTTGTAAGAGAGGACTCAGTTATAGTAGGACTATGACTTATGTTCATTAGAGGGATCAGTGGCACTTAAGGAGTTAGATGTAACTACAAGGGCATTACGGTTATTGGTCGAGCTGTACTTACGAGTGATCTGTGAAGAGTTATCGCACTGTTGATTGGTTGATACGGACACATAATATATTTGTAGTAAAGAGAGTTCAGCTGTTGGTCTTTAGTGGAGTGCCTGGCAGTTAACGGATGATGGATCTGGTGACTAAAGAGTTTAGTCAGTTATTCACGTATCGTTGGAGCTTCAAGCTACAGGTCCATAAGGTTCCCTTGGTAGCTCAATGGATTCAAGTTGAGAATCAGTTCTTGGTGTTGATTTGAAATGTTCAAGTTAACAAGAGGAAATTCAATTATATATGATATGATCGGTGTGATGTATGAAATGCATCAAGTGGATGATTAATGTAAATGAAATTTACATTAAGTACCATGAAATATAAAAAGAACTATGGTGTATATGTTTCATGAGATGAAATATTAAAACTATAGGTTATAAATATAGTATGGTATGTTGGTTAACATATATATTTATAATAATATTAATTATTGGACAATTATATCTTTTTCTCTAATAACCAATTGAGTGGGAGGTTATTGGTGGTTTCATGGTAATCGTGAGATAAAAGGAAAAATGTTTTCCTAAATTTAGGAGTTGTGTATGAAAATTGCTATTCTCAGAAACTCACTCACGAAATTGATGTCAAATGAATAGGATTCTCTAAACGATAGCTGAAGAAAGACTAAACGATTGTGGAGTCACACTACATGATAGTTCACTCAATTGGTCATTAGCTAAACTATCGCAGAGCATTTGCTATACGATCACAGAGCATTTGTTAAACGATTGGGCATCGTCTATACGATAGACTTTTGTCATCTCACACTTGCTCAATCGTTTAAATGATTGTTATTTCTCTAGTCTCATCCTCTAACCAAGTTCACACACAACCCACTTCTGGATTCTCGCACCGAGAATACCAAGGTAGCCATTGTGGTGGTGTCGTACTCAACTCAGTGAAGTTGAGGTTTTTTATGTTCATTCGTTGAGTTCGCAGTGTTCATGTGGTGGTTGTTGATTGATCGTGAAGTGTTACGGTTGCTGTGTTCGAGCGTTCGTGTGTTGTAGTCTTGGAGATTGAGCGAGCATTCGTGATCAAGGGAGTTTGAAGGTGAGTGTTCAAAGGTATGTGTAATCTTTCCCTTGATTGGTTATGGTGGGAAATTAGAAGTCAATTTTACTCAACACCCAAAATCTCGAGGACGCGGTATGCGATGCATGCTCCTAAGATATGCGTTGATAGTCATGCGTCGATGGTCATGCGTGGGAGTGATAATGCATTAACGGATATATGCGATGACCATGCGTCCTGCCACAAGTTTTCTTGTGTTCACGCCAAGTATAACATGGACGCAAGTTTCTTGGTGATCCAAGGTCGAACACAGGGACTTGTAGCTATATGTTTGCGGTGGTATGCATGCAACGGTTTAAATAAAAGAATGGAGGGGACGTTGCTAAGTTAATCCTACTCCTACTTCTATCTAACAGACAACGCAATGAGATTAGGCATGAAAGGTAGAGATGCGACAACCTTGACATGAAATAAATGTGCGGGAAAATAGATGAAATGCGGAGATGTTTTCATTGCAATACTTAAGAGTGATCGCAAGGGCAACCTTAGTTAACGCAAGCCATGTGATCATGCTACACACACTAAAAGCCTAAATCTAGGACGTATGCGGTGTGTATACATAAATGTCGAAATGATCGCATACCGCCACAATATCCTACTTCCTGGACACAACCATTGTCCTCTACACAGGGTGCATACGCTGTGTAATAACAAACAAAGCTTATTCCTAAGTCTCCATTCTTGCTTATGCAAACCTTAGCCCTCCCGAGCATCGATTCTAACCTAGCTCTCTTGAGTCATTAGGTTCTTTCTTTAGACTCTCTCTTGAGCAGCTCTAAAGGTGTGATGGGCGCATACATAAGACAAGGTAACCACATGAACTTGGTTGACGCAAGATTGTTACTATCCCTAGTGAACAATGCAAACCTTACTTAATGGGTCCAACTAGTTACTCTCCTGAGCAATTGATTATTGCTGACTTTACTCATAAACAAGCAATGTGGTAGCCTATAGATAGAAGTTGCCGTAACTCCACACTAAGAAAATAAGATTTTCTCACACACTCACGCAATGCAAACCTCTCGGTGGTTTGCTACATGCTTCATATCCCTAATCCACATGATAAGTATGCAATACCCAAGCAATCCCACTAAGTGTTGCAATGAACGTAAAGATGTTAAGCAAGAAGATGGAGATAGAGTCGAAGGAACAGAGAAATGCATTGAAAACAAATTGTATTAATTCCTTAATTTCAAAATGTCATACAATACAATATAAGAAAGAAGGGAAAAGGAAATGACCGGCTGGAAGCAAAGATTTGCTTCTAGTGGATGTATGTCAAGGCTACCGCTGGTGCCATGGATGGGCAGAGGAACTGACTCTGTCGAGATCTAGCTCCGATCGAAGGCTCCGGTCGTCACTCGGAATGGATGAAGGAGGTGAAGAACTGTCAGCCATCTTCTCATGCGTTTGACTAGATCGCAAGGATCTGCCATAGGCGAACCTCAGGCGAAAATCTTGGATACCATAAATTTCAGCTCATCGGCTTCTATTTATAGAGCTTGGATCGCCGATAGCATTAATTAGACTGCTCTGAGTCTGACGTTCGGCGCGTTCGTCCTTTCTGAACCTCTACCACTAACGGCGTGGTATGTGAAATGTCAACATCAGCTTTGGATTTTCTCGAGGTAGATGCGTTGATGCGTTCATTTCACCTACCTTGCATTGAACCATTAGTTTGCGTTATCGCATAGCTGCAATCATTCAATGGCCGCATTAGCTTAATATCGCAACTCTACACAATGACCGCAATCGCCTGACGAGTGCAATTCTCATACGATGAACGCATGCGACTGATCACTGTAGCACCCATACATTGATCTAATGCATTTGCCTTGCGATGGAGAGCTTCTCCATATGTGGTCGTCTATGCGGTGGTCTGGTTTCCCCGTTTGCGTTCATTTCCTACATTAGCTACAAAAATAGAACATTGAACGCACAATTAACGTAAGATAATAGGTTAGCTGAGATTCGTTATGCTGATCGACGCAAACTCATATTCTCATGAATTCCTATCATGATCGGCGTATATTCTGCCTAATAACCTTCATAATTCTAAGTAAAAGGCCTAAGATGACATGCATTTTTGCATGTCATCAATTGTATTGTAAAGCATGCTATAATTTCTCTTTGTGCATGACCAGTTAGTTTTTGTTTCTTGACTGTAATTGTGTATGTTCAAATACGAATGGAATTTGGAATGATCATTCTGTTGCCCATGGAAATCCTACTGTCTCATTTCCTTCATGCAACCCTCCCACTACGTCAAGGCAGTCTGAACTCTTGAGATGATTGACTAGATGAACCGACATCAATAACATTTGTTGATCTATCAGTCTGTTCAACAACTCTTGTTGAACACTCAATAGTCTCACTAGAAATGTCATGTAAAAGAAGCTTGCTTCGTGGTTTATGATCCTTGATGTGGTCTTTTTCCAAGAAGATGGCATTTGTCGACACAAACACCTTATTCTCACTTGGATCATAGAAGTATCCACCTCTCATTTCTTTGAAGTCGTCTACAAAGAGGAAAACTTTCGAACACAGTTCCAACTTTTTAGGGTTAGCCACAAGCACGTGGGCTAGACATTCCCAAATCCTAAAGTGGCGTAAACTACCTTTACGACCTCTCCATAGCTCAAAAGATGTTTTAGAAACCCTCTTTGAGGGAATGCTGTTCAAAATATAACATGTAATCTCCACTATAAATCCCCAAAACGAGTTTGAAAGATGAGCATAGCTCATCATAGACCGATCCATGTCCAACAGGGTTCTGTTTCTCCTTTCTGATACACCATTCTGCTGATGTGTACCTGGGGTCGAGAGTTGGGATGTAATTCCATGTTCTATCATATATTTCTGGAATTCGAGGTTCATATACTCCCCACCACGATCAGATTGTAGTGTTTTCATCTTCTTACATAACAAGTTTTCAACTTCAGCCTTATACTCCTTAAACTTTTAAGAGCATCATACTTATGTTACATTGGTATAGATACCCATATCTTGAATAATCATCTATGAAAGAGATGAAATACTCATACCTACCTCGAGCTTTTACACTCATCGGACCACAAACGTCTGAATGTATAAGCTCCAAGGTTTCCTTGGCTCTATAACCTTTTCCAGTAAAAAGTCATTTGGCCATCTTACCTTCAAGGCATGATTCACATACCAACAATGAGTTTTCTTCTAAACTTTTAAAAGTCTACATTTCACAAACTTCTCAATCCTATTAAGGTTGATGTGACCTAACCTTAGATGCCAAATATGGACGTTTTTCTTAGGAGAAACTTGTGGTCTTTTTGCAGTTGTTGCTGTTCTGAACATTTCAGTATTAAGCAAGGCTTTTATGACTAACGACCTTAGTACATATAAGTTATTGTCCATTGAACCAAAACTAATCTCCATACCATTCTTGAAAATAAATACTTTATTCTCAGAAAAATAGATGGAATAACTTTGTTCAATTAGACAAGAAACTGAAATTAAGTTCCTCTTGATATGAGGAACTACATAAACATTATCTAGTAATAGATAACGTTTCTTGTCCAAAAATAACTTTAGCCTGCCTACAGCAAAAACTAAAACAACCTCACCAGTACTGACTCAAAGAGCCAACTCTCCATCTTCCAACTTTTTCCAAGAACAAAATCCTTGGTAGGAAGAACTTACGTGATTAGTAGCACCTGAATCAATTATCCAGGTAGAATCATTATTCTCTACCAAACACGTCTCCAAGACAAATAAATTACATTTACTGTCATTAGACTTCTTCCTCCTAGAGTAGTGGGATCAGTGTCAGAATCTATATAAGCTCCAAGTTCCATTTCAGAGAACAATTCTCATCGATGAACTTTTATTAAGTTAGCAACAATTGCTTTCTCTTTTAGTCCCTTGACATTCAAGAAAGATTGGAGGTTATCTTGGAAACTGATACCATTGATTTCTTTGTCATCCATCCCTTTTTTCTCAAAAAGTGAGAACTGACGTTCAAACAATTCATACAACGAGTCCATGATCTTACGCGCAATGACCATGTTTTCAACCCCTGTCGCTAATGCATCAGATATGCTAGCCAAAATGTGAAGTCGGGCCAACGAGTTAGCCTTCATCCACACCTCATATGCATTGCGAACATTTCTTGAAGCATCAAGGGTCGGGACTTGAGGACACTCCTCAACCATGACAGACTCGAGGTCGTTTACCACACGAAATATGTTTTAAGAGACTTTTTCCAATGTATATAATCAGTCAAATTAAAAGAGGCAACTAACAGAAAATCATACATGTTTCTGAAAAATACACACATTGATCTACATTAGATTTTAGAAAATACTCTTTAAAACAAAATCCAATCTGGTTCAGCAAAATCTAAATGAACCCCGTGTGAAATCTAGTTTTGCAATGACGCTTCAGTGGTTTAGGACAAAAGCCACCAAAGGACAGTCAATTTATCCCTCCTCTAAATTGAGAAACTCTTAACCAGTTATTAACACCAGAAAAACTCTTGTTCCTATAGCGACTAGCCATCATTGATTTAGTCAACAAATCATTAACTTGTTTAACAATTTCCCGTAAGTGTGACCCTTCATTTTAGATCATAGTGTTTCGCCCCAAGTAGCCAATTTGAAGGGAAAAAATCCGATTAGGGCAAAAACTAAAGCGACCCAATCGATTTCTGGAGTTCACCTTGATATTGACCAACTGCATAAACCATCCGAAGGGGGATGCTCCCAGGGCACCACGAGGTCGTGCAAGAAGATCTCATGGTGCAACCCGATGAAGGAGACCGTAGGACGTGTTGACACACATACTTCACCCACTTACTATAAATACACTCTCCATCCATCTTGATATTGATTCATGCAAACACCATCCGAAGGGGTATGCTCATAGGGCACCACGAGGCCAAGCATGAATCTCACGGTGTGAACATTCAGGAAGAAACGTGAGTGGAGTTTACATATCATATATATCTTCTCCTTCAACTGAGTATTTTATAACCTAGGGTTTAGTTTACTTAGAAAAAAACAGGGTTAATGATTTTAACTAAGTGACTTTTTAGGTTTGCCCAAAAGTAACACTTACTTTGGAAACTTAAACAACTTTTGATCATCATTTAATAAACTCTTTAACGAAGTCTTTGATCAACTGTTGCATGCTTGTAGCAAATCTATCTAATTCACCTTTCTAGGTAGGTTCCCAGGTAGGGGTGTTCCATTTCCATCAGCTTAAATACCCCAGCCTAGCCAGAACCCGCCTTAGACAAAAGGTCTCTTATAAATATATTTAATACAAATTTAATCTTTTATGGAATTTAATTTAATCCTATTAAACCAATTTAAAAGATTAAACTTAGGTATCTAATCTCATTAAAACCATGAACTTAGGTCTATCTCAATCAAATTTTAAAACCCTTTTAAAGCATGAGTTCACCTATGTTTGCATGCAACTCTTTCTTATTGATTTTAGTTCTAATTTCCATTATAACAATTATAACAGGAACCAACTAAAACCAACCACAATGCCTCAACACATTCAAGGCATTCATAACTCTTATAAATAAGCCTAAGTGTCATGCTCTATGCATTGTTCATTCATTACTACTTTTTATATAACACTTATATAATAAAGTAATGAACAAGCATACATGCTCTCATACACCCTCATACTATAACTCTTATAATATAAAGATGATGCATGAATATGCTTAATGCATGCATAAATATAACTCTTATATTATATGATGCATGAGCACACTCTTAAAGTAATTTAATCATGCAAGCTACTATATCATAACTCTTACAATATAGAGATGATGCATGAGAAAATGCATAATCTATGGTGGGATTTAAAACTATATGGCATACAATATGACATATTATAAAAACATACATCTCATGTACATTCACCAAAAATAATGGACTGGAATGAGGCCTAAAAAACGGAAATAAGATCTATCTATTACATTAAACCATCAAGTAAACTGGTTCAACAAGTGAACCGGGTCTTGAACCGCCCGGGTGAAGCCTTCTTAGTGATCGTCTAGTAAAGTTGGTCGAGTAATCACAATCGTGTAGCAATGATCGAGTGCCTTTCACTATGCGATGAAGCATGAAATCCACTCGATCGTGCAGTGCACTAAGTTTAAACGTAAGCCTGAACGATCGTGTAGATGACTACTATGCTGTGAAGCATGATCGTCTAGACGATCAAAGAGCAAGCACTAAGTAACACTTACAGAGCGATCGTGTAGCCAGTGACTATGCGATGAAGCATGTTGGCCTATGCGATCGTTTAGTGTGCGCACGTACCATGCTATGAGTATCCCATACTCAATGATCGTTCACCCCCATCGTTTACACGATCTAACCAACTCTTGGTATTCTTCTTCCTCGAAGTAAAATGCATCTCCATGCCTTGAAGCTTCATCACGAGGGACTCATACAGACTCAAACTCTTTGAATTAAATACTCGATAGCAAGCTAATGTGCCCAAAAACACAAGGGCCCTTACAATTATCTTTGAAATGTAAAAGAAATTATTAACCAGAGGAAACTATCCCAAAAACTCCATTAATCCACATCCATAAATATATTTAACACTTAAACATAATATAAACATGCTTAACACCCACCAAGAATGTAAATGCAATTCATTACAACAATGGATTTGGAATATCAGAACCTGGCTCTGATACCAATTGAAGGAAATATAAACATAGATCTCCATGAGCAGAAGCAAGATCTTTCCAAGCCCATTGTGAAAGAATGAAATGCATTCCCAAACATACAAGAACAGTTATGCATCTTAAACAAAATTACAGCATGCTTTCTTAATCAAATACAAAAGGAATGAGAGATATACCTTTGAAGAACACTTCTTCTCTAATTCTCTCGCTCTCGTGAAGAATTGGACAGCAACCTCTTGCTATCGTTCAGATCGCCTAGCAAATCATCTAGTAATCACGAACTGCCTGATCCACGCACAGCAGCTCCTTGACACAACCACTCGGCAACCTTGGTATTCTTGAAGTGAGAATCCAGGAGGTGTGGGCTCTATGTGAATTTGGTAGAGGGATGGAGGAAGGAAACGATCGAACTATGCGATCAATCAAGTGGGAAAAGGTTCTGTCTATCGCATAGACTGAGAATGCTTGATCGTTTAGTAAATCTCGTTCTCATGAGAATCGTCTAGCCGATCGTTTAGTCTCTCGCTAGATCGTTTACACGATCATTTAGTAAATTTGTTTACATGTTCGTTTAGACTCTCGCTTTACACGATTGTTTAGTCTCTCGTGAAGGCTATTGCGTAGTCTCTCGTAAGCAAACGATTAGTAATGCAACTTATGAAGTGATCTATCCATGAAATGAAAAATCTTTTCATTTTATCCTTCAATTATTCAAAACTGAAATTAACCTCCCACTAGTACGGTTAATGGAGAAAATAACCAACTAAACAATTATCTGATAATTGCTTTTATTATTAATAAATATAATAACTAACCTATCATATTAAATTTATACCCTATAGTTTAAATATCATATCATATGTAATATTTAAACCATAGTTCTTTTCTCCTTATTTGATATAAATCATATTTATATCAATTCCTCCAATTAATGTATCTAATACATCAAATCAATTATATCACATATAATTGAACCAATTTAATTATGTAATATATAATTAAATTCCCTCTTGTTAATTTGAACACTTCAAACTAACCCAAAAACTGATACTCAACTTGAATCCATTGAGCTACCAAGGGGACCTTATGGACCTATAGCTTGAAGCTCCAACGGTACGTGAATAACTGACTAAACTCTTTAGTCACGAGATCCGCCATCCGTTAACTGTCGGTCACTCCACTAAAGATCGACAGCTGTAGTTTTCACACTATAGATATATTTTTGTGTCTATATAACCAATCAATAGTGTGATGACTCTTCACAAATCGCTCGTAAGTACAGCTAGACGAATTTACCGTTTTGCCTCTGTAGTTACATCTAACTCCTTGATTTGATGTATTAGATACAACTAAACAATTATCTGTTTTATGTAGTTGAGTTCCCATCTCCCCAATCAGACGAATCCCAAAAAAAAATAGACTTTTTGAGTTTGCAATCTGGCCACTTTCACCCATACTAATCAAAGGACCGCCCTTATGAGGAGGAGTTTCCAACTCCCTAAGGATTGAAGTGATGTCACCTATGGTCATTTTAGTGAAATGTAAGTCTCAATTATCAACGATGTTATATAAAGAGACTCATCATCTCATGATCCGGTCCTATACATACTTTTTGTATAGGATACCCTCGCTCGCATGTCTCCATATGAATTGTCAGGATTGGACCATTTGTATCACTTTACAACACTAGTAACATCTACAAAGCGGATTGTATCCGTTGTGTCATAAGGATAAGGTATCCTTCCTCATCCATCTACTACAAACCATGTAGGTTATTACTTAAGGCATGATCCACTTGTATGTCTCACATACATGCTTAAGTTACATGAAATAACCACGAATCTTAGTTTATTGGATTTGAGTAAATGCTTATAAAATAACACTTATTTTATTAATAACAATATGTGTACAAAATGCTTACAAAATGTTTACAATCTACGAGACCAGCGGAAGAATTAGGACACCAATTCCAATAGATGGATCTAGAATTATGTTATGCATGCACTAATTGGACCAAATTTGTAACTCGGAGGTGGCTAACTTGAAGGTGGACACCTTAGGAAGTTAAGTGGCAGCATAGCATGAATTTGACTAAGTGTCAAAGCTGGAGGTAGACACCTTAGGAAGTTAAGTGACAACATAGCATGAATTTTACTAAGTGTCAAAGCTAGAGGTGGCGAATCCTGAGATGAATTTTCACCTTGGTTGGACACTAGACATTTGAATGAGTTGGCAGCATGCATGGAGAGGAATGTTGGCTCATGCATGACGAGGCCACTTATTGTCAAGGTGTCGTGCTTGGAGAAACAGTTGGGATGAAAAGGATGTTCTGAGATTACCTATAAATACCTCTAAAGAGCATTATTTCACCTACCAACTCAAAGTCCTCCCAAAGAATACTGAAAAAGGGGAGTGTTGGAGAGAATTAGAGTTTTGATGGTAGGCCATGCGTTGAAGTGGACCACCCATACATCCATGAAGCAATCCTGATGTCCAACTCTAAGATGAGCTGAAAAAGCAGCCCATGCATCCAAATGATCTGGGAGAGCAATCATGTGTCGAACTGGTGTTGAGAAAGTCTACCTTGCGGCCACTACTGTCCTAGGTTGTTCCAAAGCCTAGTTTCACGTTCGTTAGAGTTGGTAAGCTAGGTTTAGGGACAATAAAGTCTTCTAAGGTTATTCTAGCCCTAAACATGAGATTCGAAGCTAAAATTGGGTTAATGAAGGCCCAGGATTCAAGAAGGAACCAGGAAACTAGAAGGCTTGGAATGGGAGGAATCTCTGTTAGTAAACTGTGATTGGTATTCCTTTTGATGTCATTGTGAATTTCCATACTTCTATATGTGTAATTTGTATGGTTATAAAGAATATACTGCACGAGATGGTCAGAGGGTCTTAGGGCCTAGTTCTTAAGCCTGTGATATAATTTCACGGGATTGTCAGTGGGTCGTAAAGGCCTAGTTCCAAGCCTGTAGCGAATTCGCACAGGATGGTTAGGGAGTCGTAAAGGCCTAGTTCCTGAGCCTGTGGCAGAATCTCACTGGATGGTTAGGGGGTCATAAGGACTAGTTCTTGAGCCTATGGAAAGAACCTCACATGGAATGGTCAGGGGGTAGACGGACCTAGTTTCTGAGCCTACTTTGGGTATCTTCCGCAAAATGGTAGGCATATTGAGTCACCAACTAAAGTCATTCTCCCTTATACAAATCAAAGAACGAATTTTATGAGCAAAAGTTCATAAATCACTCAAAATTGAGATTGAGTTAAATGATTATTCTATGAAATATTAATCTCTTCAATTAATGGTATTAGAATGAGAGATTAACTATTTCATTGTCCTATCTTATGCAAACTATACCTCCACTCGCATGTATTTGCATGAACGATTTAGATCAAATCATTTCTAGCAACATTTGTAACAATTACAAAGTGGGTCGTATCCATAGTGTTACCAGGATAAGGCACCCATCCTTAATCGAGGGAGAGGGCCTCGTTTAAATAGATAGATGCAAAAAGAGAGAAAGAGAGAGAGAGTGGAACACGTATCACTCGCACGTGCCCCAAGGTGGTGCATTAAATGTGCAGTTGAAGAAACGTGCATGGGACACTGCACCACTTGAGTGGTGTATTTCCCTAATGTAACGGCTAGTTTTATTCTAACCCATAACCATGCATTGGTTCTCAGCACTTAAGTGTTAGCCATGGTTTTGATTGTCTTTTTGCAAACAAACAAAGTAATTCATTCTCGAAAGTCACAAAATGAATCTCTAAACCAAACAAGTTAACAAACTAGAGAAGTAAAGAAAGCAACATAAAAAAAGCAGAAATAAAGAAAAGTCAAGGAATCATCGTTGGAATGTGGTTTTCTGTTTCCGACACAGGGGCGTCTCCAATGCGAGCATCAAATAGGCTCACGAAAATCGATGGATGTTTTGATTCGCTCACCTTCTCCTTCAAAGTAGGGATTTATCCTTTGTCCATCGACTTTGAAAGGGTCTGATCCATCTTCTCGAGTCAGATCGACCACCCCATGAGGAAAGGTTTTTTTTTATGATGAAAGGTCAAAACCAACGTGATTTCAACTTTCCTGGAAATAAACGTAAACGCAAATTAAAAAGCAAGACTTTTTGTCCAACAAACAAAATTTTCTTATCGATGCATTAATCATGCCAACACTTTTTCTTCTCCTTATAGATTTTCGCATTTTCATATGTGTTAAGTCTCCATTCATCTAACTCGTTTAGTTGTAATTTTCTAGTGTCCCCCGATGCTTCCAAATCCATGTTGAGCTCTTTTACTGCCCAAAATGCTTTATGTTCTAGATCTAACGACAGGTGACATGCTTTCCCCAACACAAGGGCATATGGGGACATGGCAATAGGCATTTTATATGTGGTGAGATATGCCCAAAGTGCTTCATCTAATCTTTGTGCCCAGTCTTTCCTCGACGCATTGACAACTTTCTCTAGGATGGACTTGATCTCCCTGTTGGAGACTTCTACTTGGCCATTTGTTTAGGGGTGATAGGCACTGGCTACCTTGTGAAAGACATTATACTAGCAAACAATTTAGAAATAATGCATTTAATAAAATGAGTACCTTCATCATTGATCAATGCCATGGGCTTTCCAAAATGAGTGAAGATATACTTGGTAAAAAAATTTGACTGTCACCACATCATTCTTGGCATAGAGCACCACTTCAACCCAGTTGGACATGTAGTCAACTGCTACTAAGATATATTGTTGGCAACAGGAAGAGAAGAATGGTCCTATAAAGTCAATGTCTCATATGTCAAAAAGTTCTGTCTCAAGGATATTGTTCAAGGGCATTTCATTTCATGCTGAGATATTACCTATGCATTGGCAGCGGTCACATTTAGGCGTATAGTATATTGTGTCTTTAAACAACGTAGGCCAGAAGTAATTGCTTTGAATGACTTTGGCAGTAGTCATTTGACCCTCAAAGTGGGCACCATATAGAGATATCATGGCACTCAGAAAGTATACATTTCATTTCAACCTTTGGAATATACCGATGCATGATAAGATCAGGACCTTGTTTGTAGAGAAATGGCTCGTCCCAGAAATAAAATTTGCTATCATGTATGAGCCTTATTCTTTGTTGGGTGTTGAAATCCTCATGGAATTCCTTGGTGGTTAAGTAATTAACAATGTCAGCGTACCAAGGTTTCTGATCCTTGATTTTCAACAGGCGTTCATCCAAAAATTTCTCTTCGATTTCTATCACACCCAATTGAAATTCTTTGTTCTCTAGATGGGAGAGGTGATCAACCACCTAATTTTCAGTTCTCTTCATGTCCTCAATCACTAAGTCAAACTTTTGTAGCAGAAGAAACCAGTGGATTAGTCTTGACTTTGTGTACTTATTTTTCACTAGGTATTTTAAGGCAGAGTGACCAGTGTAAATTATTGTAGATGAACCAACCAAGTAGGCTGGAAATTTGTCAATAGTAAACACTAGTGCCAACATTTCCTTTTCTGTTGTGGTATAATTCTCTTGAGACTCATTCAATGTATTGGATGCATAGGAGATGGGATGATAACCATTTTGTTCTTTTGTCACAACATTACATAAACTTCCATATCACTAGCATCACACATCAGAAGAAAGGTTGCGTCTAGTCAGGAGCCACCAATACTTTGGCTGTAATTAATGCATGAAAATCCTTGGAATGTGTCTAGTCAGGAGCCACCAATAAAGGTTGCGTCTAGTCAGGAGCCATAAATGCCAGCTGACAATTAGCTTCAAAATCCTTGGAATGTTTCGGGTGCATTGCATAGCCCATAACGGAATGCAAATGTTCTATAGGGACAAGAAAAAGTTGTCTTGTCTTGATCTTATGGAGCCATTAGAATTTGATTATAACCAGAATAACCGTCTAGGAAATAATAAAACTCTTTTCTAGCAAGTTTATCTAACATTTGATCAATGAAAGGAAGTGGGAAGTGGTGTTTCTTGGTTTTCGCATTCAGCTTTTTGTAGTCCATGCAAATGTGCCACTCAATGACTGTCTTCGATCGAATAAACTCGTTATTGCTATTCATGACTACAGTGGTACATTCTATCTTTGGCACACATTGCACTGGGCTTACCCAACTACTGTCAGAGATGGGGTAAATGACCCCTACGTCGAGCAGGTTAATAATCTTTTTCTTCAAAACTTCTTTCATGATAAGGTTGAGCCTGCGTTGGGGCTCAACATATCCGGTCCTTCCTTCTTCCAACCCTATTTTATGCATATAGTATGATGGTCTGATTCCTCAAATATCAGCAAGAATGCATCTCATGGCGCATGTATGCTTCTTCAATACTTGCAACAGAATTTCTTTATTGGTATGAGAGATTCTTGATGAGATGATAATAGGTAAAGTATCATTAATTCCAAGAAAAACATATTTTAGATGATCAGGGAGTGGTTTAAGCTCAAGCATTGGTGGCTTCTCGAGAGAATGAGACATTGGCTTTGTTTGCCGCTTGTTCAAATAGAGCGTCTTGAACTTCTTTGTACTATCGCTAAACACATTTATGAAGTGACGTAAACTACCTTTACATCCTCTCCATAGCTCGTATGGTGTCTTTAAAACACTTTTTGTGGGAACCATGTTCAAAATAAATACTATAGTTCACAGTGCATACCCCCAAAAGGATTGAGGTAACTGGACATAACTCATCATCGAACAAACCATGTCTAACAGGGTTCAATTTCTCCTTTCTGCTACACTGTCTTGTTGTTATGTATCAGGTGCAATAAGTTGGGATTGAATGCCATATTCTACTAAATAGTTCTAGAAGTGTAAATCCATATACTCACCACCTCGATCTAATCGAAGTGTTTAAATCTTATTACCTAATAAATTCTAAAACACTGCCTTATACTCTTTGAGTTTTTCAAAAGTATCGGACTTATGATGAATCAGGTAAACATAGCCATATCATTAATAGTTGTCAATAAAGTGATGTGTTATTTTATGAGGTGGAATTATGGATGAAATACGATGATGAAAATGCGTTGAGAAATCAAGTTTTCTCAGTGGAATCCAAGTGTAAACCCCACTGAGTTTCCTAGTAAGTCCAGGGTCGAACTCAGGGACTTGAGAAAATTATATGCGGTGGTAATTTCTAAGAAAACTTTACAGTGACTGGTAACTCAAATAGTTGTTTTGTGTTGTTGTTGTGGTAATGAAAATAAACAACTGCGGCAGATTTGAGAAAAGTTTGATTATGTGGTAGATAGACTGAGTATGCAGAGGAACGGGTTGAGTAGGTCTTTAGCTAGCGTTACCTGGGAATGCGTCAGACTCTGCGATCATGCTACACTTATGCAAGAACAAATCATTTTCCAATGTAAATGCGGTGATCCTAAGTCTAGGACGCATGTGTTGAATGCAAAAGTGTCCATAGAGCTTATTCTTAAGTCTCTACTTTTTTCCTATGTGATGATGCAAGATGCACATGAAGACAAGGTGACAACACATAATCATATCCTATCTCTAAGATGCATGCGATACGTTAATAGCAGACAGTGCTTATTTCTAAGCTCTTATCTCTTGATTATGCGTTCTAATCTGACTCTCCCGAGCCTAATATCTAACCTGACTTTTCGAAGCCTAGATCCTGTCCCTAGACTACCCTTCTGAGTATCTTTAATGTACGAATGAAGCATACATAATACAAGATAATCGCATAGAATGTATATCCCCAGTTAAGTTAGCTAAGTACTTCTCAACCCATTCGACAGATTTAGCTACTCATGTGTGATAAACAGAGAGTGAACAGATATAGAGAAGTAAATTCCATTTTTATATATGAGTTTAAGTACAAAATAACAGTGGAAGATAAGGGTAGAGAGCCAGATAGCAATCTTTTGCTGCCCAAGGCTTTTACACTGGCAACTCTATTCGGTTCAAAAGATATTCCTGCTTCCACAGAAGCTAGCCCTCTCTCTGATCTTGATGCTTCCGGCACTCTCCCGAGCTCATCGGAACGATCTATCGGCACAATCTTCTTCTCTCGCTTCCGTCTTAAAATTAAAAAAATATAAAAACAAAGCTACTCTAACTATGAAGAAAATTCTCCAAGTATCTGAACTTGCTGAACCCCTTTTTTGAAAGATGCCTTCGGTATTTATAGAGCTTCGGGGTGAAAAGCGCTTTTCTCTTATGATTGCACAGATGAGATGACTTTAATTCTCTGACTGATGCGCTGAATATTTGTCACCGAAAAGCTGAGTGTACTTGTTATCGTTAGCGGCTTGTAAACTTAATTCAGATTTGACCGTCATCAGTTTTTTTTCCCATCGTGATTAATTATGTTTTTCACCCAGATGCCCCCACCAAGTTGCGCCGGCTCTATTCGACAATCCTTCTTGAGCAGATGTTTGCAAGCACAAATCACCACAAAGCCTTGCGGTAATGCTGCGCTCGACCATTGATTTCTTGTGATCGCACTTTCCGTCCTGCATTAATGCATATTCTGCATAAAAATACCAAAGTTAACTGTTCTAATGCGATGAACGCATGCGACCACAATATTATGAACTTAATGCTCTTTTAGACGCAATCCAATATATTTTATCAATGCAAACTTTCATTGTTTAATAACTTAGTATTGTAATAACGTGCATTTCTGCCCATTATCACTCCCCCAAATTTAAACAATGCTTGTCCTCAAGCACAAGTTAAAGATTCCTTTAGAAAGTCGACTGTAAATCTCTTTTCCTAGATTTCTCAAGGATACTTCATTCAAGTCTATACACCAAAATTTCCTCAATTCTTATTCAAGTCTCCTCTTAAAATATTTTTAAGACCCAGGGACTGCAAGTTTAACCTTCAAAAGAACTTTACTGGATTCCATGACATCGCATGATTTATTTCAACAGAAAAAAAAAACTTTTTCACTGGGGTGTAAAATGATTTTATCCTTGCACATTGTTTACATTGTTATTTTTTTCTGACCTTGCGCTGATCCAAGTGCCTCACCTTCATTTTGGCTTGCCCCCACCTGTGTCATGCAGACATCCAACTACGAGCAAGACACTCTTTCTCAGACTAAACTCATACCTACCCATTCATTTATGTGTTGATCCTGGCGATTTACTTTCGTTTTAGCTTGCCCCCACGTGTGTCATGCGAACATCCAACTATAGGTAAGTGCCTTACACAACTTAACTCTTATCAACATGGTTTCCCCATTGCGTTGACAGGGAGTTGTTATTCTCAAAATTTTTCTCTTTTTTTTTAGAGCTAAAAATAGCAAGGTCGAAAATAAATACCTCACCCTTAAATTTAAAATGCGGCAATGTCCTCATTGCCAAAAGACTGAAAGAAGTCATGCGATGTTCTTAGGCAGTTTGGTAAACGATCAGTTTGAAAGAAAACTAGTAGTCCACTAACTTCAAGAAATATTTCATGAGGCGACTATCTTAAAATTAAGATGACTCTAGTATATACGAAAAAATAGAAGCATGTGTTTCATCATTGAAATCATAATTGGCAAAGAGAAAGCATGCGGTGACTTACTAAATTTATCAATATTAAATGATTGTGGTAATCAGAGAGGATGCGGTGATAAAACGTCCAAAATCAAAATGCGATGCGATAGTGCAAGATTTGGAACAAAGTCAAGGAAGAATACAACCCCCAAATTTTTATTGCCGCTCGCATTGTTCGTTGCTGCATCCTGCTTTGCGGCGATCTACTTTCTTTAGATTGCGGTGACGAAGTGAAGTTGCATCTTCGTGTAGTGCCTCCGCAATCATGTACCTTGATCGTTTGCAAAGAAACATCGAGAGGGTCAAATGATAAAAAAAGTTAACAAAATTTTTCTCGCCATTTTTTTTCAAAAGATAAGGTAACATGAAGATAGATGAACGATAATTGAAGTGTCGTAGTAAAAAGAGTTCATGAATCATAAATAAGCAAAAGGATATTCCCGAAGACTTGCGCCCCAGATGATGTTGCATGCCAGTGCAGGGGCTACTCCATTTTCCTCTATTCCGGGCTTCTCAGGTCTACAAAGGTATTTTCTCGCTGAAAATCACCCCCGCAATATGCCTTAACTCGCTGCCCATTAACCTTAAATGTACAGCTTCCATCCTCAGTAATCAGCTCCACCGCACCGTGCTGGAATATTTCTTTAATGATGAAGGGTCCGGACCAGCGCGACTTTAACTTGCTAGGAAAGAGCCATAGCCGTGAATTGAAGAGCAAGGCCTTTTGTCCCACATGGAAATTTTTACCGCATAGCCTACTGTCATGCCACCGTTTTGCTCATTCTTTGTATATTTTGGAATTTTCATAAGCTTGCGTTCTCCACTCATCAAGCTCAACCACTTGTAGCTTTCTTGCATCCCCTGCTGCTTTTAAATCAAAGTTAAGCTTTTTCACTACCCACAACGCCTTATGCTCCAGCTCCAATGGCAAATGACATGCTTTACCAAATACAAACGCATATGGGGACATGCCTATCGGTGTTTTATAAGTAGTCTAGTATGCCCATAACGCATCGTCCAACTTTGTTGCCCAATCTTTTCGCGAAGGCTTTTCCACCTTCTCCAGTATCAACTTAATTTCTCGATTGGACACTTCAGCCTGACCATTCGTCTGTGGATGGTATATAGTGGCCACTTTGTGGAGGATATTATATTTCAGCAGCAGATTCTTGACAGAGTAATTGACAAAGTGGGAGCCTTCATCACTTATTATGGCACGTGGAGTGCCAAAACGCGTGAAAATATTTTTCTTCAAGAATTTGGAGACTATGGTCGCATCACTTGTGGTGCATGCTATTGCTTCTACCCATATGGACACATAGTTGACGGCTAGCAGAATATACTTGTGACCATTTGAAGGTGGGAATGGTCCCATGAAATCAATGCCCCAAACTCGAACAACTTCAGCCCTAGAATGATGTTCATGGGCATCACATGTTTCCATGAAATGTTACCGTGTGTTGGGACCGATCACCCTTCATTGCATAGTCTCTGGCATCCTTAAATAATGTTGGCCAATAGAACCCACTTTGCAAGACTTTTGCTGCAGTGTGTTGCCCTCCAAAGTGTCCACCATATGGTGAATCATGACATCGCAATAATATGCGTTGATGAGCAGCCTCTGGTACACATAGTTGCATAACCTGGTCAGACCCCCTCTTATACAGATTCGACTCATCCCAATAATAATGTCTGCATTCATGTTTGAGTTTCTTATGTTGGTGGTAAGTATAATCTTCAGGAAATTGCTCGCAAACCAGATAGTTGACCATGTCAGCATACCACGGTAATTCTTCAATCTGAAACAGCTGCTCATCTGGAAACACTATGCCTACCTCTGACTCCTTGCGGTCAACCTCAGGATTCTCCAATCTGGATAAATGATCCACAACATGATTCTCCATTCCTTTGCGGTCAACTATTTCCATATCAACTTCTTAAAGGAGGAGAACCCATCTAATCAGCCTCAACTTTACGTCCTTCTTTGTCATTAGATATTTTATCGTCGAGTGGTCAGTATGGATGAGCACTTTTGTTCCCAGTAGATAGGCTCTTAACTTTTCTAACGCAAATATTACCGCAAGTAGCTCTTTTTTTGTGGTGGGGTAGTTAGTTTGAGCAGGGTTTAACGTCTTACTTGCATATGCGATGGGATGCAAGATTGTTTTTCTCTTCTGTGCTAGTATTGCTCCCATTGCGTACCCGCTTGCATCGCACATTATTTCAAAAAGAAGTGTCCAATCTGGCGCAATCAAAACAGGTGCAGTCGTCAATGCGTTCTTTAAAATCATGAATGCGTTGCATAAATTATCATCAAAATCAAATTTCCTATCAGCTTCCAATAACGCACTCAGTGGTCGTGTTATTTTTTAAAAATCTTTGACAAATCGTCTGTAGAATCCGGCATGCCCCAAGAAACTCCTTACAACCTTTACATTTGTTGGAGGTGGGAGTTTTTCAATTGCTTCTATTTTTGTCTTATCCACCTTCAACCCGTCCTGAGATACTTTATGCCCCAACACGATGCCCTCCTTCACCATAAAATGGCATTTTTCCCAATTAAGAACGAGATTCGTCTCATCGCATCTTTTCAATATCTTCTCTAGGTTGGCAAGACAAACTTCGTATGTGTGCCCATAGACAGAGAAGTCGTCCATGAATATTTCAACAGAATCCTCAAGATAATCTAAAAAGATGGCCATCATGCACCTTTGGAACGTACTAGGCGCATTGCAGAGGCCGAACGACATGTGGCGAAAAGCAAAAGTCCCATATGGGCAGGTGAATGTGGTCTTGTTCTGATCTTCCAGAGCAATCATAATCTGGTTATACCCGACATACCCATCCAGAAAGCACTAGAAGTCATTTCCGGCTAGACGATCTAGATTTTAGTCAATGAACGGTAAAGGAAAATGATCTTTCTTTATGGCCGCATTCAGCTTGCAGTAGTCCATGCAAATACACCACCCGGTGATGGTTCTTTGCGGTATCAGCTCATTATTTTCATTCGGGACTACCATCATGCCACCCTTTTTTGGCACGCACTACATGGGGTTGATCCATGTGCTGTCTGCTATCAGATAAATAATTCCCGCATCTAACCACTTAATGATCTCTTTTTTAACGACCTCTTTCATCGTAAGGTTGAGTCTGTGCTGATGTTCGATCGATGCCTTGTGGTTTTCATCAAGACAAATTCGGTGCATACAATATGCTGGGCTAATTCCTCGAATATCTACGAGGGTCCAGCCAATTGCTCACACATGTTTCCTCTGAATGCTCATCAACGCATTCTTCTAGTCTTCATTAAGCTCAGAGGAAATAATGACTGGCAGCTTTTCATTCTACGCCAAAAATGCATACTTTAGATGATTCACCAGGGTCTTCAACTCTATTGTTAATGGTTCTTTCAGGGACGGTTGCGTTGTTTTTCTTTCTTTATTTTTCGTTGGCTCTTCTTCTTGGGTTGTAATCATCTCTTCTTCTTTGTTTGTTTTTTCTATGATCTCATTACATGTCGCATTGGATGTGTTTACATCCCCATCTTCGTTTTCATTATCAGGTTTCTCTTCTTCATTCAAACTCTGGTTGTCATCAGATTCATTCAAGTCTTCGTCGTCACGAAACTTCATGGCACGGATGATGATAAACTTGAGCTTCTGTCCATTTATGTTCAAAGTGATCTCTCCTTTGTGCACATCAATCTAGGCATGACCTGTTGATAAAAATGGTCGCCCCAGGATGATGGGCACATCCTTGTCGGCTTCGTAGTCCAAGATGATGAAGTCGGCTGGTAATATAAATTTGTCGATTGTGACCAGCACGTCCTTCACCTTCCCCTCTAGATCTGTCTCTTATACACATCTAGATGTGTATAAGAGACAGCCCCAAGATGATGGGCACATCTTTGTCGGCTTTAAGATGATGAAGTCGGCTGGTAATATCAATTTGTTAATGGTAATCACCAGGTCCTTCACCTTCCCCTCTGGATGCACCAGAGATCTATCTGTAAGTTGGAGAGTAACGGTCATGGGTACAAGTTGCCCCACATTTAGCTGCTTAAAGATCGACAGAGGCATCAAGTTGATGATGGCTCCAAGGTCACACAATGTTTGCCCGATGTATAGTCCTCCAATGGAGCAAGGTATAGTAAAGCTCCCAGGGTCGCTCATCTTCGCTGGAATTATTGATTTCGAACTTAGTGTTAAAGCCACCGTGGCAAACTTACTAGTGCCCTTTTTCTTGGTTACCATATCCTTTAGAAACTTCGCGTATGCGGGCATCTCCTCAATTGCTTCATTGAACGAAATATCAATATGCAATTTTTTTAACTTAGTCATGAAGCATTGCTACTGAACCTCGTCATTTTTCTTCTTTCTGAGTCTTTGTAGGAAAGGTGGCAACTACACTCTCATGGTCCCCTTCTCTGTTGGCTTTGAGGTGGATGCAACTTCTGGTTCTATCACTTCTTTTCCTCCTTCTTCTTCTTGAGTCACCGTAATCTCAGGGTCCAACGCAATGGGAGCAGTCCGACTAGGCTCCTTTCTTTCTCCCTCCATAGTTTTTCCACTCTGCAATGTCACAACCTAACATTGCTCTTTACCTGATCCCCCCGGGTTATGTAGGAGTTCTGTTGAACTCAGCAGGGCCCATTACAGTCTATTCTTTAGCTCGCTCGCAATCTGACCCATCTGTAATTCTAGATTATGGATGGACGTCGCCTGGCTTTGAAGCACAGTTTCGTTTTTCTCTATATACTGCTTCAACAAACTTTCTAAGGAGGAAGATTGTGGCGGTTGCGAGCTACTGGCTTGATTGCTTGTCTGACCGTTATTTTGCGGGAAGAATCCAGGTGGCCCTTCTTTTTGCGCCATAGATTGGAAATTCTGCTGCTGATTCTTCCATGCAAAATTGGGGTGGTTTCTCCACCCGGGGTTGTAGGTGTTAGAAAATGGATATTTTTCACAAGTAATAGACAATGGATTCTGTAGGCATTTTCCATTGCGTGTCCATCACCGTAAGTTTCCCGAACACCTTGCGAGTGTTCTGATTAATTGGCGTTTACTTGCGCATTTGTGGTGTCGGACTGTTGATCACGATTCTTGAATCATGTTCATCTTGCGGTTCCTCTGAATTCTGAAGTTGAAAGCCATATAGCATTATTACTGCATCGTTATCTCTTGCTTGATATCTCAGTCTCTGATCACCTCTCTCTTCCAATTCCTCGTGATTCTTAGCCTCGTCAATACATTTTGTCTAGCATACACCGAGCGGATTGCCGCATTGGTCAGCAATTTGCGAAAGCAGGATTTAAACCATGATAAAAGATTTTCATTTAAAGCAGTCCCTGGAAATCCGTTGTGTGGACAGTCACTGACCAACCTCTTATAACCGTTTCCCAGGCATCGCTGAGACGATTCATCCATGTCTTGCTCAAAAAATTAGTTATTAGTTCTCCTTCGTCCTAAGCATCTCTCAGTAGGTGGAAACATATTTCTTCATGAACGTCTCTAATACCTGTTCCCATGAAGTGATCTGTCCGACTCGAGGAATACGCCCATTTTTTGGCCTGAATCACACAAAAGGGAAGAAAAATGAAACAGAATTAGTCAAACTTCTCGGTAGAGAATGTTTTGGGAACACAAAAGCGTTGTAGATTTTTCTATAAAACTTCGAAGGTGGGTGTGCGGGTCCCGTAGGCCGTCCTTGAATTTGTCCCTGCAGTCGGATCATTGTAGCATCATGGTTTCATTTCAAATCAGCTTCCATCCGAGGGTAGGCCTCATGATTCTTGGAGAGAAATCATGAGGGTTTGGCGATGCATAGTCCGTTAATGGCCTATTACGATCGTTTTTCAGTCGGATTGGATTCGCCATGACGTTTGTTTTCGTTTTGGTGGCTCTGTTTCCAGGCGTACTCCGCCATATCTTCTTTATCTGACTGTTGTTGTTGGCGACTGTCTCTTAGTCTCCATCTGAACGTCCTCTCAATTTTTGGGTCCTAATTCGCCAAAGATTGAGAGTCTGCAAAGAAATCAGAAAAATTACTGTTAGCACACTGATTTTCCGAAGTCCTTGGCAACGGCGCCAAAAGCTTGATGCGTTGTTTTCTGAGGTGGAATTATGGATGAAATCCAATGATGAAAATGCATTGAGAAATCAAGTTTTCTTAGTGGAATCCAAGTGTAAACCCCACTGATTTTCCTGGTAAGTCCAGGGTCGAACTCAGGGACTTGGGAAAACAATATGCGGTGGTAATTTCTCAGAAAACTTTGCGAAAACCGGTAACTCAAATAGTTGTTTGGTGTTGTTGTTGCGGTAATGAAAATAAACAACTGTGGCGGATTTGAGAAAAGTTTGATTATGTGATAGATGCACTGAGTATGCAGAGAAACAGGTTGAGAAGGTCTTTAGCTAGTGTTACTTGAGAATGTGTCAGACTATGCGATCATGCTACACTCACGCAACAGCAAATCATTTTTCAATGCAAATGCGGTGCTCCTAAGTCTAGGATGCATGTGTTGAATGAAAAAAGTGTCCATAGAGCTTATTTTTAAGTCTCTACTCTTTTCCTATGCGATGATGCAAGATGCAAACGAAGACAAGGTGACAGCACACAATCATATCCTATCTCTAGGATGCATGTGATGCGTTAATAGCAGACAGTGCTTATTCCTAAGCTCATATCTCTTGATTAGCTTTCTAATATGACTCTCCCAAGCCTAAATTCTAACCTGACTTTTCCGAGCATAGATAATGTCCTCAGACTACCCTCCCGAGAATCTCTAATGGACGAATGAGGCATACATAATATAAGATAATCGCATAGAATGAATATCCCCAGTTAAGCTAGTTAAGTACTTCTCAACCCATTCGACAGATTTAGCTACGCGTGTGTGATAAACAGAGAGTGAACAGATATAGAGAAGTAAATTCCATTTTTATATATGAGTTTGAGTACAAAATAACAATGGAAGATAAGGGTAGAGAGCCAGGTAGCAATCTTTTGCTGCTCAAGGCTTTTACACTGGCAACTCTATTCGGTTCAAAAGATATTCCTGCTTCCGCAGAAGCTGGCCCTCTCTCTGATCTTAATGCTTCTGGCACTCTCCCAAGCTCATCGGAACGATCTATCGGCACAATCTCCTTCTCTCGCTTCCGTCTTAAAATTAAAGAAATCTAAGAACAAAGCTACTCTAACTATGAAGAAAATTCTCTAAGTATCTGAACTTGCTGAACCCCTTCGGTATTTATAGAGCTTCGGGGTGAAAAGCGGCTTCTCTCTTATGATTGCACAGATGGGATGGCTTTAATTATCTGACTGATGCGCAGAATATTTGTCACCGAAAAGCTGAGTGTACTTGTTATCGTTAGCGGCTTGTCAACTTAATTCGGATTCGACCATCGTCAGCTTTCTGTCCCATCGTGATTAATCATGCTTTTCACCCAGATGCGTCCACCAAGTTGCGCCGGCTCTATGTGACAATCCTTCTTGAGTAGATGTCTGCGAGCATAAATCACCGCAAAGCCTTGCGGTAATGCTGCGCTCGACCATTGTTTTCTTGTGATCATGCTTTCCGCCCTATGTTAACGCATATTCTGCATAAAAATACCAAAGTTAATTGTTCTAATGTGATGAACGCATGCGACCGCAATCTAACTTATTTTATCAACGCAAACCTTCATTGTTTAATAACTTAGTACTGTAATAACGTGCATTTTTGCCCGTTATCGTAAAGCTAATGAAATATTCATACCCTCCTCGTGTTGTAACATTCATCAGACCACAGAGATCTGATTATACTAACTCTAAAGGTTCCTTGGCTCTATGATTTTTTCCTAAAAAAATATCTTTTGGTCATTTTTAGCTCAAGACATGACTAACATAGAGGCAAAGAATTGTCTTCTAACTTATTTAGTAGTCCCTTCTTTACTAACCTCTCAATCATGTTGAGATTTATGTGTTCAAGTGTGAAGCACCAAAGATAGGCTTTAGGAGAAATCTTTCTTTTCTAATTTTGAGTTTTGGCTATTTTAAACATCTCTATATTTAAAATAGCTTTTACCTCAGTAGGTTTTAACACATATAAGTTATTTTCAAGTTTAGCAAAATATATTTGAATACCTCTTGAAGTAATGAACACTTCATTTCTAAGTAACTTTTTACATAAGTTCTAATAAATAGGAGACAAAGATTAAGTTCCTTTTCATATTAGGGACATTATACACATTTTTTAGCAAAATGTAAGCTTCTCAAAAAAATAACTTGAGATCTCCCACTGCTTGAGCCGAAATGATTTCACTTGTTCCTACCTTTAAAGTCATCTCGTTTTCCATTAGCTGCCTCTAAGAACTAGTTTCCTGAATGAAAGGGCAAATATGATTAGCTGTACATGAATCCAATATCAAGGTTAAGTGAGAACTTTCCACTAAACATGTTTCAATTACAAGTAAATCAGATTTACCTGGGTTTTCCTTCTCAGCTTTCTTTTCTGCAAGATATTTTTGGCAATTTAATTTCTAATGCCCATAAACATTACAGTAAGAAACACTTTCCTTTTGCAACTTTAGTCTTGATCTTTTTAATAGGAGCCTTCTCCTTCCCTCTAACCTTTTTCTCAGTTTGGATACTCTTATCCTTTGAACAACCTGACTTCTTTTCTGAAGATTTTGTACCAGATGTAGATATCTTTAGAAATTTATTTTCAGTAACAACATTTTCTTCCCCTTATTGACTTCTATTTTTCATTTATGATTGATAAGTCTGGAGTTCATTTAGGAGAGTTGTCAAATTACAATCAATCTTATTCATCACAATGTTTGTGCAAAAATTTAGGAAGCTCTTCGGAAGAGATTCCGTGATCGTACTGACTTGACTTTTCTCATCTATGACAGCGCCATTTGCTTCCGCAATATTGAAGTGGACCAACATGTTAACGACATATTCCCTAACAAAGGTCCCTTCTTTCATGTGGGAATTATAAATCTACTTTATAGAATCATGTCAAACAGATGAGGATGGCTGCCCAAACATCCCTTGTACGACTCCATCATCTCACTAGCGATGACCATGGATTCATGTTTTTTAATAAGCACATTAGATATGCTCCCTAATATATAGGCTCTGGATTTTTCATTAGCCCTAACCAACCTGTCATAGGCATCCCGAATATTTTGGTTTACATATGAACTAGGAAGAAGAAGACATTCCTCCCTTAAAACGAACCTTAGGTTATCAACAACTAGTATCGTATTTATTTTTGATTTCCAATTTGAATAACCCTCGCCATTAAACTTATCAAAAGCTAAGAGTTGAGTTATTGAGTTTGACATACTGAAATATAAACAAATTCTATCAGAAAATTGCATTTGAATTAGATTTTTAGCAAAAATAATAAAGTACCCAAATTTCTTTATTTATTTGCAATGATACTTTAGTGAGTCAGAATAGAATCTACTAAGGAGCAATCAAATACTCCTTCACTGAAGCAAGACATTCTTGACTAAACATTAATTCCAGAATAACTCTTTATTCTATTAGTTATTTAGTTTCCATTTTTGGTCAAGAACTTATTAACAATTAGTAACTCTTGCAAGTATAACCCTCCATTTATAGATTTCATAGAATAGTATCAACAACCCCCCCGAATGGTAGGCAATGTTGAAGATGGAACTAAGAATCCCTATTCATTTTTTAAGTTTGAGTTGTTCCAAATCTTATGTTACAACCCTTCAAGGGAATCGTCGTGGAAAACAACTAGCTAATTCCGCCTAAAAAACGACAACAGGCGCAACATAAGAATCTCACGGTTGAAAGTAATGGAAAAGACTGTAGAAGATGCTAACACATTTCCTGCACCTACTTATTATGAACGATTCCCACTATCCACCTTGTTATTGACCCATAAAACTTTCCGAATGGAGTAGTCACAATAAAAACGACACGAAAACGAGAAAGAATCTCATGTTGTGAACACTTAGGGTCGTGAAAGCTAAAAACAATATATCATATATATTATTAATCTCCCACTAAACTGTTTTGATTGTTTGGGATTATTCTATTACTTATGTATATTCTAACTAAAAAAACATCCTATGTCTAGGTGGTTTATGCAAGTATAATGTTTATATTTGGATTTTAACCTATAATGTCTAAGTGATAAAACCATTTTATTACCCCACACCACTCACACATGCTTATAAGATCGAGGTAGCAAGTCTTCTGTAAAACATCAACTTAGGTACCTCTATCCTTAGATGGGATTATTGATCAATTGAGATTGTAACCAAAGTTTTACAAGATAACGATCTATTTTAACTATTAAAACAAGTTGTTATTTGTTAACCTTAAGTGAGCACACTACTCAACTTTGTTATAAATTTTAAATGTCTAACCCATTTTATAACACCTAATCAAACTATAGACATGCTATAACATACATCAATCATTCAACATTTTAATATAACAATTATATTAAAACCACGAAATCCTAAATCATGCATACTATATATTATAACATATTATAACATATTTTCAATGCATGATACATGCTTTCTGTGGTGGGATTTTAAATCTACATGGCATACTTTATGCACATTCAAGATTTAATTTAATTAAACATAAATTCATAATGCACAATTATTTAAACACACACCTTTATGGACTGATTTTGGCATCATAAGCAAGCAAACAAGCTAATTATTACATTAATAAAAGAAAAACGGCTTCCAAAAACCTATGGACCACTAGAACTGACCCGAACCAGACCTAAACAAACCCCCAGGGCTTTAAAAAGGGCTAAACTAGTCAAAATCATGCTTAACAAGACCTTCTAGACCTGAACCAGTCAAATCGGTTCTTTTGAACCGTTGGTCGTTTGGCGTGCGCGGGAATTGGGCTAGGATGAACAACATCGCCATGCTTCTTTCCAGCATTGCAATGCCACGAGACATCATCTTCTTAGTTAGGTTGGCTGAAGAACAGCGTTGCAATGCTGTGAAGGTGGCGTTGCAAAGCTGTCTGGCAGAAGCTTCAATCTTGAACATCTGCTGCTGAGCTTGCTACGAATTTCTTTCAATTACAACCTAATTGCAACTCTATTTAGACTCTTCATCATACATTAAGGCCTATAAACAAAGAGCTAACTACAACACTTAATTGAAAATTGAACATAAATTTTGATGCCAAATCCATAAAATATCCATTTCAGCAACCATTTCATGCAATTGAAAAAAAATGCCCACCATGCTAAAATCAACATAAATTGAGTCCTTAAAACATTCTATGATACCAATTGATGGAGTTTACATTAAAAAAATGGAAGCTATTAAGGATATAAGTACTCTAATTACATCAATTTTAAATAAAAAAACATACATGTTCAATTAAAAAAAATAAAAGAAATAGGGTTAAGTATACGACCTTTGTAGATTCTACCAAATTGCTTGATCTTCTCTGATTTCTTCTTCAATCTCGGTAGTAGACCACCACCAAAGTCTTCTTTACTATCCTCAAGCCTTAGATTGAGTTGTGGAACTTAAATTGAGATGAAATTGGTATGAGCTTTTGAAGATTTTGAAGATGGAGATAAACAGTTTTCTTTTCCAGATCTTTAGTCTTGCATGAACCACAAATTTTGAAGTCTAAACTCGATATGTAGAGGTTCACCATGTAGATTTGAATTAAGGAGGTTCACCCACTCAATTTTCCATTAAGAATTGAGTGGCATGCGATGGAGATCAATAGAATTTATGAGACTTTCCCAAAAATTAATTAATATAAAAAAACTTATAAAAAAAAAAAACTGAAATTTTTGTTTAATTTTAAATAAATACGTTTTATAATTTTTTATTTCATAAATTCAAAAAGTAATTAATTAATTTCTTTATTTTGAATTTCATGAATTCAAAATTTGATAATTCAAAATTGGATAATTAGTTAAACTAATTTTAATAAATTTAATTTAATATCAAATATTAAATTAATATAACACCTTATCTAATTTAAATATTGTCAACTCTCTAAAACCGTAATGTTTAATTCGTTCATCAAACGTCAATTATATCAAATATAATAATCCAAACCCTAAGTCGAGTTTGAATATTCCAATTTCTCTCAACAGGCTATTCTAAGCTTTAATCCTTTTACGAGCTAGTAGAGAGACCTAATGGACCTACAGATCATAAGCTCCAACGATTTGAGATTAATTAGCTATACTTTTGAAACCGAGTTAATCATTATTCCTTAACTACTGAGACATACCACTATAGCTCGATAGTTGCACTTAATTTAACCATAATTAGTAAATCGATCCTTCGTAGGTCATTCATATTTATAGCTAGGAAAAAATTATTGTTTTACCCCTATAATACATATTGCTCCTTAAGTCTCCACTGATCCTCTATTGAACAATTGGTTTATGGTCCAACCAATGAACCAAGTCCGTCACTACCATGAGAGGGTGGGGCCCTTTTTGTCAAACCTGAACCCTACTTTTCCTATTTAAATATGTTTATTGTTCAGATTAGTCAAATAAAGGGTTTAATATTTATGTTAATGTGGAATTGTAGGGAAATGGATAAAGAATAAGGAAATGAAGAGGGAAAATGCTTAAGTATGGAAAACTTGGCCCTCGGGTGTTTTATAAGTTGGGCTTAGCAAGTAGAAATTTTGGCTAAATGTTGGCCATGAAAAGGGTGGCCAAGCATCGAGTAAACACCAGGCAACCATCAAGTAAACACTAGGTAAGCATCGAGTAAGCATGACATAAGCATTGAGTAAAAACAATGCATGATCAAGGAAATGATCGTGCATCGAGTATGCATGAGCGAGGAAGGGATCAGGCATCGAATTTGCCATCAAGTATCATCGAGTAATTACCAAAATGTGATCAAGTAAAAGCCATCATACATCGAGTAAAATCCATCATGCATCAAATAAAGGCCATCATGCATCGAGTAAAGGCCATCGTGCATCGAGTATGCCATCGTGCATCCAGTAAGCAATCAAGCATCGAGTATGCCATCGTGCATCGACTAAGCCATCAAGCATTGAGTTTTGCATGAGCGATTAGCTTTAAGCACTAATAAATCCGGACAACTTAATATTTGGCCATAAGTCATTAGTGGACGAGGTGGCATGATAGGATTTCATGCAAGTGTGTGACCAACGGTATAAAAGAGAAGAACATCAAGAGACCATTTTGGGAAAATTGCTCAGTGCAAATTGAGTAATATTGGTGTCGTTGGAATGTATGAGTCTAGTTTCTAAGGACCGGCTGCTGGAAGAAAATCTCCTCAAATGAAGGCCGTAGAAGGATGAAAGTGACAAAGGGTTTAGTTCTCAGGTGAATCTGAGTCATCGATGAAGAATTGAAACTCCAGGTCAAACCACATGGATTTTTAAGTTGAAATGTTAAGGTAATGTTGTTGACACCGTTATAAGCAAGTTTGTAGAAGGCATTTTCATAAGATAAGGTCTGGAAGTCGAGTAATATATTTTGGAAGTTGAAACTAGAAATTGTTAAACAAGCAGACAACTACTTGAATTGGGGCCGATGATGAAAATTTGAAGCTCCAGATCAAACCACGAAGATTCTAAAGCTAAAATTTTTAGGTAATGTTGTTATCTCAATTTTAAGCAAGTTTTTAGAAGTAATTTTCTTAAGATGAGTTCTGAAATTCGTGTTATTTACGTTAGACGTTGAATTTAGAATCTATTGAACAAGCAGCCAGCTACTTAGCAAGAATAAGCGAGCAGCTCCATCACTTGAAGTTTAAGCCCTTTAAATTTGACTAAGCATCCGATGCCCTAAGGTAGGTTATGAAAGTTAAATGTGATGAGAATAAATATGAGCTTGGTTTAAAGAGTAGTCTCAAAAGGGGGACCAATGTAATAGTTAAAGTGTTGTTCTTATGTGTAGGAATAACGACCATAGGAGAAGCTTACAAGCTTGAGGAAACTAAGATCAAGACCCTGAGTGACTTTAAATGCTTTAAATGATTTGAAAATGTTTTACAAAAAGATTTAGTAATATGTTTTGACTGAAAGCTATTCATGATAACTAGTTTCCAATAGTTATTCGAAATAAGGCATCTCTTAAATGCAATGTTATGCATTGATCTAGAATGCTACTAAGTATGTTTAAGTTATTAAATTCAATGATCCTGAGTATGTGTTAGGATTGAATGCCTTAAGGAAACTAAGCCTTAATAAAGCTAAGAATATTCCTTAGAAAGTATGTGTAGCTCAGTGCTGAAGGACTAAGATGTAAAGGTACTGGAGCAAAGTCTTAGATATGAATTCTGATGACAGAATCCAGTCTATGTGCACGTAGGACAGGTAAGACTAAGAGGGAGGTGATGGCAGAGGCAACACACCTTATCCTGGGAAAGCATGAGAGGGACTAGGTAAAGTGATGGACAAAGGTGACACACCTTAACCTAGGTTAGTACGGGGTAAGGTACACACCTGAACCTAGAATAGTATGGAGAGTTGGACAAAAGAGCTCCTTCTCTCAACTAAGAAGTAATGCAGTTAAGTAAGGTAGAGAGCGAACAAGAGGGTTCGCTCTCAGATAAGAGGCTAAGTATAAGTATTGGGAGTTGAGCAATAGGACCACTCTGAACTGAGGATAGTCCAACTAAGCATAGATATGATTTTTTATATTAATGATTATATGAATGATGGTTGCCTAAGTTTTTGTTTCCAATTAAAGCTTTTAGTTTTATTATTAGTTTTATGTATGATACTTATGTTTTAAAAGTTAGTCACTCACTGGTCTTTTAGCTCATGGTTTTCAAAATGTTTTTCCCCCACAAGTAGTGGTCATTTCCCAGAAGTTGACTCTGCTGTTGCTCTACTACTCATAGACTCAAGTTGAAAGAAGCTTGGTTGATGATTCTGTAAATGTTAGTACACATGTGTCTGTCATACGGGGACTAGTGTTGTATGTTCGCTCACCTAGTGGTAATGTACATAAGTTGTATATATGGGAATAGTTTGTAAAACCCTGTGAGATGAATGTAGATAAGTTCTAGTTGTTCTATTCAGTATGTATTTAAAAATGTTTGTATATCAAGGTTTCTATACAGGTTATGAACTTAGGTTAGGCAGTAAGTGCTAGCAAAAAGGTTGGTAACTGCTGCAGTTATACTCCCTTACAGGTTAAAAGGGTAATCTGGGGTGGGGTGTGACACCTTTGTTAAAGATCAGGAGTCAATACTTAAAGGAACAACCTATCTGCTGACCCTAAGATGGGTAGAAGTGAATTCCGTCTTGCAAGACTTTCTCACCAGCTATCTATATGGTCTTGCCCCTAAAATGGGAGGCTTATTGAGTGGTGATGTTGAAACACTCTCACCTATGCAGATTAAAGGATAATCTCGAATAAACAGGAGTTCATAGTTAGCTCATTGATTAAGATTAAGTTACATTAGGTCATCAAATTTGAAATATTAAGTTTTAACAATAAACGGTTGTTATAAACAAAAATGACTATTTCGTGGTCCGGTCTTATGCAAACATCTTTTGCATAGGATGCATCCACTCGCATGTCTCCACATAAACGACTTTGAGATCACATCGTTTGTATTAATATACAAAGAAGGTCGCATTCATAGTGTCTTCAAGATAAGGTACCCAACTCTATCCATATATTTATAGACCTTTATGGCTATATACTAAAACTTGATCCTCTTTTATGTCTCTACATAAAGTTTAAGTATTCATATTGTAACCACGAGTTAGTTTATTGGATTTATAAAATAATGCAATACAATAACACCTTTATTGATTGAAATTTCAATAAAAACTTTATTTGTGAGTAGAATATTTTTAATGTTTACAAACTCTGAGTTTTAGGACATTCCCAACAAAACTAATCAACTAACATCCAAGGTTATCTTTTGCAGCTTAAACATGTATGTAGAGACATATAGGTGGATGAAGTTTAAGTGATAACCTAAATGGTCTGTAGTAGATGGATAAGGCCGGATTCCTTATCCTGGTGACACTACGAGTATGGCCTGCTTTGTAAATGTTACAATTGTTATAATGTGCTACAAGTTATATCATCCTGATCATTCATATGGATACATGTGAGTGGGGGTATTCTATACAAAGAAGTTTGTATAAGACCGGACCACAAAATGACCAGTCTCATTACATAACTCCATTCATAATTAAGACTTACATTTCATTAGGATGACCATAGGTAATAAGACTTGAATCCTGAGTGAGTTGTGAACTCCTGCCTATGATGGTGATCCTTTGATTTGTATGGGTGAGAGCGGCCAAATCGCCAACTCAATAAACCACTATTTTGGGGATTCGTCTAATTAGGCAGTTTGAAACACAGCTACACAAGACAAAATTCACTCATTCCTCAACGTTGGGGTAAGTAGAAAAATTTCTCCCTTAAGGGCTGATTCGGGGCTTGAACAATATCGCACCACACCCTCTCCTGGCCCGAGAGGGGTTTGGTCATAGTTGAACTATGACGTATTGTCCATTAGAGGTATCAATGGTACTTAAGAAGTTAGATGTAATTAGAAGGGAAAAATATAATTTTGACCGACCTAGCTGTACTTACGAGCAATTTATGAAGGGTCATCGCACTGTTGATTGGTTATGTCCAATGGAAATAGAAATATATCTGTAGTACGAAGAGTGCAGCTGTCAGTCTTAAGTAGATTGTTTGACAGTTATTGTATGTTGAATAGTATAATTAAAGGAGTTTAATTAATTATTCAAGTACCATTGGAGCTTCAAGCTACAGGTTCATGAGGTCCCCTCTGTAGTTGAACAGTGATTAAATGAGAATCAATTTTAGATTAATTTGAATTTTTAAAATAAATCGAGGGAATTAATTATATGTGACATAATTTATTTAATTTAATTATATATGATATAATTACTATAATGTATTTGATGCGTTATAATATAAAGTTTATCTGAGAGGAAATAAATATTTGAATATGATTCAAATATTAATTATGTGAATTGGATTCATATAATTAAATTTAGTTTAATTGAGATTTATATTAAATACCATATATTAATGAGAGAATGAAAACTATAGGTTATCTTGTATTTGCTACAATATTAAACTACACATTATATTGATGGAACATAAAGAACGCATGCACAGCGGAACCGATGAAACTGACAACGTTCTAATTGCAATAAAAATAAGAATACACATGCAAAATGGATAAAAAATACAACCTTTGAAGACTCCACCGCAAACTTCCTCTCTTAAGCACGAACGATATCACCAACGGTAAATCCTTGTTATTCTCCGGTTGAAGAACATAGTTGTGGGACCGTTTTGTTAGTGAAAATAAGGGAATTTCTTTATAGAAAGAAGGAGAGTAGAGGAGAGTTGATGTGGAAGAGTTTAGGTCAAAAGTTGTGGAAGCATCAGTCTTGCAAATTTCAAAAAACAAAGCCATTTGTAGAGAAAACACATGTAAAATACCATTATGCATGTCTTCCACCTCAAACTCCACTAGCATGTAATCTCTAGTGGAGGGATTGTTTATTTCAAGGGTTGGGATTGGATGGGTTAGGCATTCTAAGCCCAACCCTTGTTTGGGGCATGAATTTATGAAGTCTTGACTTCCTACATCATTTTCCCATGGGTTTGAATAGTGTTTACTGATAACGGGCAGAAATGCACGTTATTACAACACAAAGATATAAAACAATGCAGGATTGCGACAGTAAAAATATATAAAATCGTGTCCAAAAGCATTATGTTTAGAACATTGCGATCGCATGTGTCCATCGAATTAAAGCAGCTAATTTATGTATTTGTTGCAGGAAAATGAGTTGGCGCAAGGTAGAGTTGTGATCCAATGAATTCAGCTTCCGAGCGCATTAAACGATTGTGATCGCAAGGCTATGCAATCGTATGCATTCGCGAAGATTCGCTCAAGAAGGTGGCTGCATAGAGCCGGCACATAAAGGTAGAAGCTTAATAAATCACAATGGGACAGAAAGCTGAAGACGATCGAATTCGAATTTAGTTGACAAGTCGTTAACGACACACTGTAGCAAGTACACTCAACTTTTCGATGACAATTATTCGGCGCATCAGATAGAGAATTAATAATATCCCATCAGTGCAATCATTTGAGAGAAAAAGCTCTTCACCCTGAAGCTCTATAAATACCGAAGGCCACTTTCATTAAAGGAGTTCGGTTCCATTCCAGTTTAGCCACATATAGAGAGTTCACCATATAGAAGATAGTTAGCCTTTAGTCATAGTTTTGTTACACTTAGAAGGCGGAGGGGAGAGAAGAGAGAAGACACCGGAAGATCGTTCCTGGTCAGCTCGAAAGAGTGTCGAGAAGCGTTGGGAATGGAGAGAGGGCCGACTCTTGCGAAAGCAAGAATATTCTTTGGAGCAGCATAGAGAAAAACAGTGTAAAAGTCTTGGGAAGCAAGAAATTACTACCAGGCCCCCTATCTTTACTTTCCATTGTCATCCTGTATCTTTATTTCATTTATAAAATTGAACTTGTGTCTCTATATTTGTTCACTCTCTTTACATTACGCATGAGTAACTAAAACTCCGAATGGGTTGAGAAGCACTTAGCTAGCATGACCTAAGATCTTCATTATATGCGATCATCTTGTCTTATGTATGCGTCCATCACCCCTTTAGAGCTACTCGAGAGAAAGTCTAAAGAAATAACCTAGACTTGAGTGAGCTAGGTTAGAATCTAGACTTGAAAAAGCAAGATTAGATCTGCATAAGCAAGAGATAGAGACTTAGAGATAAGTTCTGTTTGCTAACATGCATCGCATGCACGCTAGAAATAGGTTATGGTAGTTTGCGGTCGCCTTGTGTATGCATGAGTCATTCATCATCGCATAGACAAGAATAGAGGCTTAGACATAAGTCCTATAGACATCATCACATACATCACATGGTTCTAAAACAAGGAGCTATAGCATTTGCATTGAGAGATGATTTACTGTTGTATGTGTGTAGCATAATCGCATAACGTGAACGTAATCTTAGGAAGTGTTAGCTAAATCCCTTCTCAACCCATTCCCCCGCATACTCATTGTATCTTTCATGTTATTAACTCTTTTCTCAATTCTGCCGCATAAAACCTATATCTTAGAGAACATACCAACCAACACATTGTTTTATTTGTCATCGCAAGGTTATCAGAAATCACCATCGCATATTGTCTCCATAGTCACTGTGTTCGACCCTGGGCTTACCAGGCAACCTAGTAGAATTTATACTTGGATTTTTCTAGGAAAACTTGCATGCACAACACATACACCACCATCACAATATACACCACAATTTCATCATATTCACAATGCATCAAGTTTTTAGCGCCATTGTCGGGGACTACGGCAGTACAAGTTGTGCTAACGGTAACTTTTTGATTTTCTTTGCATACTTTCCATCTCTATGCACTACCTCTCCTTAGTAAGGGAAGAAGCGATCGTCATATGAGCGAAGGACAAAATCCTGAGCCCAATTACATCCCAGAGATTGAGAAAACTTTCCGAAGAAGAAGAAGAAATAGCCGCCAACAACGACAACAAGAGAGATCCAAACAAGGTGGAGCAACCAGAAGATAGAGCACCAAATGCAAATAATATCACGGTGAACCCCATCCCCTTGGCGAACGACCACAATAGGCCATCCGGGACTATGCGTCACCCAACCTCTATAAGTTCTCACTGTAACTCATTTGGATGTATAATATAAAGTGCTCATAATGATGCGATACTACTTCTAGTTATTCGTTAATTATGGGTGTTCATGTAGTATGCCATGCGTTATCACAAGTTTCCTTACGATGGAACCAAGTGTAATTCCACTGCAAGTTTCTCGGTTTGATCCGAGGTCGAACACGGGGAATGGTTTGGGTTATTACGGTACGTTCATGGTATATGCGACCATGTTTTCAATCTTTAAAAATGAGTTTGTACAAGTATAGAAATTGCAATAAAATAAAGGAAAGCAGTAAAGATGCGATAAAAACATAAAAATACAGTAAACCTAAGCTAGATGTTACAAGATTCAGGCTTCATGTACAAGGTACAGGGATCTAGGCTGGCTGTGAAAGTTGTGCAAAGATGTGGGATGCGTCGGCAAGTCTTATGAATAGAATAGAACGAAAGACAAATAATACAAATAGCGCAAATTCTTAATTGCATTGAAGGCACAAAAACTGTTCCACTCTTCTCTTGGCATACACCTCTCAGTGATCGGCCACGCTCCCACATGTCTGTGGTGAAACAGAGACTAACGTAAAGAACGCAAAGTTGCTTCCATGTCTGGAAGTACTACTCGTTTTAGTTAACGCATTCTTCTGACCTTCTTTCAATAGATCAGAATGGCATCTTCACTTTTGTTTTCATAGGTGAGGATGCCATCTAGCATGCCTTAGCTAAACGTATTTTATAACTTTAATACAGATTAAGCACTTGACTAATTCATATTGCTTATCAAAGAATTAAGAAGACATCGTGGAGAATGTGATTGATGGGTGAACGGAAATAGACAGAGAATGGTAAATCAAATCTATCGAAACATTTAATATCTCTATTAAGTGTTTGATACATGGTGTGTGAATGAAGAGATAAAGAAACAGTGAGATACAATGGAGAAAGAGATAGAACAGATACAAACAAGTGCCAATGTCTTGGCATAGATTTGATGGAGATTTGCTTGTTGGATAGGATGGATTCGATGGTAGGAAGAGCTTCCCTCTCAGGCTTGCTCCACCAGTAGCAGGGATCTTTGCACAGAGCTTCCGATCGGGTGTTTGNGTAGCAGGGATCTTTGCACAGAGCTTCCGATCGGGTGTTTGGCAGGTTGGATCTAAGATTCTCCTCTCGGCCTTATCTCGTCTTCTTCCCAGATTTCTTCTCTGAAGCACTCAGCTCAGCCTTTTCTCTCTACAATCTCGCAGCACTTAGCCCCGTATCCAGTAGCATATTTTTCTCTGAAATCAATGAGGTATTTATAGGTGAAGATCTTTGACTCCGGCATTGTGGTCCCCACTTGATTGTTATGGTAATTTCGAAGATGGAGGGATATTATTCCTTCTGTTATGCAATCAGACCATCAATTATGCACAACCGTTAGTTGTACACATGTCTCAATCCTCCGCTCTTGCATTGCTCAGCTGCATCTTTCGATAATAGATTCGCATGCAGTGTTTATTTTTATTACTGCATGCGGTTGAAGCATAGCTCTGGACTGACCGTCGCATTGTGCCTCACTGTGGTAATCGTCTCTTCATGGTTGATTGACGGGTGCAATGTGACAGAAATGCATTGATTAGTCTCTCATTAGCCTTAAGCGGAAGCGGTGGCTTGGTCTCCTGCAAAACAGAGTAAAGTTCGACTTGTCTTCCATCTTTTTGGTGTTAGTGGGTGTAATCGCAAACATTTATAACTATTATAATACTAGGCTAATTTTCATACAATGATGCATAATTACTAACTTTTGGCCGCAATATCTAGATAAAGTGGCTTAAATAACTTATATTTCTACAAGTTATCACACACCCAAATTTAGATATATGCTTGTCCTCTAGCATATCTTTTACTAAGGCAATCATGCTCCAATCCCATCCTATATTTCTACGATGATTGGTTGCTCCGAATGTTACACTTAGGCACATTACCTGACATCACACTTTCCTTTTATCCTTGTTAATTCTTAGGAAGCCCTACTTTATTCTTCTATGTAACAAAATTCTGCTCAAAGACACTTTTCTAGTTTTCAAAATAGAATGTTTATCTCTTCTTTATCAAAACAACTTGATGTATCTATATGCGGTGAGCAAAACTTTGCGTCATTTCTTTACTTAGAGACTATTGATCATGGCTACACTTTTCATTTTGGCTTGTCCCTACAGGTGTCATGCGAACATCCAACTACGGTTGTGTGCTAGTTTCAACTTTAACTCATGATAATCAGAGGAGTTGTCCCTTGCATTTTTTAATTTTTCTCTTTTTTTGTTTATACTACGTTGTTCTTGGAAACCCACCTTCGTTTTGGCTTGCTCCTATGGGTGTCATATGAACATCCAACTATGAGCAGGCTCCTTTCACAACTAAACTCTTATCAGGTTGGGAACAGTTTTGAAATTTTCCCTTGCGCTGACATTAGAGTTTTACATAACTTACTTTTTATTTTATTTTTTATTTTTTTTAATTGGTACTGAAAAATGAACGCATTTTCTTAAATACTGCATATTCTTGATTTCATCTGCTCAGACCTTCCCCACCCCCAAATTTAAAGATGAGCAAGGTTCTCATTGCATTGTTTGGATAGACTAGACAAACACTTAGAAGAAAATTTCAAAAAGAAGGTTTGAGCAGAACTTTGAAAGATAAAAGGTAAAGTACTGCTAAACTAAGAGTTAATTAAGTGTTAGTCATAATTTACTAAGTATGGGAAATGTTTCTAAGTGTAAACAAATAATACATCATAGCAACGCAATGAAGATCATAAAAATAAAAGATTAAGAATGTCACAAAAATTAACAAAGGAAGATAAAGAAAGAGGCATAGGCAAAGAGTAGAATGAATTATGTACTTTGATTGTATTGACTATTAACAAAGTATACAAATATATTACAAATGAACGAATTATAAAAAAAATTCTATTGCCTGTACAAGAGTCAAAGAATTTGATTAACTTACAAATAACAAAATAATTGAATACAAATAAAGAATGGCTGCATAAAACAAAAAAACTCAAATTGGAAGAAAGAATAAACATTAAAGCTGAGAAGATGGGGGATCCGGTGGAGGATGTTGAGGCAGTGCAACAGAGGCATCATCAAATAGTAAGTGCTGCCTTAGATGCAGAGGCACCATCAAACCATGCAGATAGGCGGTAAGAAAGTTGAAATACTCTTGATTGCGCTCCGCTATTTGTCTTTGGTGTAGGAAGATCCTATGCATACTGCACTAGATATTGATGAGTGCTTCCCTTGAAGTCACACCACTGTGTTGAATCTCATTAATGAGCTCCATTGCTACCTCAAATTGATGATTGAAGAAATGATGCTACTGAGAGACAAGTTCTTGCTGTTGAGAGAAGAGGGTTCTCATTTCAGCTAACTCAGCAGCCAGGGAGGTGGAGGATGGTTGTGCTTGTGATGTCTCGCCAGCACCATTTGGGGTTGGGCAAATGTGCCTTCACCGAAATCATGTGGGTCATCAACTTGCGACGGTGGGATGGTGGGGTGTGGTGATGAAGTTATTGGTGAAGGTGGGGCTACTGGTTGAATAACAAGAGAGTTGGGGACAAGAGGAAGGTTTGTAAAAGGTTCATGTAAAGGGGAAGAAGGTTGCCTGGTGGGCTCGGAGGGCTTGGAGATCGAATAACTAAGAGAAAAGGGTTTATGGGCTCTGGATCTTGCACTGGTGACTCATGAACCCTTTTTTTTCCCTTCTCTTCTCTTCGTCTTCTTTTTGGCCTGGGTTTCTGCAGCGCATTCAAATCGATCGCAGGTCTCTTTACTGGCAGCTTGGGGCAATGCGGGGAATCCTTGAGGAGCATCCTCAGAATTTCGATGTTGATGAAGTCGTGGACTTCTGGCATGGGCTCCTCATCAATGCCTACATCCACAGTTAGGCATAAACTTGAGACGATCCACGGGAAGAAGTACTGCCCCTGTATATGCCCCACCAATGCTCTGATCTGCCTTGCGATCAACCATCCCACGTCGATAGGAATGCCGCGAGCAATACAGTAAACGACCATCACCCAATCCCTTGATACAGTTCTGTCGTGCGTTGTTGGGATCAGCCACTTCTTGACCAGATAAACCCAGAGCCTTCCCTTCGGTAGATAAGACTTGGACTCCACGGTGCGGATGCCTTTAGGTGAGACTGTCCATCCTGTGCCCGTTTGCGTTAGTACCCTTAGTGCATCTTCATCAGTTCTTCTGTAGGATCATCAATAATCTTGTTCCGTGGTGCATCAAGGTTGTCCTTCATTTGATAAAGCTCATTGATGTCCTTTGCACTGAAGTATACAGTCTCTCCCTTAAAGTCACCGCATCCCTATTTCCGTGCAGACGTCCGCGGTAGGAGTCCCGCATTACCTGAGGCACGATGGTGGATGGACACTGACAGAACATGTCCCACCCATGCTCCACAATGACGCTCGTGATGAGGTTAGGTAGTGGGGTCGACGTAGGCTAGAAGCCCATCTCGATCAACATGTCATCATTTTCTTTTCTTTTTGATGACCGTTTCTTAGCCGATGTGGGTGCGCTGCCTGCTACGTCCTTGCCTTTTGCCTGTGCAAGGTGGGATGCTTTCCTTAGTCTCTTTTCCCACTCCATGCGTTGTTCTTCTTTCTCGCATTCAGCGAGTTCCTTGCCCTTGCTTTTATAAAAGCGCTTCTTGTTACCTTCGCGCTTCCTCCGCTTCTCCTCAAAAAACAGTCTCTCCTCTTCTTCCTTCTTCCTCCTTTCTTCTTCTTCGTCCTCTCTCTCTTCTCTCTCAAACTCTTCTTCAAACTGCTCAGAGCCCAGCAATAGGCGCAGTTCCTCCTCACGCTTTTGGATCCCTTCAAGTCAGGCAAGCTTGTTATTGCTTCGCATCTCCTCAAACTCCAATCTTCTTCTTCTATTCCCCTCTGCGATGATAAGCTTGCCCCTCTCCATCTTTTCTTGCTTCTCTTCTTCTTCTTTTCTTTTTCTCTCCTCCTCTTCCAAAGCTAAAATTAAACTTTTAAGGGTCGACGTTTGACCCTTGCGGCGCATTCTCTCTACGATGCCGCATTAGGGGGGTTCCCTCTGTTTCTTCTCCTTCGTCCGTCGCAACCAATTATGTTGCTTCAGGATGCGGCGGTTCCATCAGTTGCATCGTTTCCCCCTATCCTCCCTTACGAAGGTTGATTCTCCATCCTTCTCAGGTCTTGCAGCTCTCTGCCTTGCCATTTCATCTTTTCTTAGGTGCCTCTTCTCCCGTCGGCGCAATCTTTTCTTCTCTTTCTCCTTCTTCTTCCTCTCCTTCTTGGTCTCTTCATCTTCATCATTATCATTTTGCTCTTTGTTCTTTCTTGCCTTGCGATGACGTGAAGACTCCGCCTCTCCAGCCTTCTTTCCTTTGCTCTTCTTCTTCTTCTTCTTCTTCTTCTTCTTCTTCTTCTTCTTCTCTTCCTTCTTAGACTGTGCTGCCTTCTTCATATCTTCCTTCTCGGCCTCTTCTGGTAGCACACCCCCTGTAACCTCCTCCATCACAATGTCAGGGGTTACTAATGCAACCTTCTCTTCCCTGGCATCCTCGATTGCGATCTCTTCCTCTTCTCTTTGCTTGATCGCAATTTCCTCGTCTTCTTATTTTGGAGGCTCTTCATAATTTTCTGCGATGAAAATAGCCTCTTGTGTCTCCGGGACTAAGATATCATTTTCCTTTTCTTCTTTTTCAACCACAACTTCTTCCACCACCACTACTCCATCCTTTACTATTTCATTTGCCACTACCGTCGCCTCCTCCTTTGTAGGCAATGGTTGGATTACAACCTCTGCCTCGGGCAATCCACCTTCTTGCTCCAAAGTAATGAGGATGTTGCCAAACACCTCTGTATCATCTCGTCTCTTCCTTTTGTTTTCAGTGGAGACGGAAGGTGTTGGCGTAGGCATGCTTTTGGTGCTTCCTCTTCTTTTGAACACAGAAGGCCTAACGGCCAAAGGGTTTCCCTGGGTTCTTTCTGCAAGTCTTGATCCAGTGGGGGCTTGGGCAACAAGCTGGCAACTGGCAACCAGAAATGCTGCCTCTCGCATGGCTGCTTGGTCAGGGGTAGAAGGTGAAGCGGATGGGTTTGGGGTTTGGTCAGCCATGGAATCGAGCATGGAAAGGTCTGGTGAGATTTTGGGTTTCTGGGGAGAAAAAACGATTCAGAATGCAAGACACTAAGGTTCTGGGTTGCCAATGTAGGGTCAAGGATTTCCAACGAAGGGGGAGCCCGTATTTATAGGTTGGGTCGTGGTGGGGCCCACGCGATTTTCACGGTGACTAGCCTCGAGCAGCTTAACAGACGCGTCGTTGTACCTCCCTCATTCATGGAATTTTCATATAAAGCGTCCTTTCGTTTGTGAAGTCATAATTTCTTGGGGATACGAATCGATTGGACTTCTTCCCACATTGCCAAACAAATTTTTTTTCTTTAATATTTTATTTGAATGGACGTATGATAAGGCACAATGCATTGTGTTCACTAGCGCAACTGTATCTTTGCAGAGGATGGGCAACAGCGCATATATCCCCGCAACACACCCGCTAACCAATGCATTTCTGGAGGATGCCTCAACATAGTGCATTTGGCTAAGGACAGGCAAAGGACACATGCGAGCGCAACACACCCCTAAACTCAATACAGTTGAGTTAGCTGAATGCAAGGTATTCCTAATTAGTTTGGGATGCGTCCATTATCGTCTTGCTTTCTTGTTGTTAATTGTTTTATCATCTTTATTTTACATTTTTCATCAGCACAAGTGCTGTGACTTGCGGCGATACATTTTTCTTTATTACTCAATCATTCACAATTTAAAGCACACGTACTGATTACAAAAAGTCAAAGAATTAAAGACAGGACCAAATTAAATGCACAGAAGTAAACGAAGAAATAAATTCATAAAGTCAAATTTGAATTAAATGAAGAATTTAAACAGGATTCAGAATATGAAGAGAAAAAATTCAATAAAGCAATTTAAACATAGTATTGAGATATGGACCCAAAATTGTGTAGTCCTTGGTGATCGCAATCCACATCTCCGTAGGTGGTCAGGCTTGCCTGCTCAATGTCTCTAAGGATATTGCTCCTTCCCTGTAGACCCCAGGTTTTTAGAATTGTTGGGCAGTGTTCCAGGTGTTCGACTTCTTAGCTCAGAGGCCAGGCTGGCCCATTTGGATCTCCAGATTCCTTATAAAGGACGCTTGTGCTTGCATCACTACATCATTCTTATCAATATATTGCTTCAGTAGCGTCTCTAGCGAGCCTCTCGAGGCATTAGATGATGATGATGGTTGCTGGTTATGCGGTCTTGATTGCCCCAGATTGTGGTGAAACAGAGGATTTCCTCTGCTGCCCCATTAATGGTTCATTGGCCTTCTTAGGTTGGGATTGCCAACCCAACCAAAGTTAGGATGGTTCCTCCAGCCCGGATTGTAGGTGTTGTTGAAGGGGTTGTTCTAGATAGCAGACATTTGTTGAAGATTCAATGGACATCCATCAGCTCCGTGAGCCCCTCCACAGTTGACGCAACTAATTGCGGCTACTTGAGATAGCGTAGCGGGTTGCACTGATTGTGGAGCAATGGCTTCTTGATTAATTGCCATTGATTGAAGGATCGAGGTCACCGTGGTCATCTGGGCGGCCAACGTGGTCATTGTCTCTGCAGGGACAATGGTTGTTTCAGTTTTCCTTCTATCGGAACATCGGGCTCCATACCCATCATCTATCCAGTCATCTATATTCCGCAAGATGCGGTCGAGGATGACTTTGGCCTTGGTGTATATCTTATCCATAAAACCTCATGTCGTGGAGGCATCAGCAACAGCCTGCGTTGCTTTGGTCAGGCCATTGTAGAATGTTTCCATCAAGACACAATCGGGGATCCCGATATGCGGGCAGTTTTTCACCAACCTCCTGAATCGCACCCAGGCGGTGCTCAGGGTATCATTCTCCTTCTGCTCAAAGTTCAACACATCCTTTCGTCGCCTTGCATTGACAGCAGGTGGGAAGAGCTTCTTCATAAACCACTCAACCAATTGCTCCTAGGAAGTGATCTCGTTGGGCTCCAGTGAATAAGCCCATTTCTTAGCCTCATCCCTCAAGGTGTAAGGGAACAGATATAATCTTATATTCTCTTGGGTCATGCCAGATAAGGAGAAATTACTGCACATCTCGACAAAGCTGGTCAGGTGGGCATATGGGTCTTCACCTTACAGACCCCCAAACTGACTGGCGTTTTGAATCATCTGCAACATGACCGGCTTGATCTCAAAGCACGCATTCTCCTCCACAGTTGGCCTCGAGATTCCAGGAAAAAAATCATACAGGTTAGGTGCCGCATAATTTCGCATCGAGATATTGCGATCGGCCGCTAGGAATACAGGATCCTGAGTCGGTCAAACAGCCTCTTGGTTTACCACTGGCACCGCATTATCGTTATTATCTTCCACACTGGCTGCCTTTTTTCGCCGAATGCGGTTCTGATGTACCCTTGTGCGGAAAGTTCGCTCGATCTCAAGGTCAGCTACGAATTACGGTTCAACACCAGGACTCATAAATCGTCAGGCTGCTCTCCACATTGAACAGCCAGTACAATGAGATCTGTCCTGCAAAATACCAAAAACCACTCAAACAATAAACCGTTAACTAGTTCCCCGACAACGACGCCATAAACTTGTAACTCATTTGGATGTATGATATAAAGTGCTCACAATGATGTGATACTACTTCTAGTTATGCATTAATTATGGGTGTTCATGTAGTATGCCATGCGTTGTCACAAGTTTCCTTATGATGGAACCAAGTGTAATTTCACTGCAAGTTTCTCGGTGTGATCTGAGATCAAACACAGGGAATGGTTTGGGTTATTGTGGTACGTTCATGGTATATGCGACCATGTTTTCAATCTTTAAAAATGAGTTTGTACAAGTATAGAAATTGCAATAAAGTAAAGGAAAGTAGTAAAGATGCGATCGAAACATAAAAATACAGTAAACCTAAGCTAGATGTTACAAGATACAGGCTTCATGTACAAGGTACATGGATCTAGGCTGGCTGTGAAAGTTGTGCAAAGACGTGGGATGCGTCGGCAAGTCTTATGAATAGAATAGAAAGAAAGACAAATAATACAGATAGCACAAATTTTTAATTGCATTGAAGGTACAAATGCTGTTCCGCTCTTCTCTTGGCGTACACCTCTCGATGATCGGCCACGCTTCCACATGTTTGTGGTGAAACAGAGACTAACGTAATGAACGCAAGGTTGCTTCCATGTTTAGAAGTACTACTCGCTTTAGTTAACGCATTCTCCTGACCTTCTCTCGATAGATCAGAATGGCATCCTCACTTTTTCTCTCACAGATGAGGATGTCGTCTAGCATGCCTTAGCTAAACGTATTTTATAACTTTAATACAGATTAAGCGCTTGACTAATTCATATTCCTTATCAAATAATTAAAAAGACATCGTGGAGAAAGTGATTGATGGGTGAACGGAAATAGACAGAGAATGGTAAATCAAATCTATCGAAACATTTAATATCTCTATTAAGCATATGGTACATGGTGTGTGAATGAAGAGATAAAGAAATGGTGAGATACAATGGAGAAAGAGATAGAACAGATACAAACAAGTGCTAATGTCTTGGCACAGATTTGATGGAGATCTGCTTGCCGGATAGGATGGATTCGATGGTAGGAAGAGCTTCCCTCTCAGGCTTGCTCCACCTGTAGCAGGGATCTTTGCACAAAGCTTTTGATCGGGTGTTTGGCAGCTTAGATCTAAGATTCACCTCTCGGCCTTATCTCGTCATCTTCCTGGATTTCTTCTCTTAAGCACTCAGCTCAACCTTTTCTCTCTACAATCTCGCAGCACTTAGCCCAGTATCCAGTAGCATATTTTTCTCTGAAATCAATGGGGTATTTATAGGTGCAGATCTGTGACTTTGGCCTTGTGGTCCCCACTTGATTGTTATGATAATTCCGAAGATGGAGGGATACTATTCCTTCTATTATGCAATCAGACCATCAACTCTGCACAACGTTAGTTGTACACGTGTCTCAATCTTCTGCTCTTGCATTGCTCAGCTGCATCTTTCGATCATAGATTCACATGCGGTGTTTGTTTTTATTACCGCATACGGTTGAAGCATATCTTTGGACCGACTGTCGCATTGTGCCGTCACTGTGGTAATCGTCTCTTCATGGTTGATTGACGAGCGCAATGTGACAGAGATGCATTGATTAGTCTCTCATGAGCCTTGAGCGCAAGCGATGATTTGGTCTCCTGCAAAACAGAGTCAAGTTCGGCTTATCTTCCATCTTTTTGGTGTTAGTAGGTGTAATCGCAAACATTTATAATTATTGTAATACTAGGCTTAATTTTCAATACAGTTGGTGAATAATTACTAACTTTTGGCCGCAATATCTAGATAATGGTGGCATAAATAACTTGTATTTCTACAAGTTATCACTTCACCCAGGTAATCATGAGAGGCTAGCTCTTGACGGATCGAGGTCTCGAGATGAAAATATAGAATGATTGCTGCAAGAGTGTTTCAAAACTACGAAGAGTTTGTGGCGTAGGCGTGGCGAGGATCCACATCCCACCTCCGAAGTTTTATTGAAATATACAATACGTTTGTTTTCCAAAATATCTTCGCTGAGGAGGTTCGATTAATATTGTTCCCATTTTTATTATATGACCAAGAACAGAAATGGGCTTATTCTCTCGAACCAGGAGAGATTACATCGTGGGAACAGGTAGTGGAAAAGTTCATGAAGAAGTACTTCCCCCAAACAGAGAACGCCGGAAGGAGGAAGTTGATTACTAATTTTGAACAAGATATAGACGAATCGCTCAGTGATGCCTAGCTGAGGTTTAAAAGACTGGCGAGAGATTGCCCGCATAACGCCTTACCAGATCGTCTACAGATGGAAATTTTCTACCACGGTTTAAACCCTGCATCGAAGACGGTTACCAATGTGGCAACAGCTGGAGGTCTGCTTGACAAGACATACGACGAGGCCAAGAACATACTTAATCGCATTTCGAAGAACCATGAAGAATGGAGAGAAAGCGATAAAAGAATGTGAATTAAAGACAGCGACGCAAATAATGGGGCCATCGCATCCCTGCAAAACAAAATGGCTGCAATGATGAATTTGATACAAGGAATCACAATCAGCAGCCCAGGAACGCATAGGGGGCAGGTCAATGCAATCGACCAAACGAGTGCAAGTTGTGCTACTTGCATTGTAGGCCATCCAATGGAAGAGTGTTCGAGAAACCCACAGTCTGTCTATTTCGTGAAGAATAATCTGTTTTCCAGTACTTACAACCCTGGGTGGAGAAACCACCCTAACTTCGCATGGAAAAATCAACAACAAAATTTTCAACCAATGGCGCAAAAAGAAGGGTCGCAAGGATTTTTCCCACGGACAAATGGTCAAACGCAAAATCAAGCAAGTAGTTCGCAGATGCTGTAATCTTCATCTTTGGAGAACCTACTAAAGCAGTATATTGAAAAGAATGAAACGGTGCTTCATAATTGAGCGACGTTTCTTCGCGATCTTGAAAACAGATAGGACAGATTGCGGGCGAACTCAAAAGTAGACTGCAAAGGGCATTGCCGATTTCAACAGAACTCCTGCGCAACCCAGGGAGTACGGGAAAAAAGCAATGCAAGTTGTGACTTTGCGAAGCAGAAAGACAGTGACGGAGGAGAAGAAGGAGCCGAGTAGGACTGCTCCAATTGCGATGGAACCATAGACCCCGTTGACTCATTAAGAAACAGAAGAACAAGAGATGATGGAACTAGAGATTGCGTCCACTTCAAAGCCGAAAGAACAGGGAACCATGAAAATTAACCTACCACCATCCCCCCAGAGACTTAAAAAGAAGAAAAATGATGAAGTGCAGTATCAACGCTTCATGGATATGCTGACACAGTTGCATATCAACATTCCTTTCACTGAAGCGATTGAACAGATGCCAAAGTATGCGAATTTTCTGAAGGATATGGTGACAAAGAAAAGAAACACTGGTAAGTTCCCAACGGTGGCATTGACGCAAAGAGAAAAAACCATTATTCCATCGAAAATGAGCGACCCTTGAAGTTTCACAATGCCCTGCTCGATCGGAGGGTTATATATTAGTCAAACGCTTTGCGATCTTAGGGTCAGCATCAACTTATTGCCCTCTTAATTTTTAAGCAGCTAAATGTGAGGTAGTTGGTACCCACGACGAAGACTCTCCAATAAGCTGACAGGTCCCTTGTGCATCCAGAAGGGAAGGTGAAGGATGTCCTTGTCACGATTGACAAATTTATCCTACTGGCAGACTTCATCATCCTTGAATATGAAGCGGACAAGGATGTACCCATCATCCTGGGATGACCATTTTTATCCACTGGTCGCGCTCAGATTGATGTGTACAAGGGAGAGATCACATTGAGCGTGAATGGACGGAAGATCAGGTTTGATATTATCAGAGCCATGAAGTACCCGGAAGAAGAAAAACTCATTGAATCTGATGATGAACCCAGTTTATAGGAAGAAGAAAAGTCTGAAGATGAAGATGAAAGAGAGGATGCGACCGCATCTATAGTAACCTGCAATGTGATCGCAGAAACAACAACCAAAGAAGAGAATCTGACAATGAATGAAGAAAGGAAAACACACAACCCATCGTTATAACAACCATCGACAGTAGAGCTGAAGCCCCTTCCAAACCACCTGAAGTATGCTTTTCTGACAGAATGAAACGTTACCAGTAATAATTTCCTCTACACTTCAAGAAGGTCAAGAAAATGCGCTGCTGAGCATCCTAAAAAAGTATATAAAAGCAATTGGTTAGACGCTAGCAGACATTAGAGGAATCAGCCTCGCATATTGCATGCATAGGATCTGTCTCAAAGACAATAAAAAAGGATCGATCGAACATCAATGTAGACTCAATCCTGCGATGAAGGAGGTCATGAAGAAGGAGATAATCAAGTGGTTGGATATAGGGATTATCTATCCAACCACCAATAGCATGTGGGTTAGCCTCGTGCAATGTGTACCAAAAAAAGAGGGATGACGGTGGTCCCACATGCAAATAATGAACTAATACCGATGATGATCGTCACTGGCTGGCGAATCTGGATGGACTACCATAAACTGAATGCGGTGACAAAGAAGGATCATTTCCCTTTCCCTTTTATCGACCAGATGCTAGACCGCCTAGCAGAAAATGACCATTACTGCTTCTTGGATGGATATGCTGGCTATAATAAAATCTTGATTGCTCCTGAAGATCAAGAGAAAACCACATTCACTTGCCCCTATGGAAAATTTGCGTTTCGACGCATGCCGTTTGGCCTACGCAATGCGCCGAGCACTTGCCATAGGTGTATGATGGCCATCTTTTCAGAGTATCTTGAAGATTTTGTAGAAACTTTCATGGACGACTTCTTGGTGTATGGACAAACATACGAAGTCTGTCTCAACAATCTAGAGAAGATACTGAAGAGATGTGAAGAGACGAATCTTCTTCTAAACCAGGAGAAATGCCACTTCATAGTGAAGGAAGGTATTGTGCTCAGGCACAAAGTCTCTAAGGATGGGTTGGAGGTGGACGAGGCGAAGATTGAGGCAATTAAAAAGCTCCCACCTCCAGCGAATCTGAAGGCTGTCAGGAGCTTCTTAGGACATGCTGGCTTTTATCGACATTTTGTGAAAGACTTTTCAAAGATTGCACGACCATTGAGTGCGTTAATGGAGGCAGAAAGAAAGTTTGACTTTGATGACCAATGCCTCAATGCATTCAAAATACTGAAGAACGAATTAATAACTGCACCTGTGTTAATCGCACTGACTGGACACAACCTTTTGAACTAATGTGCGACGCAAGCGGTTATGCAATGGGAGCGGTGCTGGCGCAAAAGAAAAAAACAATGCTACACCCAATTGCATATGCGAGTAAAACCTTGAACCCTGCTCAAACAAATTATACTACCATAGAAAGAGAATTGCTTGCGGTGATATTTGCGTTGGAAAAATTCAGAGCTTACCTACTGGGATCCAGGTGATTGTTCACACTGACCACTCGATAATCAAGTACTTAATGACAAAGAAAGATGCAAAGCGAGATTGATTCGATGGGTTCTCCTCCTACAAGAATTCAACATGAAAATAATTGATCGCAAGGTGACGGAGAACAGGTTGCAGACCATTTGTCAAGATTAGAAAATCCAGAAGTCGATCGCAACCAGTCAGAGGTGAACGCAACTTTCCCAGATGAGTAGCTATTTAAAATTGAAGAATTACCATGGTATACAGACGTGGTCAACTTTCTGGTTTGCGAACAATTTTCCGAAGACTATACAGCCCACCAGAAGAGACGGCTCAGACATGAATGTAAATCATACTATTGGGATGAGCCAAATCTTTATAAGACGGGATCAGACCAGATTCTTAGCCTATGCGTACTAGATGCTGCTCACAAGCGCATACTATCACAATGCCACGACTTGCCATATTGAGGACACTTTGGAGGCGAACGAACAGCAGCAAAGGTGTTGCAAAGTGGTTATTTTTGGCCAACTTTATTGAAGGATGCAAGAGACTATGCAATGAAATGTGACCGGTGTCAATGTACGGGAAACATTTTATGGAAGAATGCGATGCCCATGAACATCATCTTAGAATTGGAACTATTCAACGTCTGGGGCATAGACTTTATGGGACCATATCTAATGGTCACAAATACATTCTATTAGCCGTCGACTATGTTTCCAAATGGGTAGAAGTGGTATCATGTGTCACAAACGATGTAGCGGTAGTCTCCAAGTTCTTAAGGAAGAATGTTTTCACTCGTTTTGGCACTCCACGTGCCATAATAAGTGACGAAGGCTCTCACTTTGTTAATCACATCATCAAAAAATTGCTGCTCAAGTATAATATCCTTCATAAGGTAGCCACCACATACCATCCACAAACAAATGGTCAAGCTGAAGTGTCCAACAAGGAAATCAAGCTACTATTAGAGAATGTGGTAAAACCTTCACGAAAAGATTGGGCAATGAAGTTGGACGATGCCTTGTGAGCATACATGACCGCCTATAAGACACCTATAGGCATGTCCTCGTATGTGCCGGTGTTCAGAAAGGCATGTCATTTACCGCTTGAGTTGGAGTATAAAGCACTGTGGGCAGTGAAAAAACTCAATTTTGACTTAAAGGCTGCAGGGGAAGCAAGGAAACTTCAGCTGGTCAAGCTTGATGAATGGAGAACTTACGCAGACGAGAATGCCAAAATCTACAAGGAGCGTGCAAAACGTTTGCATGACAAATAATTATGTGAGAAGAATCTCCAAGTCGAACAAATGGTCTTATTAACGACCGGTTTGCGGTGTCCGGTCCGTCCTTCGGCTATGACTCTTTCCTAGGAAATTAAAGTCACGATGGTCTAGTCCTTTCATAATCAGAGAGGTATTCCCGCATGGAGCGGTTGAGTTATCCATTGTGGATGGGACCAACACATTCAAAGTCAACGGGCAAAGAGTCAAAATATATCATGGAGAAGACTTGCATCGCGAGAACACCTCCATGTACCTGAAGAATTCTGACCAAAGAAAAAGTGAGCAGTCCCTGCATAATCATGCGATTCAAATTCATCAGGGACGAAATTTTTGTGAAAGTATCCTTTGAAAACTTCAATTCATGAACTCCATTCTACCTCTTTAGATCCATTATCATTTCTATTTCCTTTTACTCTACTAATCATAGCCCTCTTCTGGTTTCTACATGGGAGACGAGGATTAAGCTGCCTTCTACGTTCCGCTATTTTTCTCATTGGCGAAGGCAGATGGTTTTATTGATACTATTAGGTCAGTGTGGAAAAGGTCTAAGGTTGTGTCCCATATGGTTAGCTTTGTGCGAAATTTGAAGAAGTGAAGTGAGTTTTACGTGCCTCGTTTGGTAGGCGTATCTCAGTGTTATCTGATGAGGTGCGGGTTGCTAGGCAGGTTATGGAGGCTGCTCGGGAAAAGGATACATTAATTGGAGGAGGTGTAGGCGGCTCAGGCCACTAAGGTGTTTTATACAGAGACGGTATGTGAAGGAACTCTTATCAAAGAGTATCTCTGAGTGGAAGCAAGATCATTCCAAACTCATTGTAACAGAAATACCAGATTTACAATCAAACATACAAGTTATGCATTTAACAACAAATTACGACATGCTTTGAACAACAAAAGGAACGAGATACATACCAGTTGAATAACTCTTCTTCGCTTTAGATCTCGCTCTCATCAAAGGACTACACCTCTCATTTTCGTTGTGCAAGCCAAACCAATCATGCACCAAATCTCGTTGTCATCTACCCACGAACGGACTCCTCATGAACAAGGAAACAATGAAGAACACAACCACTCGTAAACCTCGGTATTCTTAGAGTTAGAATCCAGGAGGTGTGGGCTCTGTTGGATTTGGTAGAGGGAAGGAGGAAGGAACGATCGTTTACCATGACCAAGCAAGTGGGAGATATCAAAAGTTTATAGTATAGATGGATGCTTGATCATTTAGGTAGAGGTACACGATCGTGTAGTAAACTAGAGCTGATCGTATAGACGATTTTTTAGTAAAACACTGGGGCGCGCGATCGTTTAGAAAAAGCTAGATGATTGTTTAGGTAATTCTATGCGATCGTTTAGGAAATGCGCGTGTGTACACTATCGTTTAGTAAACTTTGAGCTGTCGTGTATGCTCTTGGTTTGCTAGTAGGTAATGTATCAACTCAGGGAGCGAATATCTGATCTCTTTTGCAAAATGAAAACCATTTTCATTTTATCCTTCAGTTACGAAAACTAAATACAACCTCCCACTATCTCATTCGGTTACGGAGAAAAAACCACCAACAATTATCCATATTTGTTAAATTAAAAAATAAATATAATCATATTATATTTATTACATATGGTTTAATATCACATCATATGAAACATATGAATCATAGTTCTTTTCTTCTCCAATAGATATAAATCATATTTATCCTTTTCCTCCAATTAATGTATCTCATACATCTTGTCAAGCTAAGGTGTTTTAGAGACGGTGTGTGCGGAGGCGGCTCAGGCCACTAAGGTGTTTTAGTTAGTGGCTAGATTGGAGGAGACGTCGCTCCGGCAGAAGGCTAGGGTGAGGTGGCTAGAGTTAGGTGATATGAACACGACGATTTTTCATCATGTGTTCACTCTCGCCACGGTTGCAGTGGTTTATTCTCAGTTGTGGATGCTGGGGGGACTCGCCAGACGGTACATGACAGGGTGTTAGGGGTGGCAGTGGATTTCTTTTATGGTAGTTTGGGGTCTCAGCGTGTGAGATATAGGGATCTTACTGCCCAGATTGGGGATATTGTGCAATTTAACTGGTTCACAAAGGGGTTAGAAGCGCTTGGTCGCCTAGTGAATCAGGATGAGATTCAGAAGGCTTTATTCTCGTTGAAGTCTGAGAAGGCTCCTGGGCCTGATGGGTTTTCGGTGGATTTTTACAGAGCTTTTTAAAGTGTGGTTAGGGATGATTTCTGTGACGTTGTTCTGGTTTTTTTTTAGTCATTTTATCTGTCGAGTGGAGTTAACTCTACTACTATTACTCTTATCCCAAAGAGGCAGGGAGCTGAACGTATGGAGGACTTTCATCCTATTTCTTGTTGCAATGTTATGTATAAGTGTATCTCGAGGGTCCTGGCTGAGAGATTGTGGTTATGGTTGCCTTCTTTCATTAGTGATAACCAGTCTTCCTTTGTTCCTGGTAGGTCGATTTTTTATAACATTTTATTATATCAGGAGCTTGTAGGGGAATATACGGTGGGCAGAGGGAAGTCACTTTTTTTGTTAAAGGTTGATCTTCAGAAGGCGTATGATTCGGTCAATTGGGATTTTCTATTAGGTGTGTTGCTTTCTATAGGTACGCCCCTTCAGTTTGTTAGTTGGGTAAGGGCTTGTGTTACTTCGCCTATGTCCTCTGTGATAATTAATGGTTCCCTTGAGGGGTTTTCCCTAGTAGAAAGGGGTTGAGGCAGGGGGATGCGTTGTCTCCTCTTTTGTTTGTGGTGTTGATGGAGGTCCTGTCCAATTCGTTGAATAAGCCTCTTGTGTGATTTAGGTTCCATGATCGGTGTGAGCATGTGGGCCTGACTCATTTGGTTTTTGCAAATGATTTGATGATTTTTTATGTAGCTGAGAGGGGTTTTTTATAGTTTATGAGGCAGGTTCTGGCAAAGTTTGCAGAGCTGTCTGGATTAGTTGCGAATGTTGGGAAGAGGCTCATGTTTGTTGCGAGTGTGGAATCTAGTGAGGCGGAGGAGCTTGCTGCTTTTATGGGTTTCTCTCTTAGGTCGCTGCCTGTTAGGTATTTGAGGTTACCTTTATTCGCTGGTCGATTGAGGGTTGTGGATTGTGCACCTTTGATACAGAGGATTTCAGCCCGTATTAGAAGTTGGGTGGCTCGGTCCCTCTCATTTGCTAGGAAGTTGCAACTTGTAGGTCTGTCATACAGTCCTTTCAAGTGTTTTGGTGTAGCATTTTCGTCCTACCTACGGTGTAACTCATGAGGTTGATCATCTGTTACATAGTTATTTATGGAAGGGCAGTGCGAAGAATCAGGGTGGTGCGCGGGTGCCGTGGGATGAGCTGTGCTTGCCTAAGTGTGAGGGAGGGTTAGGTGTGAAACATATGGCTTCATGGAATATGGTTGCTATTATGAAGTGGCTTCTTTTAATTAAATCGAGCTTATTATGGATGGTGTGGGTGGAGGCATATGTTTTGTGTGGGCGGTCTTTGTGGGTTGTTCGGTGTGAGGTTGGGAGGTCTTTGGGATCCTGGGTTATCCAGGGATGCAATTATGGATTCATATGGGTCTACAGTGGTCTATGATGCAGAGAGTAGTATGGAGGGGCAGATCTTGGATTTTATGGATGGTCAAGGAGGTTGGAGTTGGCCTACAGTGTCATGGAAATTGCTTGAGATCTGGGGACTTATTCAGGCAGTGGGGCCTAGGGTGGGAGGGAGGATTATTGAGTTTGAGTGTCGGATGCTAGTGGTCGGTTTTCTATCGCTAGTGCGTGGGAAAGTTTGCGCCCTCGTCGTCCTAAGGTGTCTTGGACAAGTATTTTGTGGTATGGGGGTGGTATTCCGCGTCACTCTTTCTATGCGTGGTTAGCTGTGAGGGACAGGTTGGGTACACGGGATTAGTTGAGGAGTTAGGGTGTGTTGTTAGAGAGGGGTGTCTTCTGTGTGGGGGAGGTGTGGAGTTGCGGGATCATCTATTTTTTTAGTGTGAGTTTTGAAGAGAGGTGTGGTCAGGTGTGTTGTATCAGTTGGGTTCGTCTCATCGGGTGGCGGGTTAGGATGTTGAGTTGACTTTGGTGGGTCAAATGGGGTCGGGTAAGGGGGTGCGTAATAAGTTGTTCCGTGTCTTCTGGTGTGCTTCTATCTACTATATTTGGCAGGGAGCGTAATCGGCGACTTCATGGGGGTAATCCGAGGACGGTGTCTGCTCTGTTTCACCTTATGGTCTCTACGGTTCGTGCTCGTGCTGCTTCTTAACGAGTTGATCCTCTTGGTCTTATCTAGTGCGTTTACAGATGGTTTTCCTCCTTTTGTACTTGTCGTTATTCTTTGTTTTGCTATTGGCTTCAGGTTGTGGGGTTTTGTTTCCTTTTCTCTATTTTTCTCCCAGATGGATGGTGTTGTTTGCGTTTTTTTTTTTTTTGCTTTATTTCAATCGTGCTTATGCTTTGTTGCTTTGATGCCTTGATTCCGGGCTGTGGGATCCCCCTTGTTGTTATATAATAATATCACCTATTCTAAAAAATATATATGGTATATATCTCTTAAATTTAAGAAAATATTTGTATCATTTTTTAATAAATTCGGTTTATATTTCTTTAATGTAAGATTTGTAAGGACATAATTTCATGATTTTAGGAGTTTTTGCTTTTGAACAATATTTTTTCAATTACTTTCAAATTTGTCACAAATTTTCCTTGATTACATATTTCATATTTTAACTTAAAATTAAGAATTCCTAATTTCAGTAGCTTGTATTAATTAAAGCAGAATTATTATTACAGATATTCGTTTTTATATGCATTTCACTTTTTATGTATAGATACGAGGTTTATTTCAAATGTATATAATGTTATTTTAAAGATATACGAGGTTAAACTCCAAATATATTTAGAATTAGTAAAAATTTAAGGTTGTTATATCATATATATAATGCATATTTTAATGTTTCTATTAAGATATATATTTCACATATTTTGTCATATATACACTGGTATATATTTGAAATTAAGATATATATTTCACATATATATCATATATACTCATATATATTATATTAAGATAGATGACATTCTCAGATTATTTGAACTTGTTACCGCTCATATACATCATCCATCCTAGGAGCTCTGTCACCTTAGATCCAACCTGCCCACCATCTAGTGTCGGCCAGCCCAGATCTGGTGTCGACAAAACCCATATCCATCATGGAGCTATGCAATCTAAAACCCGACTTCAGATTTGCTATTGTAACCTTAGATCTGGTGTCGACAAAACCCATATCCATCATGGAGCTATGCAATCTAAAACCCGACTTCAGATTTGCTATTGTAACCTCAGATCTGGCGTCATCTGTGTTTGATCTCGCTTTGAGAGTCACTGCTGGTAAGAGGTCATCACTAAGAGTTGCAGAAAAAAATGGAGAGTGGGAGAGAAGATGGAGAATGTGTTATAGGTGGTGGAAGAGGGAGTGAAAAAAATTGTGTAAGGGCGAGAGAAAAATAGATTTTTTTTTTGTTTTTTATTATTAAATTTATAGAAGAGGACACTTTAGTTTCCTTTTATGATTTTTTTTTATTTTTTAATGTTTCAATTTTGTTTCCATATGTGGCATTTTATATTTAAAAAAACTGTCAAACTTATGAAGGGATATATATGAAATTTGAGCTTGATTTTTATTGAGTATCGTAGCTCATAGGCTATTAATGAAAAAAATGGTGGCTTTAGGCTATTAGTGAAATTAGGCCTATTTAAATAGGCTATTAGTATAGAAAGTCTTTTAATTAAATATTTGAATCTTATTCAAATTATATTTTTCTCGTAACTTATAGTTTTTAATATTTTTAATCTATAGTTTTAATATGAATTTAATGTATATTATTTTAATATGAATCTAATTCATATAAATCTTCTTTTATTATGTAATTTAATTTTGAATCTTATTCAAAACCAACTTATGTACTAATATATTTATATATATTATATTGATTGTATTATCATATATAATTAATATTATTCCCTAAATTAATTTGAACAATTCAGATTCTTTCGAAATATTGGTTCTTGTTTGCCTGTTGTGAGCTAGCAGAGGGGCCTAATAGACCTACAGATTATAAGTTTCAAAGATTTGAGGTTAATTAATAAAATTCCTTAATTAAATTAACCTAGTATTCATTAACTATGGGTCACCTACCAAAGATCCATAGTTGTTAGGGGTGTACATAGTCCAGGTTGAGCCGGGTTGGAAGATTTTTGTGGACCAACCCAAAAATTCGGGTTGGCTAATAATGAACACTATTAGTTATTTTTTGGAGAGTCAACCCAACCCAAAATTTTCGGGTTGGGCCGGGTTGGGTCATTGGTTTTTTTTTTTTTTAATTTGACTATTTTTTTCGTTACTTGTATATATATATATATATATTCGAGTTGGGTCGGGTCGACCCGACCCTGAAATTGGGTAACCCTTGACCCAACCCGAATTTAATATTTTTTAACATTTTTAACCCAACCCAATCCAAAATAAAATCTAACCCAACCCAAGCGGTTTGGGTTGGGCAGTCCGGATTGGTCGGGTTACCGAGTTTTTTGAACACCCTTAATAATTGCACTCTTAGTACTGTGGAATATGTTGCGTCCGTGGATTTAACAATTACAAGTAAGTCGATCCGTCATGAGTTGTTCGTAATTACAACTAGGTCAAATTATCTTTTTACCCTTATAATCACATCTTACTCTCTAAGTGCACCGATCCCTCTAATGAACAATTTGTTTATAGTTTTACCATTTACCAAGTCCCTCTTGGGCCAATGAGAAGGTGAATACCCTTTGTTCATGAACCAAAATTGGCACTTAATTGAACTACTCAGGATTGAGATCGAGTTACATATGGTAATCCTGTGAAATATTAATCTCTTCAGTCAATGGTGTTATAATGAAAGATGAATTATTTTGCGATCCAGTGTTATACAAACTCTTTGTATAGGATATCTCCACTCGCATGCCTCCACATGAGTGAATCTGGATCACATCATTTGTAATAATTACGAAGTGGGTCATATCCATAGTGAGGCACCTATCATTGATATGACCAAGTTTATATAAGGTCATCTTTCTCCTTTTGAAGTACAATTTCACCCAATTTTCTTTAAGTTGGGATGTAATCCCATTTTATATCAGTTAGGTTTAGTTCTTAAGATTTTTGTACTTTCCATTATAACCGAATCATAATGTATTGATAGACTTACCTAATTGATTTTCAACTTTAGTCTTATTCTTTTGGACCCTTTCAAAGAAAATTTAAATATAAGTTGAATTGGATAAATATGCTTAATCGTGTTTCATGATTCATAATATTTTCCTAATAATTCGCACAAGTTTTACTTCTAATAGCTTAAGTATAAACTAATTAGAAGGTAGTCTCGGTAAGGACCGAGGTCGAACCAATCTTAGTGAGTGATTTTCTACTAAAGAATGCAGGGGTGAAGGTATCGATGAATGGGTGTGTTGGTGTAGTGAAAAACATAAAAATAAAGTAAAGCAAATGAAATAATCGGAGTGCAAAGATGCATGTGCAATGGTAGACGTGAGGTAGTGAACATGTAGCACAGAAGTGAGTTAGGGGAAGAAACAAGTGAGAAAGTAGAGTTGGAATAAGCAATCTCAAACCTTTGAACCTAATGATGCATGCCTAGGTAACCTTGGAACGTAAGGATGCATTTCCTTGCTCTCTCGAGTGGAAATACATCTTTTACTTGATTTAATGAGATCCACAACCACTTGCTCTCTCGAATAGTTGACTGTTTCTACTTACACCGATTGGCCAAATGGATGCAAGCAATTAAATATGTTCACACTAAATCAAATGAACCTTTACTTATCATTAAACTCTCGGAATGAAGATTAACTCATCCCAACTCACTAATGAATTAGTGATTTGTGGAAAAATACTTAAAAGTGGTAGAAAAAGAAGATAAATATGAAGTCATGATATAAGTATTAAAATAGGAAGAATTTCTTACAATGTAAATTGATGGAATAGAAATAGAAACAAAATACAAAATGGTAAATAGATAGAGTAAGGAGATGAATGGAGGAGATGATGGTCGTCGGTGATTTTTTAGATGAATATTGATTTATGCTCTATGGCGAATAAGGGATGGAGAAGATCCTCTCTCGAGTTATCCTCTCTAGCGGCAATGGAAGGTAGATTCAACTTTCCCTGAGAATTCCAATGGGCTCTTCCTCTTGAGTAGAACTCTGACTACAATTTGAAATAATTGAATGATACCTTCTTCTTTGAAGTTGAGATGCATATATAGGATTGGGCGTGGGACCACTTCTACCATACAGGACAGTGGAAAATGCATCAAGTCGCGTCTACACAGTACTGTGGTAGGCACGTCGAGGAATGTGCACGTTCCTTCTAACAGTCGTCTTTGGTCCCCTCATATGCGTTTGGTTCTCATGCTTGCTGCTTAGGATGCTTCGCCACATGGATTGTTCTTATGTTCCTTTTCTTCATGAACCACTAGTCGCATGGTTCTCTTTGGTTCCAACGCATGCTTATCTTTGGCACCAGTGCATGGCTTGTCTTTGGCTCCAATGCATGGCTCCATTTCCTTTATTTTTTTCTATATTTCTGCATATTCAACTAATGAGTAATGCAATTGAGTAAGGTCATTCATTTGAAGTCATTGAATGAAGGAACTCATTTTAAAGAGATTCATGAGCAGAAATGGATCGTCCAAATCCAATTTTGATTGAAGACATACATTTACAGTAAAACAAACAGATTATGCATTCTATGTAGATTACATCATGCTTTTTTTAAAACAAGAAATAGGAATCAAGTGATTATACCTTTGAAGAACACTTCTTCTTGTACAACCCTCGAACTGTCACGAACTCTTCGAATAGATACAAAACTCAAACTACAACCTTGAAGACTTTCTTCATGAATTTCACGAACAAAAAACGAGACACAACCACTCGGATTCCTCAATATACTCGGGATGAGAACCCGAGAGTTGTGGGCTTTGATTATTTTGGTTAGGAGGGAGTTTGTGAGTTTGAAGGAGGAAGAACATTGAGGAAGATGACTATCTCATACCAAGTTTCTCAATTGTGTAGTATATTATATAGGCTCTATCCTTTTTCATGTAGATTAGTTATGGAAAAAATAAAATTATATTTTATTTATTCTATTTACCATAAAAAAAACTGTTTAACTACCCACTAAGGTGGTTTGATAGCAAAAGGGATTAATAATCCAAAATAATAAATAATATAAATAAATATGATAACCAACTTATCACATTATATTTATAACCTATAGTTTTAATATTGCATCACAGACAATATAAACAATAATTCTTTTTCTCTATTCTATGGCATTTAATATAAATCATATTTATATTAAATTTAACAACTATGAATCTCATTCATAGAAAAATATATGTGAATCACATTCAAATATTTATTCCTCCAATTAAACTATAATATATCAAATACATTATGTCAATTATATCATATATAATTAAATTCCCTCTTATTAATTTGAACAATTCAAATTAACCCGAAAACTTATTCTCAACTAAATCCTTTTAATCTACCAAGGAGATCTTATGGACCTGTAGCTTGAAGCTCCAACGGTACGTGAATAATTAATTAACCTCTTTAATTATATTATCCACCATTCGTTAACTGTCGGGCAATCCACTAAAAGCCGACAGTTGCACTCTTCGCACTATAGATATATTTCTGTGTCCATTGGATATAACCAATCAACAGTACGATGACCCTTTACAAATTGCTTGTAAGTACAGTTGGGTCAAATTATTGTTTTGCCCTGTAGTTACATCTAACTTCTTAAGTACCACTGTTTCCTCTAATGAACAATAGATCATAGTCCTACTATGCTTAAACTCTTCTCGGGCCAGGAGAGGGTGTGGTGACACATTATTCAAGACCTAAAATCAGCCCTTAAGGGATCAATTTATCCACTTACCCCTGCATGGAGAAAGAGTGAATTCCATCTTGTGTAGCTGAGTTCCCAACTCCTTAATCAGACAAATCCCTAAAATTGTAGGTTTGTTGAGTCAACAATCTGGCCATTCTCACCCATACAAATCAAAGGACCGCCCTCATAGGCAGGAGTTCACAACTTACTCAAGGTTAAGGTCATGTTACCTATGGTCATCCTTGTGAAATGAACATCTCTATTATGAACGGTGTTATATAATGAGACTAAGCATTTCATGGTCTGGTCTTATACAAACTTCTTTATATAGAATATCCCCACTCACATATCTAATACATGAATGATCAGAATCAGACCATTTGTAGCACTTTACAACATTTGTAATACCTACAAAGCAGGCCATACTCATAGTGTCACCAAGATAAAGTACCCAGCCTTATCCATATACTACAGACCATTTTGGTTATCACTTAAACATGATCCACCTGTATGTCTCCACATACATGTTTAAGTTACAACGATAACCTTGGATGTTAGTTTATTTGTTTGTGGTTAATGCAACTAAAATATCACATATTTTATTGACAAAGTGAATAAAATATCAAATAGTATTAATCACATAGTAGTTTGTTTATACAAGGTTTAGAAACTATAGAACCCTACGAGATTTACGACATCAACCCCAACAATCTCCCACTTGTCCTAAAGCTAGTGGGGTGTACAAGATAATAAAATATAAGTACACAAAACAATAAACTAGGGCACAACACGCCTGGTAAAAGATCTCATATTTGCCCTAGTTCAGCCGTGGTCTGTCCCATAAACCCATACTCTAAAGGTGACCCTCAAACACTATAGCCGTGATGGCCTTTGTAAACAGATCAGCAATGTTGTGCTTCGAAGCTATGTTTGTGACAATCACATCCCCTCGATGCACAATCTCTCAGATGAGATGATACTTCCGCTCTATGTGTTTGTCTCACTTATGACTCCTAGGCTTACAGGAATTAACCATAGCACCACTATTATCACAATAAAGTGTGATGGGCTTTGACATGTCTGAAATAACTTCCAGATCAATCAGGAATTTCCTAAGCAAAACAGTCTCCTTAGTAGCTTCACAAGCCACTACATACTCAGTCTCCATGGTGGAGTCTGCGATGCACCCCTGCTTGGTGCTTCGAGAATCCTTATCAGTCTGAAAAATCAGAGTCCGTGTATCCTGTAAGGATCAAATCCTTAGAACCATACATGAGCATGTAGTCTCTCGTTCTCCTTAGATACTTGAGGATGTTCTTAACGGCTGTCCAGTGATCATATCCTGGATTATTATTAGGGATGATGCCCGAAACACTTGTTGGGTTCTGTAGTTTGTAAACACAGTTTTTGAACAAACGCTTGTGATGTAATAATATACGATATTTTCTTCACTTTTGTCTATGAACATTGGATGTTTTATTTTCTTTACCACAAACAAATAAACAAAATCCACTGTTTGTTGTTGTGTAACTTAAGCATGTATGGTGGAGACATACAAATGGATCATGTCTTAATTGATAACCAAAATGGTCTGTAGTATATGGATAAAGGAGAGAAATCTTATCCTGGTAATGCTTTGGATGCGACCCGCTTTGTAGAAAAGTTACAAGTATTATGACTTACTACAGATGGTTTGACCCTAATCATTCATATGGAGACATGCGAGCGGAGGCATCCTATATAAAGAGTTTGATAAGACCGGACCACGAAGTGTTATAGTCTCGTTATATGAATGCCATTCATGACAAGAGACTTCACTTCACTAAGATGACCATAGGGTAACATGACCTCAATCCTGAAGCAAGGGTAAGTAGATAGATTGCTCCTAATAATAAATCTGGGATTGAGACGATGTTGTGCCACACATCTTCTCATGGCCCGAGAGGTGTCAAACACATAGTAGAACTATGTTGTATTGTTCATTAGAAGGATCAATGATACATAAGGAGTCAAATATAACTACAGAGGGAAAAACGGTAAATTTGCCCAGCTGTACTTACGAGCATCTGTGAAGCGTATCATACTGATGATTGGTTATATCCGATGGACACATAAATATATCTCTAGTGAGAAGAGTGCAGCTGCCGGTCTTTAGTGGATTGCCTAGTAGTTAACAGATGGTGGATCTCGTGGCTAAAGAGTTTAGTCAGCTATTCACATACCATTGGAGTTTCGAGCCATAGGTCCATAAGGTCCCTTGGTACTCCAATAGATTTAAGTTGAGAATCAGTTTTTGGGTTAGTTTGAAGTGTTCAATTTGACAAAAAGGAGTTCAATTATATATGATATGATTGACATTATATATGAGATACATTATTTAGAGGAAATTGATATAAATATGATTTATATCCAGTGGAGGAGAAAAGACTATGGTTCATATGTTGCATTTGATTTGATATTCAACCATAGCTTAATGAATATAATATGATTATATTTATTATTTAATAATTGTGCCGGTTTTTTCTCCATAACTGAATGATAGTGGGAGGTTGCATTCAGTTTTCGTAACTAAAGGATAAAATGAAAATTGTTTTCATTTTGCAAAGAGATCAGACATTCGCTTACAAGTGGAGTATACTGATTATCGTATAGTAAACCGAGAGCCTACACAATAACTCAAAGATTCTAAACAATCGTATACACGCACGCGGTTTACTAAACAATCGCATAGGATTTGCTAAACGATCGTCTAACTGTTTCTAAACGATCGCGCGTCCGAGTGTTTACTAAACGATCGTCTATACGATCGCGGCCCTTTTACTAAATGATCGTGTACCTCTACCTTAACGATCAAGCATCTCTATACGATAGACACCCAACTTCTCCCACTTGCTTGGTCGTGGTATACGATTGTGCTTTCCTCCTTCCCTCTACCAAATCCAACAGAGCCCACACCTTCTGGATTCTAACATCGAGAATACTGAGGGTTTCAAGTGGTGATGCCTTCCTTGCTGTCGAGTTCATGTGGAGTCCGTTCGTAGGTAGACGACCGTGATTTAGCGGATGATTGCTTGGACGATCTCAGCGAGAGCAAGAAGAACAGTCTATTTGACGAGAGGGAGATTTCAGTGAAGAAGGGTTCTTCAACTGGTATGTATCTTATCTCTTTCTTGTTGAAGTTTCAAAGCATGCCTGTAATTTGTTGTTAATGCATATCTAGCCTGTTTGATTGTTAATGCGACAATTCTGTCACAATGAGTTTGCAATGATCTTACTTCCGGTCATAGGTACTCTTTGATAAGAGTTCCTTCAAGATTGATATCTACTTACTATCCCCACTGCATAGCAGATGTCAAGTCTAGTACATAACGTCGCATGTATCAAACTGCCCAAGGAAGATGCATAGGGGACCCATCTCATATCCTCAACATCTTAAGGTGTCTTAGGACACTATTCCTTAGACAAAGTAACTCCGTGTCTGAAAGGCAATAGGCCCTTCTTGAAGTTCTGCATCGAATACTTGATCAACATCTTGTCAATATACGATGTCTGAGATAGTGCTAGCATTTTGTTCCTTCGATCTCGCAAGATCTGAATACCAAGAACAAACTGAGTCTCTCCCAAATCTTTTATTTGGAATTGGCTCGCTAGCCAGTTCTTAACTGTAGTCAGTAAACCTACATCATTCTCAATGAGTAGGATATCATCTACATACAACACTAGGAAAACCACTGAACTATTGATGATCTTCTTGTAAACACAAGGCTCATCAACATTTTGATCAAAGCCATAAGATTTGTTTGCAATATCAAACCTTATATTCCAAGATCGAGATGCTTGTTTCAGTCTATAAATGAATCGATTAAGCCTGCAAACCTTTTGCTCTTGACTGTGGACTATGAATCCCTCGAATTGCACCATATAAATGGTCTCCTCAAGATTGCCATTCAGAAAGGCAATCTTGACATCCATTTGTCATATTTCATAGTCATAATATGAGGCAATGGATAGGAGGATCCGGATAGACTTCAGCATGGCAACAGGCGAGAAAGTCTCATCATAGTCAACTCCCTCTACCTTAGTATAACCCTTTGCCACCAGTCTAGCCTTGAAGGTTAACACCTTCCCATCAGTACCCTATTTCCTCTTGTAGGTTTAATCCCATTTACAACCTATAGGTTTAATCCCATCAAGTTGATCTACAATAACCCAAACTGAATTGACGTACATAGCCTCCATTTCGAGATCCATGGCTTTGATCTATTCATCTCTTCAACATCCTCCATTACCTTCTTATAAGACAATGGATCCTCAACCTCACCATCAGCTACCATAGCTAGGATTTCAGTTAAACCCATATAGCGAATATGTGGGTTCTCAACCCTCCCATTATGTCAAGGTTCCCTCAATACTTGAGGTGGATTTGACATATTAGATGAACCTACTTCAACAACTCTTGTTGAGGTAATAGGCTTTTCAACAACTCTTGTTGAAGATTCAGTAGTTTCTTTGGAAAGCTCATTCAACACGATTTTACTTCTAAGTCTATGCTTCCTTATGTGGTCCTCCTCAAGAAAAGTAGCATTTATCGATACAAATACTTTGTTTTCTTTGGGATCATAGAAATAACCACCTTTTGTTCCCTTGAGGTAGCCTACAAATAGGCATAACCTTGAACGCGATTCCATTCTTAGGGTTGGCCTCAAGCACGTGTGTTGAGTAGCCCCAAATTCTAAAATGACGTAAACTAGCTTTACAACCATTCTATAACTCTAGAGGTGTTTTAGCAACACTCTCAGAGGGAACGCAGTTCAGGATATAAGTCGCAGTCTCCACTACATAACCCCAAAACGAGTTAGGTAAGGAAGCGTAACTCATCATAGACCGAACCATATCCATCAAGGTTCAATTTATCCTCTCTGATATACCATTCTACTGAGGTGTACCTGGTACTGAGAGTTGGGATACTATTCCATGTTCTTTCAAATAGTTCTGGAAAGTCGAATCCAAAAACTCTTCACTTCGATCAGATCGAAGTGTTTAATCGTTCTATTTAATGCATTTTCAACTTCAGCCTTGAATTCTTTGAACTTTTAAAAGGACTTAGATTTTTGTTGCATTAAATAAACATACCCATACCTCAAATAATCATCAATGAAAGTGATGAAATATTCATAACCTTCTCTAGCTCTTACATTCATCAAACCACAAAGGTATGAATGCACTAGCTCTAGAGGCTCTTTGGCCCTATGACTTTTTCTAGTAAAAGGCCTTTTTCTCATTTTGCCTTCAAGGCATGACTCACACACAGGTAAAGAATTTTCTTCTAACTCGCTTAGAAGTCCATTCTTCACTAAAGCTCCTTGGTTATCTTATATGAACTTAAGCATGTATATGTGGTATACAAGTGGATCATGCCTTAAGTGATAACCTAAATAGGTCTGTAGTGTAAGGATTAAAGTGGGACACCTGATCCTGGTGACACTACGGATACGACCCACTTTGTAGAGGTTTCTAAGTGTTGTAAACTGCTACAGATGGTAGATTCTAACCATTCATGTGGAGACGTACGAGTGAGGGTGTCCTATACAAAGAGTTTGTATAAGATCGGACCAAGAGATGACAAGACTCTGTATATAACGTTGTTGATACTAGAGACTTACATCTCACGTAAACGACCATAGGTGACACAATCTCAATCCTGAGTGTTTTACGAACTTCTGCCTTTGAGGGCGGTCCTTTGATTAGTATGGATGAGAGTAACAAGATTGCCAACTCAACATGCCTACCTTTTTGGGGACTTGTCTAATCTGGGAGTTGGGAACTGAATCCACAAGATGGAATTCACTCCTTTCCCGTAGCAGGGATAAGTAGAGAGATTGCTCCCTTAAGGGCTGATTCTAGGGCTTGAATATAATGGCCACAGCTTCTCTTTGGAAGAAATGACTCAGTCATAGAAGGACTATGACTTATGTTCATTCGAGGGATCAATGATACTTAAGGAGTTATATATAACTACAGGGGTATAGCAGTTATTGGCCCAGCTATACTTACGAGTGATTTGTGAAGTGTTGTCGCACTTCTGATTGGTTAAGATGAACACATAATATATCTGTGGCAAAGAGAGTTTAGCTATCGATTTTTAGTGAAGTGCCTGGCAGTTAACAGATGGTGGATCCCGTGACTAAAGAGTTTAGTCAGTTATTCACGTACTGGTGGAGCTTCGAGCTATAGGTCCATAAGGTCCCCTCGGTAGCTCAATGGATTCAATTGAGGATCAGTTCTTGGTGTTGGTTGGAAATGTTCAAATTGATAAGAGGTAATTCAATTATATATGATATGATTGGTATAATGTATGAGATACATCTAGTGGAGTATTAATGTAAATGAGATTTACATTAAGTACCATGGAATAGAAAAAGAACTATGGTTTATATGTTTCATGAGATGAAATATTAAAACTATAGGTTATAAATATAGTATGATAAGTTGGTTATCATTTATATTTATAATAATATTAATTATTGGATAATTAATTCTTTTTTTTTAATAACCAATTGAGCGGGAGGTTATTGGTGGTTTGAAGGTAACCGTGAAATAAAAGAAAATTTGTTTTCCTAATTTTAGTAAGATGTGGAAAAAATTGATTTTGAGATTTTTTCTCGAAAAAAAAAGAATCTCACGGAAGTTGTCAAGTAAATACGATTTACTAAGCGATAGCTTGACAATGTAAACGATCGTGTAGTGTTGTGTAAGCGACAAACATAAAACTAAGCGATGAGCTAAACAATCGTTTAGCTTTTTCTTAACGATTGGGCATCGACCTATACAATAGGTTTCATGCATCTCCCACTTGCTCAATCGTTTACACGATTATTGAATCTTCCTTCTTCTGCCTCATACCAAGTCCCGACAGAGCCCACACTCTGGATTCTTAGACCGAGAATACCAAGGTAGCCTTCTTGATGGTGTCATACTCAATTCGACGCCGTCGAGGTGCTGTGGAGGTCGTTCATGCTATTGGGTTGTTCGTGACCGCGGCGATCGCTGAATTCGAGTTTGCGATGTTCGTGCTATGTAGTGGTCGTTTTGTTCGAGCGTTCGAGGTTGTTGTGTTCGAGCATTCGTGATCAAGAAGCATGGAGATGAGTCTACAAAAGTGTGTAGATTTCTTCTTGATCATCTATATATTCATGTCATAATTTTTGTAATGAATGCATAACTGCTTGTTTCGTTTTATGACTGCAATTATAATGTTATACGTGATTGTAATTTCAAATGATCTTTTCCGTTGCTCATGGAAAATCCTCGTGATCGATTTCCTTCAGTTCACACATAGTAGGATTATGTTATATTGTTCATTAGAGGGATCAATGGTACTTAAGGAGGAAGATGTAATTATAGGGGAAAAATGGTAAATTAACCTGCTATAATTACGAGCATCTGTGAAGGGTCATCATACTAATGATTGGTTATATCTAATGGACATAGAAATATATCTATGGCAAAAAGAGTTCAACTGACGGTCTTTAATGGAATGCCTGGCAGTTAACAGATGGTGGATATCATGACTAAAGAGTTTAGTTAGCTATTCACGTACTGTTGAAGCTTCGAGCCATAGGTCCATAAGGTCCCCATGGTAGCTTGGATACAAGTTGAGAGTCAGTTTTTGGGTCAGTTTGTGTTCAAATTGACAAGAGGGAGATCGATTATATATCATATAATTGAACTAGTTAATTGTATATGATATAATTAAATTTATGTATGAGATACATTAATTTGGAGGAAATTGGATATAAATATGATTTATATCTAGTGGAGGAAAAATATTATAATTAATATATGATATTAATTTGTAAGTTATGAATATGATGTGATCACATTCATTGGACGGTTAAAAGGGAAATGGGACGGCGTCTCTTCTGTTTTAATAACGAATGAGTGAGTTGAAAGATCACTTTGAGATGCATAAATAGCTCACGGTGTGTTATGCATGAGATGCGTGGACATTGTGTTAAACAATGTGTCATCGCTTAGAAAATCTGTGCGTATATGATAGTGACTGCACGATCGCTTACCTATACAATAGTGCTAAGCGATTACTTACCGATTACACCCTCGCGCGCTATTTATTAAATGATCGTTTACCTTTTTCTAAGCAATCGTTTAGCTCCCGATATTTACTAAATGATTGTATAGACGATCGCTTAATTTTTCCTACACGATTGTTTAGACGATCGCTCGCTCGTTTTCCTACACGATCGTTTAGTCGATCGATTACCTTTTTCCTACACGATCCTATACTTCACCAAAACGATCAAGCATTTTGTCAATACGATAGACAAGCTCATCTCCCACTTGCTTGATTGTAGTATACGATCTCTCTTCCTCTTTCCCTCTACCAAATCCGAACAAAGCCCACCCTTTGGATTCTCACTCCAAGAATACGGAGGGCTCTGAATGGTGGTATGATCTCCATTTCCTTCTGTTCGTGTTCATGTGGTGACTATTTGAGGTAGACGATTGGGTTTTAGATTTGCTGTGAAGAAAAAGTCTTCAACTTTGGTATGATCTCTTGATCTCTTTAGCATTATGAATGCATTTTCGTATGTTTGAATGTATATGTGGTAATTTTGTCACAATGAATTGGAATTATCCGCTTCCACTCATAGGTACTCTTGAATAAGAGTTTCTTCAATTGGTATCAGAGAACTCGATTTCTGCAAAAGAATTGCGTTTACATTCACGGTGCGTGCAGCATGTCTAGTCTCTGTTTTAATTGTTAATTCGTTTATGGATGTGTGGATTAATGGAGTTTTCTGGGATGTAACCTTGGTTTGTTGAATTCTTAAGTTAATTGTAAAGGCCCCTGCGTTTTTGGGCACAATTAATTACTTAAGTTAGTTTGAGTCTTGAGTCGTCTGTGATGAAGTTCGGAGCAAGGGTTGTCGTTCTTCGTGGAAGAAGACGATCAAGTGTTGGTTGTGTCGTGTAGATGATGAGGTAGACGATCGTTGTGTATCGAATGCTCGGCTGTTGTTTAACACGCGCGCGCACTAGATGATCGTATAGCTCAACAAGCCTCATCGCTTAGTTACTGACTATATGATCGTGGAGTAATTGCATGGTAAATCGTTTACCTTTTCACATGCTAAGCAATCGTCTAGACGATCAGGCTTCGTGGCCTTATTGTTGTCTATGCGATCGTTTAGTTTTTACGCTATCATCTAGTGTGCGCTACATGATCGTTTACCTGGAGGCATTTACTAAACCACGGGAGCTTCGCCCGGTGGTTCAAGACTCAGTTCACTTGCGAACCAATTTGCTCAGCAGAATTATGTAAATAGATTGTTTTCTCATTCTGTTTTTGTTTTGGTTCATCCCAGTCCATTAATCCATGGTTTTATACATGTGATGTATGTTTTTTTATGTCATATGGTATGCATATATAGATATATCCCACCTTAGGTCATGCATATTCTCTTTATTATAAGTGTTATGATTTAGTGAAGCATGATTTAATTTACGTAAATGCATGCAAATGCATCATATAATATAAGGGTTATATTTATGTATGCATTATTTATTTAACGTAATATTTATAAGCATTATAAATACTTCGTTATGTGGCATGTGTGTTTTAGTTTTTTATTTTATAAATGGTTATAAAATGAAATTAGAACTAAAATAATTAGTAAACGATTAATATGCTGCAAATCTATCTATAATAGACCTTTTGTCTAAGGCGGGTTCTGTCTAGATCGGGGTATTTAAGGTGATGGCAACAGAACACCTCTACCAGGGAACCTACCTAGAAAAGTGATTTAGAAAGATTTGATGCATGCATGCAAGTTAAGGTCAGTCCATTAAAGAGTTTAATGTGACTACTTGGACTTCTTTTTTATTTCAAAGACAAATGTTGTTTTTTGAGCAAATTTAATAAATGACTTAGATTATAGTCAGTAGTCGGATTGTCTAGTTAATAAACCCCTTGGTAGAACATCTAGTGGGAGGTACTTGGGGCATTTTATGCTTCATTTACACCTCTCACCTTTCTCCCTCATAGTCCACACCGTGAGATCAATCCTCAGCCTCGTGACACCATGGGAGTCTCCCCCGAAAGAATGGTGTTTGGGTAGATCAATATCAAGGTGGATGGAGAGAATGTTCATAGTAAGTGGGAGCAGGAAGTGCGACAACATATCCCACAGTCTCTCTCGTTAGATTAAATAAAGCTTTTACACATAGCCTCGTGGCACCCTAGGTGTGTCCCTCTATAGGATGGCTATTTTGTGCATTTCTTTATTTGATCTCTTGTAAGAGGATAAGGTTACTCAGTCTCTTGTTCTAATCTGCTTTTTTCCTACGGTGGGCACATTAGGGCGGGACTATGGGGCCAAAAACGAGGGGTTACACTTACGCAGAATTGTTAAAGGTTAACAGTTTTAGACCAAACAAATGGTGGCTATTAGGTTCAGTTCCAAGAGTTGGTTTTGCCTAATGGTTGAGAATGTCTTATCCCAGTGAAGGGACATCTGATCACCCCACCGGTGACATTTGTCTTACCTCGCTAGGACATCACTACAAAATAGAAGTCTTATCACTTAGGGTACTTGGAATTTGTTTTGATCTAATTGGTTAAAAAAATGTGGTTTTTGCAAAATCTTATAAAAAATTATTCGTTTTTTTCAGCAACGGTTTTTAAAGGCTACAACCACTATCAGTTTACTTAGCGCCGAAAAACTGAATGGCCAAAACTATTCAAGTTGGAAACATATGCTCACGATGATACTCATCATCGAGGATCTGAAGTTTGTCCTTATGAAGGAATGTCCTCCTATTCCACCTCAAGACGCTACTCGAAATGTTTGGGCGAGCGTTGGACACGGGCAAACGAGAAGGCCCAAGTCTATATCTTGGCCAGTTTTAGTGACGTGTTAGCCAAGAAACACGAGTCCATGGTCTCAGCACGTGAGATTATGGAGTCCCTGCGGGGAATATTCGGACAACCATCTGGCTAGCTCAAGCATGAGGCTCTGAAACACATCTTCAGCTCCAAAATGGAGGAAGGCACCTCTGTTCATGAACATGTGTTGAATATGATGGTCCACTTTAACGTGGCGAAGATGAATGGGTCTAAAATCGATGAGGGTAGTTAGGATAGCATTATCCTGCATTCATTTTCGGAGAGCTTCCTCTACTTTATTAGTAATACGATTCTTAACAAAGTGAACTACTCCCTTACAACTCTCCTCAACGAGTTGCAGACTTACCAATCCTTGCTGAAAAGTAATGAGAAAAAGGAAGGTGAGGCAAATGTTGTCTCATCTTCTAAAAGGTTCTATCAAGGTTCTGTTGGGGTTGATGCCCTAAAGTCTCGTGTCCTATAGTTTGTAAACAGTTTTTACGAACGCTTGTGTTGTATAGTATATGATATTTTACCACACGTCTTGATTTTGCTCAGTTTGTTTTATTTGCTTTACCACAAACCAATAAACATAAAATCCCTAGTTATCTATATGTAACTTAAGCATTATGTGGTGACATACAAGTGGATCATGTCTTAAGTGATAACCAAAATGGTTTGTAATATATGGATATAAAAGGGAAACCTGATCCTGGTAATGCTACGGATGCGGCCCTCTTTGTGGAATGGTCATAAGTGTTGTAACCTATCACAGATGGTCTGATTCTGATCATTCGTGTAGAGGACATGCAAGCGGGGGCGTCCTATACAAAAAGTTTGTATAAGACCTAACCATGAAGTGTTAACATCTCGTTATATAACACCGTTCATGATTGAGACTTCACTTCACTGGGATGACCATAGGTAACATGACCTCAATCCTGAGTGAGTTGGGAATATCTGCCATTGAAGGCGGTCCTTTGATTTGTATGGGTGCGAGTGGTCAGGTCACTGATTCAAACCTACCATTTTGGGGATTTGTCTGATTTAGAAGCTGGGAACTCAACTGTACAAGATGAAATTCACTTCTTTCCTGAGGTAGGAGCCAGTAGATAGATAGCTCCCTTAAAGGCTGATTCCACGGCTTGAACAATGCGATGTTACACACCTTCTCCTAGCCCGTGAGGTATTCACATATAGTTGGACTATGTTGATTGTTCATTAGAGGAATCAGTGGTACTTAAGGAGTGAGATGTAACTACAGGGGCAATATGGTAAATTGGCCCAACTGTACTTACAAACATCTGTGAAGGGTCATCATACTCATGATTGGTTATATCCGATGGAGACCGAAATATATCTGTGGTAAAAAGAGTTTAGTTGTTGGTCTTTAGTGGAATGCCTAGCAGTTAACGGATGGTGGATCTCGTGGCTAAAGAGTTTAGTCAACTATTCATGTACCATTGGAGCTTCGAGCCATAAGTCCATAAGTACCCTAGGTAGCTTGGATAAAGTCGAGAATCAGTTTTTGGGTCAGTTTGAAATGTTCAAATTGACAAGAGGGAGTTCGATTATATATGATATAATTGAACTGGTTAATTATATATGATATAATTGGCTAAATGTATGAGATACATTATTATGGAGGAAATTAGATATAAATATGATTTATATCAAGTTGAGGAGAAATTACTATAGTAGATATATGATATCAAACTATAGGGTAAGAATATAATATGATTATATTTATTAATTAATTAAATTGGTTAATTATATGATAACTGGCCAAAAATATGATAATTGGCCAAAATCTTCTCCTCGATCGTGTGTTAGTGGCCAAAATTCACCAAAGATCACACTTTGGATTCTCACTCCGAGAATATCAAGGGCTCCAAGTGGTGGTGTCATCCCCACTTCTGCTTTCTTGTGCTTGTTCGTGTTGCTGTCGTTCGTGTAGACGATCGTGCTGTCGTAGTCGACTGTTTTGTTAGGCGATAGAAAATGTAGAGGTTTTTCCGCTACGTTAAGTTCGAAGTGAAGAAAGTCTTCAACTGGTATGTGAACTCAATCCCTTGTATTTTATTTATCAAAGCATGTCGTTAATTAATGTTAAATTTCATAACTGTTTGATAGAATGTGTGTGTGGTAATTTTGATCACAATAAAGTCAGAAAGATCCGAACACGCTCATGGATGCTCTTCGTTAAAAGTTCCTTCAGGTTCGACCTTAGGAACAAAGTCTGCACCTTCAACTTCTAACTCTGGAAAGGGGAAGAAGAAGAAGGGTGGTAAAGGGAAAGAGAATGCGTCTGCTAACCCACCACATGTCGCCCAGAAGAAACGTCCACTACCAATTGAAAAAGGAAAATGTTTCCACTGTAACCAGAACAGACACTGGAAGAGGAATTGTCCTCATTATCTAAAGGAAAAGAAAGCAAAACAGGCTAAGGCCAAGTCAGACAAAGGTAAATGTGATTTACTTGTGTTAGAAACTTGTTTAGTGGAGAATGATGATTTTGCTTGGATAATAGATTCGGGCGCTACTAATCATGTATGTTCTTCTTTTCAGGGGATTAGATCCTAGCGACAGCTAGAGGCTTGTGAGATGACGTTGTGAGTAGACACTGAAACTGAAAAGGAACCTTATTTCTGTAAAGTGTCTGCTACAATGCAATTACACTCTTTCTTTTAAATTGAATAAAGCGTTTATTCATAAGAATGGTGTTGAAATTTGTACAGCCAAACTAGAAAATAACTTGTATGTGTTAAGACCGTTAGCCTTAAGTTCCCTCCATAACATAGAGATGTTTAAATCTGTCGTAACTCAATCTAAACGCCAATGAGTTTCTCCAAAAGAAAATTCCCATCTTTGGCACATTTGATTAGGGCACCTAAATCTCAATAAGACTGAGAGATTGGTGAAGAATCAGCTTTTAAGCGAGTTAGAGGAAAATTCTTTACCAGTGTGCGAATCTTGCCTTGAGGGTAAGATGACTAAAAGACCTTTTACTGAAAAAGGTTATCGAGCGAAAGAGCTTCTTGAATTAGTACATTCTGACCTTTGTGGTCCTATGAATGTACGAGCTCGAGGAGGCTATGAGTACTTTATCAGTTTTACTGATGATTACTCGAGATATGGGTATGTCTATCAGATGCAACGAAAGTCTGAATCTTTTGAAAAGTTCAAATTGTTTAAGGCCGAAGTTGAGAATGCTTTGGATAGACGAATTGAAACACTTCGATTAGATCGAGTTGGAGATTTTTTGGATCTGAGTTCCAGAACTATTTATTGGAACACGGAACCCAACTCTCAGCACTGGGTACACCTCAACAAAATGGTGTAGCGGAGAAGAGAAACATAACCTTGTTAGACACAGTTCGTTCGATGATACGCTTCCTTATCGGACTCGTTTGGGGGTTTCATAGTGGAAACTGTGGTATACATTCTCAACTGTGTTGCTTCTAAGAATGTTGCGAGAACACTTTTGAAGTTGTGGAACGGGCGTAAAGCTAGTTTACGTCACTTTCGTATATGGGGTTGCTCAGCCAATGTGCCTGAGGAAAATCCCAAGAAAGTTGGAATCATGATCGAGGTTGTGCCTCTTTGTAGGCTGCCTCAAAGGTACCGAGGAGTTACATTTATGATCCATCTGAAAACAAGGTGTTTGTTTCCATGAACGCTACTTTCCTGGAGGAAGATCATATCAGGGAGCACAGTCACGTAGTAAAGTCATTTAAGTGAGCTTCCAAAGAAAACTAGACTGAACTTCAACAAGAATTATTGTAAGAACCTGCTTCATTTAACTAGAGTTGTGATGATAGTTCATCTGGTAGGTCAGTTCCACCTCAAGAGTTGTGGGAAACCTCGATGCAGTGGAGGGTACGAACTCGTCTGATTGCTATCTGGGTTTCACATAAATCCTAGCTATGGTGGCAGATGGCGACGTTGAGGATCTGTTGTCCTATCGAAAGGCATGGAGGATGTTGACTAAACCATTGATAAACATTGTGTTTACAAGAAGATAGTTAACTTTTCAGTAACTTTCTTAGTATTGTTATGTAGACGATATATACTACATCATTGGGAATGATGCAGGTCTTACTGGAACTGCAGTTAAGAACTGGCCAGCGACCCAGTTCCAAATGAAAGATTTGAGAGAGGCTCAGTTTGTTCTAGGTATACAGATCTTTCGGGATCGTAACAACAAAGTGCTAGATTTATATTGACAAAATCTTGCTTAAGTACTCGATGCAGAACTTCAAAAGGGGCCTACTACCATTAAGGCATGGAGTCACTTTGTCTAAGGACATGTGTCCTAAGACGCCTCAAGAGGTTGAGGACATGAGATGGGTCCAATATGCATCTGTCATTTCCAGTTTAATGTATGCAATGCTCTGCACTAGGCCAGACATCTACTATGTTGTGGGAATAGTCAGTAGGTATCAGTCTAACCCAGGCCAGGGTATTGGACCGCAGTTAAGAACATCCTCAATTATCTTAGAAGAACAAGGGACTACATGCTCGTGTATGGGTCTAGGGATTTGATCCTTACTGGATACACGGATTCTAACTTTCAGACTAATAAGGACTCTCGAAAGTCCACTTCAGGGTCAGTATTTACTCTTAACGGAGGAGCTGTAGTGTGGCGAAGCACTAAGCAGGGTGTATCGTCGACTCCACGATGGAGGCCGAGTATGTAGCGGCTTGTGAAGCCGCTAAATAGGCCGTTTGGCTCAAAAAGTTCTTGACAGAGCTGGAAGTTGTTCCAGATATGTCCAGGCTCATCACCCTCTATTGTGCTGTGGAGAACTCTAAGGAGCCCAAGAGTCAAAAGGCACGATAAAAACATATAGCAAAAGTATCATCTGATCTGCAAGATTGTGCATCGAAGAGACGTGATTGTCACGAAGATCGCCTCGAAGCAAAACATTGTTGATCCGTTTACGAAGGCTCTCACGGCTACAGTGTTTGAGGGTCACATTCAGATCATGGGTTTACGGGACCGCCCGCGGCTATACTAGAGCAAATGTGAGCTTTTGTTGCACTGGGTTTTTATCCGTAGTTTATTGTTTTGTACCTGTTTGTTTGTACTCCCCACTTTGCTTTAGGACAAGTGGGATATTGTTGGGGTTTGTGCCCTAAAGTCTATGTCCTATAGTTTGTAAATAACTTTGTAAGAACACTTGTGATGTATAATATATATGATATTTACCTCACTTCTTGACTTTGCATATTTAGATGTTTTTTATTTTACCACAAACCAATAAACTTAATATCCCTGGTTGTCTTTATGTAACTTAAGCATGTATGTAGTGACATACAAGTGGATCATATCTTAAGTGACAACCATAATAGTCTGTAGTATATGGATATAGAAGGGAAACCTTATCCTGGTAACCATACAGATGTGGCCAGCTTTATGGAATTCTTACAAGTGTTGTGACTTGTCACAGATGATCTAATCCTGATCATTCGTATAGTGAACATACGAGCAGTGGCATCCTATACAAAGAGTTTGTATAAGACCTGATCTCGAAGTGTTAATGTTTCGTCATATAACTCCATTCATGACTAAGACTTCACTTCACTAGGGTGACCATAGGTAACATGACCTCAATCCTGAGTGAGTTGGGAACTTTTGCCATTGAGGGAGGTCCTTTGATTTGCATGGGTGCGAGTGGCCAGAGCGCCGACTCAAACCTACCACTTTAGGGATTCGTCTGATTTGCAAGTTGGGAACTCAGCTTCACAAAGATGCTGAAGTTTCACTTCTTCCCCATTAGCAGGGATAAGTAGATATATTACTCTCTTAAGGGCTAATCCTGGGGCTTGAATAATGTGGCGCCATGCATCTTCTCATGGGTCGAAAGGTGTTCACATATAGTAGGATTATGTTGTCTTTTTCATCAGAGGGATCAATGGTACTTAAGGAGGAAGATGTAGTTACAGGGGCATAATGATAAATTGGCCTGCTATAATTACGAGCATCTGTGAAGGGTCATCATACTAATGATTGGTTATATCCAATGGACATAGAAATATATCTATGGCAAGAAGAGTTCAATTGTCGGTCTTTAGTGGAATGTCTAGCAGTTAACGGATGGTCGATATCGTGACTAAAGAGTTTAGTCAGCTATTCATGTACCATTGTAGCTTCGAGCCATAGGTCCATAAGGTCCCCTTGATAGCTTGGATACAAGTTGAGAGTCAGTTTTTGGGTCAGTTTGAAATGTTCAAATTGACAAGAGGGAGATCGATTGTATATCATATAATTGAACTAGTTAATTGTATATGATATAATTAAATTTATGTATGAGATACATTAATTTGGAGGAAATTGGATATAAATATGATTTATATCTAGTGGAGAAAAAATATTATAATTAATATATGATATTAATTTGTAAGTTATGAATATGATGTGATCATATTCATTGGACAGTTAAAAGGGAAATGGAACGGCATCTCTTCTGTTTTAATAACGGATGAGTGAGTTGAAAGATCACTTTGAGACGCATAAATAGGTCACGGTGTGTTATGCATGAGATGCACGAACATTGTGTTAAACAGTATGTCATCGCTTAGAAAATCTTTGCATATACGATAGTGACTGCACGATCGCTTACCTATACGGTAGTGCTAAGCGATCGCTTACCGATTATACCCTCACGCGCTATTTACTAAATGATTGTTTACCTTTTTCTAAGTGATCGTTTAGCTACCGATATTTACTAAACGATCATATAGACGATCGTTTAGTTTTTCCTACTTGATCGTTTAGACAATCGCTTGCCCGTTTTCCTACACGATCATTTAGTCGATCACTTACCTTTTTCCTACACGATCGTATACTTCACCTAAATGATCGAGCATTTTGTCTATACGATAGACAAGCTCATCTCCCACTTGCTTGATCGTTGTATACGATCTCTCTTCCTCTTTCCTCTACCAAATCTGAACAAAGCCCACCCTTTGGATTCTCACTCCAAGAATACTAAGGGCTCTGAGTGGTGGTGTCATCTCCATTTCCTTCTGTTCGTGTTCATGTGGTAATTGTTTGAGGTAGACGATTGGGTTTTAGATTTGCTATGAAGAAGAATCTTCAACTGGTATGATCTCTTGATCTCTTTAGCATTATGAATGCATTTTAGTATGTTTAAATGTATATGTGGTAATTCTGTCACAATTAATTGGAATGATCCACTTCCGCTCGTAGGTACTCTTGAATAAGAGTTCCTTAACTAGAGTCCTGCCCTAATAAGCCAACCTTAGGGAAAAACCGATTAGGACAAGAGACTAAAGTAACCCTATCCATTTCTAAAGATCAAATAAAAAGTTATGCAAAACTGCCATCCTTTAGGGGGACACCCACGATGCCACGTGGCGATGCATAAAACTTTATTTCATCTAATGAGAGTGACCGAGGGATATGTTGTCACATTTTCCACTCCTATTTACTATGAACACTCTCTCCATTCACCTTGGTATTGACCTACTCAAATACCACCCGTAGGGGGACACCCATGGAGCCTCGAGGCTGAGGATAGATCTCATGATGTGAACTATTAGGAAAAAACGTGTAGAGGTTAAAGTGAAGTATCATATACTTCATTTTCCTCCCACTAAATGCTCTACCTAAGGTTCATTAACTTAGAAAATTGGCTACTAATTTTAACCAAGTGATTTATTTAATTTGCTAAAAAAAATATTTACTTTTGATGATTAAACAACTTTGATTCAAGTCTTATTAAACTTTTTAACAGACTTTCATCTAATTTGCATGCATGTAACAAATCTATCTAATTTACCTTTCTAGGTAGGTTCCTAGGTAGGGTTGTAACGTTTCCATCGACTTAAGTACCCCAGCCTAGCCAGAACCAACCTTAGACAAGAGGTCCCTTATAGATACATTTGTTACGTATTTAATCTTTTATTATGAATCAATTTAATCCTATTAAACCGATTTAAAAGATTAAACTTAGATTTCTAATATTATTAGAAACGTGATCTTAGGTCTATCTTAATTAAATTTTAAAACACTTCAAAAAATGATTAAAGCCTAAGGTTTGCATGCAACTCTTTGTTATTGATTTTAATTCTAATTTCATTAATTATAACACTTATAAGAAATGAAACAATAAAAATGAACTAACATTGCAAGCTAGACATACATAAGTTATTTATAACAATTATAAATTAACCTAAAGTAGTGTCATGCTTCATACAATGTTCATTCATTACTAATATATAACTTTTATATAAACAAGTAATGAACCAAACTATAGCATACATTCCATACAAACATTCAACCGTATATTATAACATTTATAATATAAATGGTGCATGGATATGTTATAATGCATGCATACATATATTATAACTCTTATATTATATGATGCATGAGCATGCTTTATGTAATTTAATCATGCATATTAATATATTATAACACTTATAATATTAAATGATGCATGAAAAGAAGTGCATAATCTATGGTGGGTTTTAAAACTATATGACATACATTATAGCAAATAAAATAAACATACATCACATGCATATTTAATTAAAATTGATGGACTGAGATAGTTAATCTCAAAATCGAAAATTAAAAAACTAAACTATTAAAAAATTTGAGTCTACCGGTTCGAAACAAGTGAACCAGGTCTTGAACAGCTCACCTTTGACCGCTCCACCAAGAACCCTTGTAGCTTGATTGTGTAGCAAATCTCCTAATAGTCGAGTAATGAGGCGTCGAGTATAAACGATTGTATATAAGCGATCATGTAGCTTTTGACTATGCGATGAGCATGAAAGTCTACACGATCGTGCAACGTGCAACGAGTATCACATACCATGCAATCATGTAGCTATTGACCATGCGATGAACATGATAGTCTACACGATCATGTAGCGAGCATCGAGTATCGTATATTATGCAATCGCATAGCTACTGACTATGTGATGAGCTAATAATCTACACGATCGTTTAGCATGCAAGCCTTACGTCGAGTATCATATACCGCGCGATCGTCTACCCATCGAGCACCTATACAATGCAGCCAACGCAACACGATCACGTAGTAAGCTTTACACGATCGCGTAACATTAGCTATGCGATAATTTAGCAGATGCTACACAATCATATAGAAAATTCTACACGAATGTGTAGCAAAATCTAAATGATCGTTTAGCTCTAGCTACATGATGCGGCCATTGTTTCGTCTTCTCCATCAAAACGCACTACAATCTTTCTTCTAAAGCTTCACGAACGACTCAAAAACCAAACAAATACAGACTCGATTGCAAGTTTAATGTCCAAAAACGTAGGGCCCTTATAAATTAACTTTTGTAATTTAAACAGAAAGCTAAGACAGAGATTACTATTCCAAAAACATTCATCAACAACCATCCACATACATTTAACAATTAAATACAAGTAGAACTTAAAACCCACCAAAACTATAAACAATTTCAATACAAAAATGGAAGTTGAAATCAGAATGCTAACCTGGCTCTGATACCAATTGAAGGAACTCGTTTTAAAGAGATCCATGAGCGGAAGTGGATTGTCCAAATCCCATTTTGATTGAAAACATATATTTACAGTGAAACAAATAGATTATGCATTCTAAGTAGATTACATCATGCATTTTTAAAACAAGAAATAGAGATCAAATGATTATACCTTTGAAGAATACTTCTTCTTGTACAATCATCGAACTGTCACGAACTCTTCGAACAACAACAAACTTGAACACAGTAATCTTGAAGACTTTCTTCAAGAATCTCACGAACCAAAAAAGAGACACAACCACTCGAATTCCTCGGCATGCTCGGGGTGAAAACCCAAGAGTTGTGGGCTCTGACTATATTGGTTAGGAGAGCTTGTGAGTTTGAAGGAGGAAGAAGATTGAGGAAGATGACTATCACATACCAAGATTCTCAATCGTGTAGTCTATCGTATAGGCTCTGTCCTTTTTCGTGTATATTAGTTATGGAAAAAATAAAATCATATTTTATTTATTCTATATGCCATAAAAAACTGTTTAACTACCCACTAAGGTGGTTTGAGAGAAAAAGGGATTCATAATCCAAAATAATAAATAATATAAATAAATATGATAACTAACTTGTCATATTATATTTATAAACTATAGTTTTAATATTGTATCATATAAAATATAAACAATAATTCTTTTTATATTCTATGGCATTTAATATAAATCATATTTATATTAAATTTAACAACTATGAATCTCATTCATAGAAAATATATTTGAATCACATTTAAATATTTATTCCTCCAATTAAACTATAACGTATCAAATACATTATGTAAATTATATCATATATAATTGAATGAATTTAATTATATATTCTCTCTTATTAATTTGAACAATTCAAATTAACCTAAAAACTTATTCTCAACTAAATCCTTTTGAGCTACCAAGGAGATCTTATAGACATGTAGCTTGAAGCTTCAACTGTACGTGAATAATTAATTGAACTTTTTAATTACATTATCTACCATCCGTTAACTGTCGGGCACTCTACTAAAGACCGACAGCTGCACTCTTCGCACTACAGATATATTTTTGTGTCTATTGGATATAACCAATGACCCTTCACAAATTGCTCATAAGTACAGTTGGGTCAAATTATCATTTTGCCCCTGTAGTTACATCTAACTTCTTAAGTAGCACTGATCCCTCTAATGAACAATAGATCATAGTCTTACTATGACTAAACTCCTCTCGGGTCAGGAGAGGATGTGACACCACATTGCTCAAGACCCGAAATCAACCCTTAATGAAGTAATTTATCTACTTATCCCTGGGAAGGAGAAATTTATCTCCTTATTGTATCCCACTTTTTACGTCATTGATCAATTTAAAAGTCTATTTCATTGGATGAGATAATGTAATGAACGTGTTGACTCAGCCGAACTTGGGATTCCACGGGATAGAGACATATTGCCATTAGATGGACTCTTGACTTTTTCTTTTTTTCTTAAAAAAAAGGTCAATGCAGAAAAATAACAATGATAATAAATATTAACTTTCTCAAAATTTTAATATTTTCTATTTATTTTTTAAAGTTCCAAAAATTCCACATATTTTAGAAAACGTTCTTATTTTATAGTCTTAGTATCAATAATGACAGGTTATATTCATTGGATATATTTAGTTAGAGCTAACATGATAACAGTTGGCTCAAAAAAAAAAAAAAAAACAAAATACAATAGATTGTTGAATAAAGTAATCAAGACTAAAATAAGTATAGTTCAACCGTCATATAACTGTGTGTTATTGACCATGAAGTCTTGTTGGATTTGAATTTTTTTTTCTCTAATTATAAAAAAAAATAAAACAAAAACAAAGTAATACATGTCCCTTAATTTTTTTTTAAAAAAAAAATCAGTTTAATTTGTATTAATAGATATATAATTTAAAATTGAAGTACATGACAATCTTAAAATATATAAAATGGCTATGAGAGAGATTTTTACTTACCTAAAACTTCGTTTAGAGTAATTATTTTAAATAACAAAACTACTAGAAATATATTTAAATATAGTCAAATATTATTGTCTGTCAGCGATAGATGTCTATCAGTATCTATCACTAAAACAATATCATATTGTTATATTTATTAATAAGTTACCTCATTTTACTATATTTCAAAATTGTCCTTTATTTTATTATATATCTATTTAATTATTAACTTTAGTAATTTGTTATTAAATTGTTCATTTTAAATTATAATTAAAGTAAAAACAATTATAATGGCAATTTTCCCAATCATCTTGAAGAGTGCAAAGGTCAGATAGGTTTTTGGAAGATCATAAAAATGAAATTAATTAACATTAAGATAATAAAATTAAATAAACAAAAATATTGTTATAAATAACTAATTTCAAATATGTATATACATTAGTTATATAAAGCTTGAAACTTCAATTATAATATAAAATTAAAATATAAGTTTAACGGAATCTATGTATCTATAATCATCACATCAAGAATAATCTTCTCTCAAATCACTCTTGTTTAATAGTATTATTAAATGGTAAGAGTGGTTAGAATTGTTTCGAAATCACTTAGCATATTTTAAGATCACTCCCAACGGGTCATAGTCTCGATCAGTGTCTATTTAGTATTATTTCAAAAAAGATTAACAAGAGAAATAACGGATTTTAACTTTTCATTAGAAAAAATAACAAACCAACTTTTCTTTTGTAAAAATGTTAAAGTGAATTAACATAATAATAAATTCAGTAAAAATTCAAAGTACCCCAAGCATGCAAATGAGATGTTAAAAATCCTCATTAAGAAAAATTATTAATTCCACTTTAATTAAAATCAACCAAAATTAACGACCTAACTTTTGAATGGGCTAAGAAATGTGAAATCCGGAAGTCATCTTCAACAAAAGTAAAAACCATTTTTTCATCGGTCACTTCTAACTTTAAATGAAATGAGCAACAATAGTACCCAGTGACAACAATCATGATCGACAATGATGACATTCTAGAGACAATCTGCAGATGTTGACAAAAGGCGACAAGCCTGCGGAGGTTGATTAAAATGAGCGATGTTAATCAATGAAATATGATAGGTAGAGTGAGAGAGATTGATGGAAAGCAAATTACCCATCGGGGCTAGTAGTCTGCGATATGCAATGGTTAACCACAAACGACGGTCGTCAATGGGTAGCAGCTGACGGCGACTGGTTGTAGGTTATAGAGTTTATGGGTCTCACACGAAGAAGGAAAATATGGGATTTGCGTTCAAAGTGGTTTGTACGAAGGAGAAGATGTGAGAGGGGGCGGGCGGTGCTCTTAGGCTAAAATAATAATTTTTTTTTTTTTACCTCAAATAAATAGACACATCAATTCTTAAGCTAAGTTTAAATTTGACGTAGTCAAAGTCAAAGTTTTCTTCTCCCCTTCCTCGATTCAAATATTTTAAAGAATTTCTTAAATCAAATCAAACAAAGTTAAATTAAAAAGTTAAATTTAGAAAAAGTAATATAATATGAGATTTAAAAATTCAAATCAACATTTGAAGATTGAAAATTCTTTAGATACAAATTTGAAGAATTTTCAAATTTAAAACTCAATACTAAATTGTTTAAAGCAAAGTTATAATAAATATAATGATAAAGCGAAATTTAAAAAATAAGAAGAATTCCTGAGAAATGAGATAGATCTATCTTGTTTAAAATGAAATTTTATTGAAGATAATGATAAAAACAATCTATAATTCGTTTAAAATAAGATTATAATATAGATATTAATTAAAAAAAATCTTAAAATCATATGATTTAATAAGGATAATAGAATAGAGATTTATAAAAGGTAAAATAATATGAGATTTTAAAATTCATATCAAAATTTGAGGATACAAAATTCTTTAGATATGAACTTGGAGGATTTTCAAACAAAAAACGAAAATTAATACAAAAATATTTACATGCAAAGAGGAAGTTCATCCATGTTGAATATCTAAAGCAAACTAAAACAACCAGATTTGTGTATTTGATGAATTAATCACAGTATAATTAATGAAATTGTTGGATTAATTACAATGCAATTAAAGAAGCTGTTAAGAAGAATTTTAATAGTAAGCATGTACATAGCTTTCTTTAATGCATCATTGCTGTTAAAAACAGAATCTTCTTTTATGGTGAAGTCTACAGCACAAGAATCCAAATATAGTAGATCAATGATATCATATGTATCATGGGAGGTTTTGGACTAAGAACCTATTTCATTCTTACTATACCCAATATGCAGCGTAATTGGAGGATTTGGTTGACACGATGGAAAATGGTTAACTACAACACAAATATTATTAAAGGAGGAATCTGAAATAAAGGATAATAACCACAATACATTTTTATCCTCCACAATTCTAATAGTGTTAGGATTGTTGTAGTCATCACAATATATTGTTAACTAAGAAATAATATATTCAAAAGTTGGAAAAACCTTAGATTGGATTAAATAGACAAAATGATTAAAAGATGTGTTTGAAATAACAGAAACTTCAATAAATCAAAAGTCATGAAAATATATTTGAACAATTAATTATTGTCTAATTAGTAAAGATGTTGAATTAATTACAATACAACTAAAAAGAATGATGAGGATATTTAAGGATTTCTTGAAATTGGACTCACGTGTCATTCATGGGTTTTGCTATAATTCAAAAACATCTCGTATTTTACTATTTCTCCAAATAATAATGTAATTTGTGTTATATGACTGATTATCCCTTTCAAAGGCAGCTGTTGCAAAATATAACAATTAGCTCAAAATAATGATCGATATAATATAATGTAAAAGAATTTACAAATATAGCAAAATAGATATTTAGTTCTTGGAGTCTTCTCAGTAATAGACCATATCTCTAATAAGAGTCTATCAACGAAAAAATATATTTTGAAAATTTAAAAACCAAACAAACATATCGTTAAATACTCCGAAACTAAAAAGGCATTTTTTTCCCGAGTCAATGGTATATATATTGAAAGAAAAAAAAAAGTATATATTACTTCATTGGATTGGAACGATGATCATTATATTGGCAATATAAATGAATGGTTCCCACATATATATATATATATATTGGGGACGTTGACTTGACTACTTCTAATTTGCATTATGGTCAAAGTCTTTATAATAAATAAATAGAAATTTTTGAATTGGGGAGTTAATTATAAGTTATTATTCAAATGAACTACTATAAATTCTTGATATTTTTTCTCAATGTGCATTTGTGTAAAAGTCTTGGAATATTCATCCATAATTTCTTCCATATATTCCTCCTTCACTAATTCCTAAAGTCATTCATCTCACTTTTGAACCATTTTTTTCTCTCTTCTCCCAAAAGAAAAACATGGATTTGCAACTCCAAATAACCTTCATGTTCATATACCAATGGGGAAGATTTTTCACCCATATCGCTCTTGCTTTTATCGTTCTTCTCTCTATTTTAAATTTTTCTAAAATGGAAAGATCCAATTTCTCTTTCTCAATCATCGGACTTTTCAATAATATTGTCATCTCCTCTCAAATATTCTATTACCTCTCCTTTTACATTGTTTCATTTTATCTTATCTCTCCACTCTACCGTCACTATCATCTATATCGTTACTTGTATCTACACAACATGTGATGTTTCTTTCGAGCACGTGACCGGTTATGCTCGAGGCTTTGGAACGACTTCTACTATCACATTTTTGTGTTTTTTTGGCATTGTGTTTTGTTTGCCATGCAACTTTTGTGCCTTTTTTATGCTTAACTGGCATGGAGATGTTTCTTTTAGTTCAAACAAATGTGTGCAAGAGATTTGAACTTCTTACTACTTGATCGAGAATACATAATTTATTGTTAGTTGAGTTGTGCTCGTCCAATTTAATTTATATAGACTTTAATTTTAAGTAATTAGTATTACTAGTATTAGGATGTGGAAATTTATGTTATAAAGTCTCAAGTTTCATTTTAACATAATTTTAAATAGAATCATGAGGAGAAATACAATAATTTTTATGTTTTTTTTTCCAAATACATGTACTTTTACTGTAAACTTTAATAATCAATTAAGAATTATTTATTTCAAGTAAAAATTAAAATACATTTCAATAGTTAATAATTATTGAAAAGTATTTTTAAATACATGAACATGACCATGTTTATAGTAGCCCTAACATAATATTCATCTCTATCACGATCTTTACCTTCTTCATTTTACCACAATATAGCTAAGAAAAACACAACAAAATAAGAAGAAATGAAGATCATGATAGATACTAATCACATCCGGTCTACAATAGACATGGTTATCTTTAATAATTTCATCCATTTTTATGAATGAATCATTAATCATTAAGGTATCCTGGAAAGGGCCAAGAAGATAAAGGAAAAATGCGCTCAGCATGAAAGTCTACGCGATCGTGCAACGTGCAACGAGTATCACATACCATATGATCATGTAGCTATTGATTATGCGATGAGCATGATAGTCTACATGATCGTGCAGCAAGCATCGAGTATCGTATACTATGCAATCATGTAGCTATTGACTATGCAATGAGCATGATAATCTACACAATCGTTTACACGCAAGTCTTGCGTCGAGTATCATATACCGCACGTCGTCTACCCATCGAGTGCATATGCGATCATGCAGCCAACGCAACATGATCACGTAACAAACTCTACACAATCGCGTAACATTAGCTATGCGATAATTTAGCTATTGACTATGTGATAAACTCTACACAACGCAACATTTTTTTTTCCTTAAAAAAAATCTAGGATATAGATAAATATAGCATACAAGTTAATAATAATAGTACAAAATAGAATACAAACACTGAAATACAATACAGCAACATATAAGATGTCACTAGAAGAAATTCGGGCTTTAATGTTGGTTGGCAACCGATATTAAAGACAGTACTATTAAAGTCCTTTAATGTCGGTTTCCTTTAATGCCAGTTTTAAACCGACATTAAAGAGCTTCAATAATACCAATAACACAGCCTTTAATGTCGGTTGCAACCGACATTGAAGGTCTTTAGTGATTAAAGCTTGTCGGTTGCAACCGACATTAAAGCATTTTCTTTTTTGGATTCTTAACCGACATCGACGCCCGAATCTGTCCGTTTTATCAATTATTGTCCGTTTTTTAAAGTTCCCTTGGCAAATCCATTTTTTCGGTAAAAAAGTATAACATGACACATCATCATCGAACACTATGGCTATGATATTATTCATGTATGGATTGTAAATCTATTACATTTATATTATCATATGAAAGGCCAAATGTTAATGAAACTTCAATCTGTCACGCACATTCAAATGTGCTATAATGTGATCAGAATACAAAAAACAGAAGTGCCAACTCATATGTAACGGTAACACAATCAAGATAACCAGCTTCTGTCAGATTGCAAAAGTAATCTCCATTCAACAGAATGAATGCATAATCTGATTATATGAAACAGGTTTAGCCAAGTAAATATACCTTATCCGATGTCATGCCAAGCTCTCTCTTAAACACTTCACACCCTTGATTGTATGGGGATACTAGGCATAAAACTAACCTATAAGAACATAAGGAATAGTTTTCAGTATGAAATCCAAAGCAACAAAATTTTCTGGATCAATATACTGCATACCTTGAAACAGGAGGACAATAATGGTGTCGAAGACTATCAATTTCCCAAAGTGAACTTCCTGTACCAATAATTCTTGTTAACAAGGATCAATCACCAAATATTAAACCACCACACAATAAACATAAAATGAGAGGGGACTTTATGTGCGAGAGCGAGAGTAGCGAGAGTGGAGGTATGAGCAAGAGCGAGATTAGCGAGAGGAGATTAGCAAGAGCGAGAGCGAGGGACTTTATGAACAAAAGGGATTTGGGAGGGATTTGGCCTTTATGAGCGATAGCGAGAGGGATTTGGGCGGAGATATATATCTAAATATCTAAATAATATTTATGAAAACAAGAGAAGTTGATGCACAGGTTATAGAATCTATCTATAACAATTAAATTAAAAGCAGTGCTACCTTCAATCATAACCAATATATTATGATTTCTTTCTTTCGAGGGAGCATTAGCTCGACATCAGATTTCATTCTCCGAAGTACAAATGGTCTCAGTATTCCATGCAGTTTTGCTACCATCTGCAGGATTGAAATATCTGAATATGGCACACTTATGTAACAAATGGTGCTAGAAAAAAATGTCAAAAGAATTACCAATCTAGGCCTTTCTATTCTCTTGTATTTCTTCTTTTTCTTCAGCTTAACACTTTCCAAAGAGACATGAACTAACAACGAATCAAACATCAATAAAGTCTTTCTCCAAATCTCTAATGCTCTTGTATTCCTCTCTCCCCTAAGAAGTACAGATGAATGACGAAACAAAAAATGTATCGCATTACCAAAATTCTTAGAACTTTGTGGTTTTTTTAGCTGGTTTATATTCAGAAACACTAAAATGTAGCCAAATAGCATTACCTCAGAAACAGATCCAAATCCTTCATATTCAAATCCTTCATTACGACTGGTGACAATCTGCAAGGAAAAAGCTCAAACCTAGATTAAAATTAACGCGAAAAAGATCTAAAAAAGGGGGAATGAAAATTGCAGATTGAATTACCTCAGAAACATATTCAAATCCTTCATATCTCTACCGATCTCTCTATTCTTTCTTCAATTTATTTTTTCAATCGTCGTTGGAATATTCTCAAAGCATCGACTATGACTCTCGTTGCTTGTTTATCAATGGCATCGGGAGTACGAAAAGATGCAAAATCGATTTCAAATCGGTACTACATGGACCGGCATTGCCGATCTATCTACGGGTTCTGCCATTTCTCGTTGGTTCCACATATCTCTTGCTTCTCTACCTCAGAAACAGATTCATCAAGTAGGTGTTTGAGGGAGTGATGATCCAAGAGATTGGCTTTTTTGGCATTTTTGATCGCCATTTTTTATAGCTTTCGATTTCAGTTCTCTTCACCGTCTACGAAGGTTTTCTGAAATCTGAGAGAGAAAGGAGAGAAACAAAATGTAACCTAATATCATTTTCGTAAGAAACAAAAATGGGGGGGGACTGGGGAGGAGGTGGCTGGTGGGAAAAATAGGGTTTAGAAAAGGGATAGATAGAATAGATAAGGATAGAAGCGGGAAATGAAAAAAAAGTGGGGGGCGGGGGGGTGTGGGATGGGTTTTTTTTTTAAGAAAAAAAATCGAATCTTTAATGTCGGTTTTAAACCGACATTAAATGTATACCTATAATGTCGGTTTAAAACCGACATTAAAGATCCGCTTTTTAAAAAAAACAAAACCAACATTATACATCCAGTTTTACTTTTTCCAATCGACATTAAAGCCCAAAATTCTTATAGTGTGTTGAAGTACAATAGTTAATAAGCAATAGAAAAGTGATTCATATTGCAAAGAAGATGAAGATTAGAGAGAGAAGTATGAAGATAAACGAAGAACTTATGGTTGAAGATATCCAAATGGTTTATATTTTAGTTGGGGATTCAAATGTGTAGATGGAGATCAGATGATTCTAGACTAAGGTTTCATCTTTTAAACTCAAGTAATGAGTTTTTTAAATAAGTTATCTAATTTTAGATTGAGAAAGATTATATGAGTTGCTTGTATTTTTTTCTTAAAAAAAAGTACATATAAAAATAGATACGTCAAATCAAGTGTCAGTACCCGATACAGATACATGTCTGATACTGATTCTTTGTGTCACATGAAATATGTGTTTCATAGATATTCTCAAACAAAGGCTTTTTCAAACTTAAAACACACGTTAGTAGACCCAATTTTCCCCCACGTCATTCCTATTTAATAAAAAAACCTTATTCAAATCCTTCACTTTTCAACTCCTTCTTCCTCCAAACCAAAACCAATCATGATTCTAAATCAGAAAAAGCTGCAATTCCTGGGAGTCTGTGGAATTTTCAGAGAAACCTTCAGATTAATCTTCACAGCTACAACAATCTTCTCTCAAATCACTCTCGCTTTCATTCTCCCTCTTTCTCTCCTAATCTTCGCCCTCTCTCAGACTTCTAATCTATGGAGTATCCATTCTTTGCCCTTCAATTTCACTCTCTTCTTCTTCTCCGCCGTCTTCTTCTTCCTCTCCACTTCGACCGCCGTCTTCTCCGCTGCCTCCACTTTCACCGACCGCGAAATTACGTTCTACCACTTGATCCTCATCGCGCCTAAAGTCTGTAAGCAACTTCTCATCACATTCCTCTGTTTAATCGTCGATTTCCTCGCCTTCAATTTCTTCGCTCTTTTGGCAATTACGCTGATCGACATCGCAATTTTTCTCCTTCTCAACTACGGATCGGTCGAATTCCTCACTCAGTTGCTGATTCTGTTTCTTTCTGTTGAGGCGTTCTATTTTGCCCTAATTTGGCAAATCTCGAGCGTTGTCTCTGTTCTCGAAGCGGATTCGTATGGATTCGAGGCGATTGCTAGAAGTAAGGAAGTGGTGAAGGGGAAAATGGCGATGGCTTCGATTCTTCTGATTCTGATTGGTTTCCCTTTCGGAGGGATTGTGTTTGTGCTTCGTTACGTGGTTGTTGTTGAATCGGAGTTGGTGAGAGTGGGAATTTTGGGGATTATTTGGATGTATTCGTTTATGATGTTCTTGTTGAGTGGTACTGTGTTGTATTTTGTGTGCAAATTGTTTCACGGCGAGAGCTTCGACGAATCGGCTCTTTCTGATCATCTTCAAGGTTATTTGCCGATTCACTCTGAATCGTTCAAGGTTGAAGACGATGATGAAGATGAGAAATCCCTTGTAGTCTAAAAGTGGACTTTATGTTTTGTTTAAAGAACAATTTTTTCCTTTTCTTTTTTGTTTTTAGTTTTATTTTATATATATGACGTAGCGACTCTTTCTAGAAAAGAGATGAAAACTAATCTATTATAGATTTCTATCGAGTTAGGGACTCGAAAGGGATTCTCTCCTACTTCAAAATAATTGTAGCTCACACGATATTTATTTCAATTGCAATATTTTTTTTTTAAAAAAATCAACCATCATTTTATTTTAAATGAATAGTGGTTAATTGATGATTTAATATGAAAATCTTTTTATGATTCCGATGATTTCGTGATGGGTGAGACATCCTTCACTTGATAATTGAGTGGTAGAGTGCTCTATGATGGAAGCAAAATGTCAGTTTTCATTCACTTTTTAAAATCGGATCATTCAACATTAAAGTTGTTGAGACTTGGTCATCGGTACAAAAAGATATTTTCTCTTCCTTTCCTTTTAGTTGTAACATGGGATGCCCATTAGTCGAGATTGGGACATTGAATTTATTAAGTCAAAAGTTGTTTAGTTTGGATAGTTAATTAGTCTCTATTTAAATAATTATTTAGGGTTCTTATTTAGTTTTATTTTTTTAAAAAAATTGTGTTTAAGGTGACTAATTGTTTATGCCAACTTCTTTTAGGATTGTATTTTAATCATAATTGTCAGTTACAAAAATTTTGATTTCAAATTTTTATATTATTTATTGTACCTTTTAATTTTCAATATTTCTCCCATTTGATTTGAGGTTGAGTATGAATATAAATTATTATCTTAAAGACTTCAATTTAGAATTTACATTGTTTGGAAAGTAGTTGGGATAAAGTTCTGAATCACCTCAATCATACCTTCAAACTTTCAAATTGATCGATCTTCTTTTTAAGGCCTCTTTTAGTAGTCATTTGATTTTTAATTTTCAGTTTTTGAAAAATATTTCTATAAAAATCCCTTTCAACTCTAAATTTTTTGTTTTGCTATAATTTTTGTCAATGTTTTTAAATACCAAACCAAACCAAAACTTAAAAACTAAAAAAAAAATAGTTTTTAAACACGTGTTTTTGTTTTTGTTTAATTTGCTAAGAATTCGGTCTTTTACTCTAGTAGATTCAAACCATTATAAGAAATTAAGAAAAAAGCAGGCATAAATTTATGAAATATAATTAAACCTATCTCCTCTTGATTTTTCCAATGGTTTCATCTTTCTTAAATAAGAGTTTAATTCTAATTTGAATTCCAAAAACTAAAACAAGTTTTGAAAAGCTAATTTTCTTAGTTTTCAAAACTTGACATGGTTTTTGAAAACATTTGCAAGAAGTAGTTAATATAAAGCAAGAATTTAAGAGATAGGATGACGTTTATAGGTTTGATTTTCTAAAACTAAAAATAAAAGGTCAATTGGTTACAAAACAGTACCTAAATTATTCAGTAATGCGAAATGGACCAACTACCCTTATAAGAATTGTTGTAATCTAGGAAAATTGTAATGGGTAGCCTATATGGTAGATGTGTCACACACTTTTCCAATTTGCAGATTTGACACTTTTTATAAACATTTTCCCAGTTATGCGAGTTTCTTTCCCTGATTTTATTTTTTCCGATTTCTTTCTTTTCTTTTTTTTTTCTACGTCTTCTTCCTCGTCTTGCTGCCATGGACACTGAATTTTTCCTTTAGATCTACGTTTTATTTCGTCAATCTGTTTCTCTCTATAAACTATGCAGAACTCGTATAATAGATTGGATATTTGTTTGCAAAACTGGAATTTCTCTATTTTCTATTCATTTTATGACTCTGCGCAGGAGTTTTCCTATGAGTTCTTATTTTCTCTCTCATGGGCTGAAGTGAGAAAACGAAACATAAATAAATTGAAAAGGAGGATATGATAAGATTAGAAGAAAGAGAATGTAATTCACAAATAAATTGATTTTTTAAACCAAATTGTGTTGACTTTGTAATTTTGTTGGCTCAAAAATAGGAGAGAAACAAATATTGAGCGACATTTGCAAATACCAAGTGTATTAAATGTAAAAGTATATATTCGTAGTGTAAGTGTTGGATGGACACTATCACACAGCGAAAAAAATTAGGATCCATAAACACTCTAATTCATTAATTTTATACCTTGGCCGAACCAACGAAATCTCCATTTTCAGTTGCAAAATCCTCCGAATCTTTGTGTAGATCAGCACAAGATCTTCTTTACTATCCTCTTGGTGCTGTGTGGGACTCAAAATAAGTTGGAATCAAAGAGAATATGGAGAAAACTCACTAGACAGAACCCATTGAAGAACTCCTTCTTCATCCAAATTTTTCAACAAAAATTCAGTCGGTTCTCTTTTTCTTTCTTCATCCAATCTCTTCAATATATTGCAGACTATCATGCAAAGAGATGTGCTGCATGAGATGCAGCTCATGCTTGGAGTAAATGGAGAAAGTGGGTTCCTTGTAAGCTACTTTGAAGATGAACTTGAAAACCCATTTTCAAATTTTGTGTGATTTTTCCATTTTCCAAAAATCCAATATTTTATTTCTAAAATCAAAATTTATTAATTTTACAAATTAATTTCAAAAATTAATTTTCTAATAAAATTAATAAATAATTATTTAAACAATTTAAATAATTCTTATTAATTTAATATCTAATATTAAATTAATTTTTATACAAATTCATCTTCATATATTTAAATCATATTTAAATACATTTTCTCCAATTCATTTGATTCTAATTTGAACGTTTCAAATTAACTTATCATGCTACTCTAGAGAGCTAGTAGGGGGTCCTCATGGACCTACAGATCATGGGCTCCAACGATCTAAGATTAATCGGCTAAACTCATTAGACTGATCTAAACCCCATTTCTTAACTAATGGGTCACTCTACTAAAGTCCATAGTTAAACTCCTCTCACTGTAGATATATTATGTCCACTCGATATAACCATGATAAGTAAGTTAACCATTCACAGGTTGTTCGCAATAACGGTTGGGTCAAATCTCTGTTTTACCCCCGAAATTATCTTGTTTCTTAAGTCTCCACTGATCCCCTAATGAACAATTGTTTTGTGATCCAATCACAAAACCGAGTCTCTCTCATGCCAAATGAGAGGGCGGAATCTCTTGTTCAAGTCCCAGAATCAGCAGTTAAAGGAACAATCTCTCTACTATCCCTAAAGCGGGTAGGAGTGAATTCCCTCTTGCACCCTATGTCCCCAGCTATTTATCCAGTCTTACCCTTGAAATGCCAGTCATATTGACTGACGTTGTTGAGCCAACCCTCACCTATGCAAATCTAAGGGCAATCCCGAATAAACAGGAATTCATAGTTAGCTCAGGATTAAGGTCAAGTTACCTAGGTCATCAATTTGAAATAATAGGTCTTAAACAATAAACAACGTTATAAAGTAAGAGTGACTCATTTTGTGGTCCGATCTTGTACAAACTCTTTTGCACAAGGACACCCCCACTCCTCATGTCCAACATGAACGAATTAGGATCACTTCGTTTGTAACACTTTATAACTTTTTGTAACAACTACAGCAGGCTGTATCCAATAGTGTTACCAGAATAAGGTACCCAACCTTATCCAGGTACTATAAATCATTTTGACTCGAACTTGATCAATCTTTATGTCTCCACATAAAGTTCAAGTACTCATCCAATAGTCAAGGGACTTTTAAGTTTATTGGATTTTTATTCAAGCAATAGATCTATTCAATAACACCTTTATTGAATTTTCAGAATAAACTTCATTGTTTACATACCACGAGTTTTAAGATATAAAACTCAACATCAAGGACATCAAAAGTATTAAGTATAACAAGTGTATATTAGTAACATATGAAGTGCATCAAATATTAAACAATATAAGTTTCTCCAAGAATCTAACAATCGTTCCTCATAAATGAGAACAAGAATTGGAGATAAGTTTTGAAGGAAAAAATAAAGTATATTTAATAATAACAAAATAATATATTTGATATAGATTTGAATTTACTAGAAATAAACCAATTTATATTTGATAAGTGCATGGACAAGACAATCCTTCAATCCTATCACACAATATATATGTGATGTATATTTATATTTTCCGTTATATTAGTAACATATTCGATATATACTTAAAATCTCATGAATATAACAACATTATATGATAACCAAATACTTAGGTATTAATTCCTTGAATAGAAAAATAGAAAAAACAAACAGAAGTTGACGAATACTGGCCGGAACATGGATTGATTGTTGTCACGACAAGAATGAAAGTGAAGAAGTTAATCAACTTCCATATTTTTAGGAATAATACCGAAAGAAAGAGAAAACAAAATCAATACCATTAAATCCAAAAATATGATCTTTTTTCTTCAATATTTCACTATATATATATCTTAGGAAATTTACAAATTATTAACTGTGAATTAGGTTAATTGACTAAAAATTTTAATTTTTAACAGCTTAATTGCTACAATTTTTTTTTTTAAAGTTTAGATTGATTTATCAAATTAAGAATCTAAGTCTCAATAGTAACAATTTTGTTTTTGTTGAAATGCCTTGAATCTATTTGTTGGCGTTTCGAACATCCTAATACGGGGTTTCGTTGGTGGGGGTCTAGGGGTGACGCGCCCTAGTGGGGATTCGGGGGCAACGCCCCCAAAACCTATTCAGATTTTGTATTCAACATATTTATTTATTTACAGTTATTTACGANCGCGCCCTAGTGGGGATTCGGGGGCAACGCCCCCAAAACCTATTCAGATTTTGTATTCAACATATTTATTTATTTACAGTTATTTACGATTTTGACAAGGTTTAGAGTAGTGCGCTATATAAACTCTCTAACCCTAGAGGCGCCGTTTTTTGATGAAATTCTGAAAACATTCTCTCAAATAATATTGTTCTCTCTCTGCCCGTGGACATAGCTAACACACTGTTAGTGAACCACGTATATTTGTGTGTCGATCTTCTCTATCTCTACATTCCTTTTTTGTGTTATTTAATGTCGATTTCACAACAGTTTTTATTTTCTATTTATAAAATTTATGTTTATTTTCTCTCAATTTTTCATTTATGATTTTCACATTTCTTTAAGAAACACTTAAACTTCTACTAAAATGGTAAAACAAAAGTAAGTTTTTGGAAACACTTTCTTTAGTTTGCTAAACTTAGTTTAGTTTTTGAAATTGTTAATAGAAACTGGACAACAAAACATGAAAACTTATGAGTAGAGGTAGTGTTTATAAAGTTAATTTGAGATTGTTACAGGACTCACAATAACCATATATGGTTGCAATCGCCCTCGTTCACCTTGATTGTTGTGCAAAAGTGGAGCTAGAACAATTATTTAGTGAGGAATATCAAACATCAGAGTCGAACTGTCCATCCTATGAATTTTTTTTTTGGTATAACATTCAAATTAGCAAGATTTGATTGAATAAGATTCAATCATAGTATTAAATTTTCATTGATATATTGATATTTCCATCGATATTTCTACATTTTCATGAGTTCTACATCACAAGTGGAATAAATCCATTTAATATGTGTTAAGAGAGGAATAGATCATCTCTCTCTCAAGCCGAGACTAGTAAGTTTTCTACGTCAGTTTTCTCAATCGAGTGACCATTTAATGGTGAGGGATTGGGAGATATATACTTGGACAAGGTTGACATTAAGGGAAAATGGAAAAGGTTTACATCATGTAAAATCACAAGCAGATGGTGTCAAATTTTAATATAGTGATTGAGGTTGAGTACCGTTCATATTTTAGTTAAGTACAAACACTAATTTTACCTTATATTATCTGTAAAGTTAAACTTTAAAGAAGGCTATACTCCTAATTACATGGAGACCATATTAAAAAAAAAAAGAAGTTAAAAATCAATCTCATGCTTTAGATGTAATTTTCATTAATTAGATTTTAAGAATATGCAACAATAATGTATTAAAATATCAAACATTCTCTCCTGAACTCAATTAAACTCTTATTAATTTCTAGAATCCATTTTTTGGTCTACTTTCTATCATTTAACAAGGCATTAAAAAATTTTCATCGATTACTCCAAACAGTATGCTCAGTCTATCTTATCTTTCACTAGAGGTAGAACCGTTCTAGCTGTCACACCCATGAACCAGTACTCCCTTTAAAAGAAATCAACAACCTCTCATAAACTTGTTTTACAAGAAAGAAAAATGGTTTGCCAAGACCCACTGAGGATTGAGACATGAAAACACAATTTAAAAGACTTTTGGGTCTCTCTTATTTGGGTCTTCAAAGATGTTTCCTAATATCAATAAACGTTATAATAATCAACTTTGAATTTAGTAGTTTACTGGTCAATATTAAATTGGATTTTACTAATATTATTTATTTCTTTTATCTTTTTTTTTTCCCTCAAATCAATTCATTGTTCAACAATACCATTAAATGAACTTAGAAATATTCAACCATCACTTCATTCTTCATTTCTTATATATTCTTCCTCTATTTTCTTTCTTCTCTTCATCCTCAACCCCCAAAACACAACCATGGCTTCAAAACCCAAAAATCTTCAATTTTTGGGAACCTTTGGGATAATTCAAGAAACCATCAAATTGATATACCAATGGAGAAAAATCTTCACCCAAATCACTCTTGCCTTCATTCTTCCTTCCTATACCTTAACCTTTGCCAACATGGCAATCTCCATTTTCTTCCTTAATAAAAACAAACCTTTCAATAATACCATCATCTTCTCAGAATCATCAATTTACTATCTCGTCTTCAACATCGTTTCTTCTCTCTTCTGCACCGTCCTTATTCTCCTATCCACCGCCACCATCGTCTACACCGTCGCATGTGTCTATGCAGGACGTGACGTTTCATTCAAATACGTGATCGGCATCGTGCCTAAGGTTTGGAAGCGGCTTCTCCTCACCACTCTAAGTGTTTCCATATCTTTGCTTGGCCTCACCTTTGTTGCCTTCTTGGTCTTCTTTCTTATGTTTTTTTCAATAAATGGACCAAGAAATGGCTTGAGCTTTGGAAACTACACCATGACAATCGCTATCATATTCATGATAATTTTCTTTGTGGGAACTTCGTACTTGCTATTAATATGGCAACTATCCAAGGTTGTGGCTGTTTTGGAAGAGCTTTGTGGGTTTAAAGCAATGGCCAAAAGTAAGGCTTTGGTTAAGGGGAAGATGAGAATGGTCATAAAACTATTCATTGTGTTGTCTTTTCCTATAGAAGTGGTTCAGCTTGTGTTTTCTCATTTGGTCATTCAATCAACAATCATTGGAATTGTGGGGAAAGTTGTTCTGATAATTATTTGGATGTTGTTGTTTTCACTCTTCCTTTTGGTCACCCTCGTGGCTCAAACTGTGCTATATTTCGTCTGCACATCATACCACCATGAGAATGTTGACAAGTCGTCTCTCTTGGACCTTCATCTTCAAAGGTATCTGCTCGCAGATTATGACCCGTTGAAGGTTGACGATGATGTTCGTGCTGAGAAATTACAAATTGTTTGAGAGTTCAAGTACTTAAGAATACTTTTTTTACATACTTTGAAAGCTCTTCCAAATCGTTTCTTAATCTCCGATTGGTTTGTTTAAATACCATTATGGTCTTTGTATTTTTAAGTTTGTTTGATTTTAGTTCTTGTATTTTTAATTTTTAAGTTTTCATCCTTACACTCTCAATAAATCCTAAATTTAGGATCCGTTTGATAGCGTTCTCATTTTATTTCTTATTCTTATTTCTCATTTTTTGAGAAACATCTTGTACCCATCATGTTTCTTGCATTTTTAAAAATAGGACCAAATTTGAGAAACCTTCTTCTATTTCTCTTCTATTTTTCTTCTATTTCTTCTATCTTTGGCTTGTTGTTGGGCATGTGTAGTCAAAGCATTCTTCTTCATAGTGCCGTGTTTGTCCCAAGTATGTCACTTTTATTTTTTTAAATTGGTATATTATATTACTTTTATTTTTTAAAAAATTGTATATTTATTTTATATTTTATTTCTTTTCTTTATTAATTTTTCGATTAATTTTTTTTACTATATTTATATTTTACAGTTTTAAATTTTAAAAGTTTTCAATATTTAAGTTTATATAGGGTTGTCTCAAATAAAGGAAAATGAGCAAACTTATTTATAAATATAGCAAAATATCACTGTCTATCAGCAGAGATCGTGATAAACCACGATAAACTTCTATCACTTAGTGATAAAAGTCTATCATGGTCTATTGTGTAATAGTAGAAGTTTATCTCACGGTTACCATAAAACCACCAATAATATGTCACTCAATTGGTTATTAGAGAAAAAGAGATAATTATCCAATAATTAATATTATTATAAATATATATGATAACCAACTTACCATACTATATTTATAACATATAGTTATAATATTTCATCTCGTGAAACATATAAACCATAGTTCTTTTTCTATTTTATGATATATAATATAAATCATATTTATATTAATCCTCCACTTGATGTATCTCATACATCACACCGATTATATCATATATAATCGAATTTCCTCTTGTCAATCTGAACATTTCAAATCAATGCTAAGAATTGATTTTCAACTTGAATCCATTGAGCTACCAAGGGGACCTTATGGACATGTAGCTTGAAGCTCCAATAATACTTGAATAACTAACTAAACCCTTTAGTCACGGGATCGACCATCTGTTTATTGCTGGAAACTCCACTAAAGATCGATAGTTGCACTCTCCGTCTACAAATATATTTTGTTTCCATATCAACCAATCAATAATGCGATAACTCTTCACATATCGTTTGTAAGTACAACTGGGTCAATTTACCGTTTTTCTCTTGTAGTTACATCTCACTCCTTAAGTATCACTAATTCCTCTAATGAACATAAGTCATAGTCCTACTATGACTGAGTTTTCAGCTCCCAAATCAGATAAATCCCCAAAAAGGTAGGCTTGTTGAGTTAGCAATCTGGTCACTCTCACCTATACTAAACATAGGACCGCCCTCAAAGGCAGGAGTTCCCAAAACACTCAGGATTGAAGTTATGTCACCTATGGTTATTTAGGTGAGATGTAATTCTCAAGTATTAATGAAAATAAAGAGACGAATCACCTCGTTGTCCAGTCTTATATAAACTCTTTATATAGGACACCCCCGCTCGCATGTCTCCACATGAATGGTCAGGATCTACCATCTGTAGTAGTTCACAACACTTGCAAACCTCTACAAAGCGGGCCATATCCGTTGTATCACCAGGATCAGGTATCCCTCCTTAATCCTTATACTATAGACCTATTTAGGTTATCACTTAAGGCATGATCCACTTGTATATCTCATATACATGCTTAAGTTTTCATACAATAACCATGGAGCTTTGTTTATTGGATATGAGTAAATGCAAAATAAAATAACTCTTATTTTATTCATAACAATGTGTATAGTTTACAAACTATGAGACTCCGGGAGAATTAGGACACCAATCCCAACATGGAGCTTATTATATGTAGGTCTATAAGATCCCTCTACTAGCTCGTAAAATTATATCTTGGATTAGTGAATTGAGCGGTTTTGAAATGTTCAAAATCAATATTAGGGTTTTGAATTTGAAGTGTTCAAATTTAATTTAGGGTTTGATTAATTATAAATGAAAAATAAAATAACTCTTCTTTTATTCATAACAATGTGTACATTTTACAAACTACGAGACTCCGGGAGAGTTAGGACATCAATTCCAACATGTAGCTTATTGTATGTAGGTCTATAAGATCCCTCTACTAGCTCGTAAAACTATATCTTGGATTAGTGAATTGAGCGGTTTTGAAATGTTCAAAATCAATATTAGGGTTTTGAATATGAAGTGTTCAAATTCAATTTAGGGTTTGATTAATTATGTTTGATATAATTAAATATTTAATTTATCGAAATTAAACGTAATCGGAGAGATTAACATATTTAAATATTGATTAATATGAATTAGATTCATGTATTAGTTAGGTGTTTAATTAATTCGATATTTGATATTAAATTATTTATTTATTTAATTTTTTTTAGTTAATTATTTAAACAAAACATTTTCAACTTTGAAATTCAAATTTAGATTTAAATTTTGATTAAATTTAATTTTAGTGAAAATTAAGTTAAATTGAAAATGAAAACAAAATTAAAAAAAAAAAAATTGTTTTTAAATGTGAAAGTGGGATTATCCCAAATTCACCTTAATTAGTGGAATTATCCACAAAGGAACACCTAAGCCCACTTTATTTTGTTCTTTGATGTGTACTGAATGTTGAAGTGCCTGCATGATGAACTTGAATAAATACTCTAAATTTTAGAGTGAGATTGGTTCATGCAACTTGAAATTCAGAATTTCATACCCTCTATCAAAACCCTCTCCTTTCTTTTACCAAATTGACTTCAATTCAGTGTTTCCACCTCACAATCCAAGTTAGAGGATAGTAGAGAAGACCCTTTTGGTGATCAACAGTTGATTTGGTGGCCAAATGCGTGGAGAGGAGCTGGAATTGCATAGATCTACAAAAGGATTATGTTTTTGAAACCATCTTCTTTGAAAATAGTGTTCTTACATGCTTTTAAACTCAAATTGAGTGTAATTAGAATGCTTATTGATTCAGATTTCTTCTGCTACATGTATGTTACTCTGTCAATTGGTATCAGAGTATGATTTAAGCACTCAATTAACGTTAATTTGAGTTTATGGGTAAATTTCTATAGATACATATTTGGTTGACTGATATGGTTGAAATTCAATTTTGACATTAGATTTCTCTTTGATTATGATGTTTATTTTATATTTGGCTCTTGATTGATGAGCTTATATGTGTGCTCTAGAATCCGTAATTTATTTGGAGTCAATAGAGTTGAAATTAGGTTGTAATCGAAGATTGAAGCAAGCAAGGTTAGCTATAGAAAACTGAATTCGAAGCTATTGTTAGGCAGCGTTGCAACACTACTTTTGATGAAACCCATGGCGTTGCAACGCTGGGGTGGAGCATTGCAACACTGGTCATCCCAGCCCAGAAAGACACATGCGTTCGTGAGCCGGTTTGTGTGGGTGAAGCCAGTTCGACCGGTTTGGTTCTTTTCTGGTCTCGTTATAAACTCAACTAGTATATAATTTTGTCTAAGGCTGGAGATATTTAAGTTGACAGTTTACAGAACACCTCCTACTTGGGGATTATAGCCGATAATTGAGCACTGTTAATCGGTTTTATGAGCTTGCGTGAGCAGTGTAAGGTAATAAAATAGTTTTATCACCTAGACATCATAGGTTAAATCCAAATATAAGACTTATGTTTGGAAAATCACATAGATTTAGGGTCTTTATTACCCGAAATATACTTAAGTATAAAAGATACCCAATATGTTAGAACACTTCAGTGGAATATTAATAATATATACGATATATTATTTTTAGCTCTCGTGTCCCTAAGGGTTCACACCGTGAGATCCATGCTTGGCTTTGTGTAGATTTTATTTTTGACTGCTCCATTCGGAAAGTGTTTGCTATTGGGAATGGTGTCCTAAATCTTCTTTTAATCTCGTAGTTTGTAAACTCTGTATAAACATATTGTTATTGACAAAATAAATGTTATTTTGTAAGCATATACTCAATCCAATAAATTAAGATTTGAGGTTATTTTATGTAAATATAAACAAGTATGTAGAGAGATACAGATGGATTTTATTTAAATAATAATCTAAATGGTCTATAATAGTTGGTTAAGGTTGGGTACCTTATCCTAGTGACACTACGGATACGGCCCGCTTTGTAGGTGTTACAAATGTTATAAAGTGCTACAAATGATATGATCCTGATCATTCATATGGAGACATGCGAGTGGAGGTATCTTATACAAAAAGTTTTTATAAGACCGGACCACAAAATGATTAGTCTCTTTATATAACACCATTGATAATAGAGACTTACATTTCATTAGGATGACTATAGGTGACATGACCTAAATCCTGAGTGACTTGTGAACTTTTGCTCATGAAGGTGGTTCTTTAATTTGTATGGGTGAGAGTGGCTAGATTGCCAACTCAACAAGCCTACCATATTGAGGATTCGTCTGATTGGGGAGCTAGGAACTCAGCTACAAAAGACGGAATTCACTTCTTCCATGATGCAGAGGCAAGTAGATAAATTGCTCCCTTAAGGGTTGAATATGGGTCTTGAACATAGTGGCCATATGCTCTCTTGGCCAAAGAGGATGCAGTCATAGTGGGACTATGACTTATTGTTCATTAAAGGAATTAGGGGTACTTAAGGAGTTAGATGTAACTATAGGGGCAAAACAGTAATTTGTCCTAGTTGTACTTACGAGCAATTTGTGAAGGGTCATCCAACTGTTGATTTGTTATATCCAATGGATACAAAAATATATCTGTAGTGCGAAGAGTGCAATTGTGGGTCTTTAGTGGAGTGCCCGATAGTTAACGGATGGTGGATAATGTAATTAAAGTGTTTAATTAATTATTCATGTACCATTGGAGTTTCAAGCTTAAAGAACTCTTGAACAAGAGTATACATGAATGTGTTCGGATCTTTTCTATTTCATTGTGACTGAATTACCACGCACACATTCTAACAAACAGGTATGCAATTTAACACTAATTAACGGTATGCTTTGATAAGTAAAATACAAGAGATTGAGTTCACATACCAGTTGAAGAACGTCTTCACTTCGAACTCAACCCAGCGGAAGCAAACCCCTACGTTCTTTATCGCCCAACAAACAGTCGGCTACCAGTAGCACGATCGTCTACATGAACGGCAGCGCACAAACAAGTAGGAGCGGGGACGACACCACTACTTATAGCCTTTGGTATTCTTCGAGTGAGAATCCAAAGAGTGGTCTTTGTTGAATTTGGCAGAGGAAGGAGGAAAGGGATGATCGTGTAGAATGATAAGCAAGTGGAAAAGGCTATCGTATAGCAGAATGCTTATCGTGTAGAGAAAGCTACACGATCGTGTAGGTTTTACTAAGTTATCGTCTAGTAAATGGTAAGCAATCATTTAGAAAACTTGGCACGCTAAGCAATCATTTAGAAAAGCTAAGCGATTGTTTAGAGAATGTGTGCGATCGTTTACTATGTGAGACATGTAATCCTTTAGGCGATAAGGCACTATCGTATAGGCTCTCAGCTAAGCAATCGATATGTTTTCACACCTTGAGCAATTTTTTAGAACTCTTTGCAAAATGAAACCAATTTTTATTTTATTCTTCAGTTACAATAATCGAATGAGATTTTTCCACTAATGCACGATTGAGGAGAAAGTTTCCGCCAATTATCACATAATTAACCAATTATTTATTAAATGAATATAATCACATTATATTCTTAACCTATAGTTTGATATCATATATCTACTATAGTAATTTCTTCCCCACTTGATATAAATCATATTTATATCTAATTTCCTCCAAAATAATATATCTCATACATTTAGTCAATTATATCATATATAATTAACCAGTTCAATTATATCATATATAATCAAACTCCCTTTTGTCAATTTGAATATTTCAAACTGACCCAAAAACTGAATCTCGACTTTATCCAAGCTACCTAGGGGACCTTATGGACTTGTGGCTCAAAGCTCCAGCGGTACGTGAATAGTTCACTAAACTCTTTAGCCATGAGATTCACCATCCATTAACTGCCAGACATTCCACTAAAGACCAACAGCTGAACTCTTCTTACCCAGATATATTTATGTGTCTATCGAATATAACCAATCATGAGTACGATGACCCTTCATAGATCCTCGTAAGTACAACTGAGCCAATTTACCGTAGTTATATCTCACTCCTTAAGTACCACTGATTCCTTTAATGAACAATACAACATATCCAACTATATATGAACACCTCTTGGGCTAAGAGAAGGTGTGTGGCACAACATCGATCAAGACCTGGAATCAGCCCTTAAGGGAGCTATCTATCTACTTGCCCTCCATCTTGTGTAGCTGAGTTCCCAGCTCCCAAATCAGACGAATCCCTAAAATGGTAGGTTTGAGTTGGCGACCTGGCCACTCGCACCCATACAAATCAAAGGACCGTCCTCAATGGTAGGAGTTCTCAACTCACTCAGGAGTAAGGTCATGTTACCTATGGTCATCCTAGTGAAGTGAAGTTTCTGTCATGAACGGTGTTATATTACAAGACGTTAACACTTTGTGGTCACCTCTTATACAAACTCTTTGTATAGGATGCCTCCGCTCACATGTCCCCTACACGAATGATCAGGATCAGACCATCTGTAATAAGTCACCATACTTCTGACCATTCCACAAAGCAGGCCACATCCGTAGCATTACTAGGATAAGGTTTTTCTCCTATATCCATATACTAGAGACCATTTTGGTTATCACTCAAGACATGATCTACTTGTATGTTACCACATATGTGCTTAAGATATATACTGATAACCAAGGATTTTATGTTTATAGGTATATGGTAAAGAAAATAAAACAAACAACTGAGCAAAATCAAGATGTGAAGTAAAATATCATATATTATATAAGACAAGCATTCGTACAAACTGTTTACAAACTACAGGACACGAAACTTTAGGACATCAATCCCAACACAAGCTACAGGTCCATAAGGTCCCCTTGGTAGCTCAAAAGGATTATGTTAAAAATCAATTTTTGGTCAATTTGAATTATTCTAATTAATAAGAGGGAATTTATTTATATATGATATAATTAAATTATTTAAATTATATATGATATAATTGATATAATGTATTTGATACATTAATTGGAGGAATAAATATTTGAATGAGATTCAAGTCGTTGTTAATTTAATATAAATATGATTTATATTAAATTCTATAAAATAAAGAAAAAGAACTATAGTTTATATTGTATATGATGCAATATTAAAGCTATAGGTTATAAATATAATATGATAAGTTGGTTATCATATTTATTTATATTATTTATTATTTTGAATAATAATCCTTTTATCTCCAAAACTACCTTAGTGGGTGGTTATGGAAATTTTATGGCAATTGGAATAAAATGAAAAAGTTTTTTTTTTTTTCATTTTATTTCGAAGGCTAATACACAAAAGAGAATAGCAAGATCACAAAGTAGAGACTATACGATAGCTACACGACAAACATAGAACATATACGATAGGCTCTTTTTGTCTATGCGATAGCCTATGTGATGGGAAGTTTTGCTATGCGATAGCCTAAACGATCGAGAAGTTTTCTATGCGATAGTGCTTCTTTTTCGATCGTCTTCCTCCTCCAAACTCATAAATATCCTCTTAACTAAAATAGTCAGAGCCCATCACTCCTGGGTTCTCACCCTAAGCATATTGAGGAATCCGAATGGTAGTGTCCCTGTTGGTTCGAGGATCAAGTTGTTGTTTGCTGCTTGTTCGAATGGAGTGTTCATGACTTGTTCGAAGCGTTTGTGAACAAGTTGGATCGAGGGATTACTTGAAAAATAGTTCTCCAAAGGTATAATCTCTCAACCTTTATATTTTATTTGAAAAGCATGTTATAATTTACTTTGATTGCATAATCTTTTTGTATGACTGTAAATGTATGCGTTTAATCACAATGGAATTTGGACGATCCACTTCCGTTCAAGGAGCTCCTCATGTTGAATTTCCTTTCATTTGCATCGGTCAATAACAACGTGAACAGGGGAAGTAGTTCATAGTAAATGGGTGAAGGAATTGTGTCAACATATCCTATGGTCTCTTCCATTAGTTTAAACCGTGAGATTCTTATGTTGTGCTTGCTGCCGTTTTTAGGTGACACTAGCTAGTCGTTAACCATGGCGATCCCCTCGGAGGGTTGTAACATAGGATTTAGAGCAATCCAAACTTTAGAAATGAATAGGGTTTCATAGTTCCGTATTGAACATTGTCTTCCACTTAGGGGGCATATTCATACCATTCTATGACATATGAAAATAGAGTTACTTACAAGAGTTACTAAGTGTTAGTAAGTCCTTGACTGAAAATGGTAACTAAATGACTGTAGGAATAAGAGTTATTTTGGAGATAGTATTTGGTCAAGATCGTCTTACTTTAGTGAAGGAGTATTTGACTGCCCCTCGGTAGAATTTATTCCGACTCACTAAAGTATCATTGCAAATAAATAAAGAAATATAGGTACTTTATTACTTTTTGCTAAATTTGGATTTAGTTGCATAAAGCATAATAAAATTTGTTTATATTTCGGCAATGTCGATCTCAATTATCCAATTACTAGCTTCCGATAAGTTCAACAGTGAAGGGTTTTCAAACTGGAAATCAAACATAAATACAATACTAATGGTTGATTTGAGGTTCGTTTTAAGGAAGGAATGTCCTCCTCTTCCCAGTTCAAATGCTAACCAAAATGTTTGGGAAGCCTATGACAGATGGGTTCAGGCTAATGATAAAGCCAGAGCCTATACTAGTAAGCATAACTAATGTGCTTACTATAAAGCATGAAGCCATGTTCACTGCACGTGAGATCATGGCATCGTTGCAATAGATGTTCGAGAAACTGTCTTCTTTGATACAACATGATGCTATTAAGTACTCTACAACTCCTGCATGAAAGGGGGGACCTCTGTTAGAGAACATGTCCTGGACATGGTCCATTTAAACATTGCGGAAGCTTGTGGTGTTGTCATAGATGAAAGAAGTCAAGTTAGTATGATAATGGAATCCCTTCCAAAGAGCTTTCTAACATTTCATACTAATGCTGTAATGAATAAGATTGATTACAATTTGACCACTCTTCTAAACGAACTCTAGACTTATCAATCCTTGATGAAAAACAAGGAAAGTGAAGCAAATGTTGTTTCACAAAAAAAAATAATAATAAAATAAAATAAAAATTCTTAAAGGATCTTCCTCTAGAACAAAATCTTCAGAGAAAAAGAAGTTTGTTTCTTTTTCAAAGGATAAGAGTATCCAAATGAAGAAGAAAGGATATGGGAAGAATAAAGCCCCTATAAAGAAAAGTAAGAACAAAGCACCAAAATGAAAATGCTTCCATTGCAATGAAGACGGACATTAAAAATGCAATTGCCCATAGTATCTTGCTGAAAAGAGAGCTAAAAAGGTAAACCAAGGTAAATCCGATTTACTTGTGGTAGAAACATGTTTAGTGGAAAGTTATCATTTAACCTGGATATTAGATTCAGGCACCGTTAACCATATTTGCACTTTTCTTCAGGAAACTATCTCATGGACACATCTATTAGAAAATGAAATGTCTTTCAAGGTGGGAATGGGTGAAGTCAATTCACCAAAAGCAGTGGGAGACGTCAAGTTATATTTCGGAGATGCTTACATTTTACTTGAAAATGTATATTATATACCTAAAATGAAAAGGAACTTAATCTCCGTATCTTGTCTATTGGAAAATATTTACAAAGTAACCTTTGATATTAATGAAGTTTTCATTAGTACAAGAGGTGTTCATATTTGTTCTACTAGACTTAAAAATAACTTGTATGTATTAAAACTAACTAAAACAACAGCCATTTTAAATATAGAGATGTTTAAAACCACAGAAACTCAAAAGAAAAGACAAAATATTTCTTCCAACGTCTATCTTTGGCACTTAATACTTGGTCATATAAATCTCAATAGGATTGAGAGATTGGTAAATAACGATCATCTAAATTAGTTAGAAGATAGTTCAATGCCTCCATGTGAATCATGTCTTGAGGGTAAAATTATTGGGATTGGTGTCCTAATTCTCCCAGAGTCTCATTGTTTTGTAAAGATACACATCGTTTGATTAATAAAGTAATTGTTATCTTATATGGACTTAAGCATGTATATGTGATATACAAGTGGATCATGCCTTAAGTGATAACCTAAATAGGTCTGTAGTATAAGGATTAAGGTGGGATACCTGATCCTGGTGACACTACGGATACAGCCTGCTTTGTAAAGGTTTGCAAGTGTTGTAAACTACTACAAATAGTAGGTCCTGATCATTCATGTGGAGACGTGCGAGTGAAGGTGTCCTATACAATGAGTTTGTATAAGACCTGAACCACGAGATGACTACACTCTGTATATAACGTCATTGATACTAGAGACTTATATCTCACCTAAACGACCATAAGTGACACGACCTCAATCCTGAGTGTTTTGGGAACTCTTGCCTTTGAGGGCGGTCCTTTGAATAGTATGGGTGAGAGTGGCCAGATTGCAAACTCAACATGCCTACCTTTTTGGAGACTTGTCTGATCTGGGAGCTGGGAACTCAATCCAAAATATGGAATTCACTCCTTACCCGAAGTAAGGATAAGTAGAGAGATTTCTCCCTTAAGGGCTGATTCCAGGGCTTAAACATAGTGGCCATAACTTCTTTTTGGAAGAGAGGACTAAGTCATAGTAGTACTATGACTTATGTTCATTAGAGGGATCGGTGGTACTTAAGGAGTTAGATGTAAATACAAGGGCATAACGGCTATTGGCCCAACTATACTTACAAACGATCTGTGAAAGGTTGTCACACTACTGATTGGTTAAGATGGACACATAATATATCTGTGGTAAAGAGAGTTCAGTTGTCGGTCTTTAGTGAAGTACCTAGCAGTTAACGGATGATGGATCCCATGACTAAAGTTTTTAGTCAGTTATTCACGTACCATTGGAGCTTCGAGCTACAGGTTCATAAGGTCCCCTTGGTAGCTCAATGGATTTAGTTGAGTATCAATTCTTGGTGGTGATTTGAAATGTTCAAATTGACAAGTAGTAATTCGATTATATATGATATAATCAGTGTGATGTATGAGATACATCTAGTGAAGGATTAATGTAAATGAGATTTACATTAAGTACCATGGAATAGAAAAAGAACTATGGTTTATATGTTTCATGAGATGAAGTATTAAAACTATAGGTTATAAATATAGTATGGTAAGTTGGTTATCATTTATATTTATAATAATATTAATTATTGGATAATTAAATCTTTTTCTCTAATAACCAATTGAGTGGGTGATTATTGGAGGTTCATGGTAACCATGAGATAAAAGAAAAATTGTTTTCCTAATTTTAGTAATGTTGAAATTTGAGATTTGGTGATTTCTCTCTCGGAAAAACATCTCACAGAGCTTTTCAAGTAAATATGGATTTACTAAGCGACAAATTGATTTAGTAAATGATCATGTAGTGTTTTGTAAGCGACACATATGGTACTAAACGATGAGCTAAACGATCGCTTAGCTTTTGCTAAACGATCAGATATCGACCCATACGATAGGTTTCAGCCATCTCCCACTTGCCCAATCGTGTACACAGTTTTGTCTCCTTCATTCTTCTACCTCAAACTAAGTCCACTGAGCCCACCCTCTCGATTCTTACACCGAGAATACCAAGGTAACCTTCTTGGTGGTGTGATACTCAACTCGGCACCGTCGAGGTTTTGTGGAAGTCGTTCGTGCTGTTAGGGAGTTCATGACCGAGGTGATCGCTGAGTTCGAGCACGAAGTGTTCGTGCAATGTTGCAGACGTGTTCTTCGAGCGTTCGAGGTTCTTGTAATTGAGCGTTCATGAGCAAGAAGCATGGAGACGAGTCTATAAATGTTCGTAGCATTTTCCTTGTTTATTTGTATCATGCTGTAATTTCTATATTGATTGCATAACCATTTATTTTGTTTACGACTGTAATTTGTAATGTTCATACATGATTGTAATTTGCAATGATCTATTTTCCGCTGCTCATGGGAATCTCAGATTCGATTTCCTTCATATGGTAATCATGAAATAAAAGGAAAATTGTTTTCTTAATTTTAGTAAGTTTTTGTCAAAATTGAATTGAGATTTCTCTCTCAAAAAAAGAATCTCATAAAATTTGTCAAGTAAATACGGATTTACTAAGTGGTGGTTTGTTTTAGTAAACGATCGTGTAGTGTTTTGTAAGCGATAGACATGCAGCTAAACGATGAACTAAATGATCGCTTAGCTTTTGCTAGAAGATCGATTAGCTTTTGCCAAATGATTGGGCATCGACCTATACGATAGGTTTCAACCATCTCCCACTTGCCCAATCGTGTACACGATTGTTATTTCCTCCTTCTTTTGCCTTAAACCAAGTCCATACAGAGCCTACCCTATGGATTATCACACTAAGAATAGAAAGGTATCCTTTTTGGTGGTGTCATACTCAACTCGATGCCATCGAGGTTCTATGAAGGTTGTTTGTGTTGCTGGGGTGTTCGTGACAGAGGAGATTGCTGAGGACGAGTGCACGGTGTTTGTGCTGCGGAGCGGTTGTGTTGTTCAAGCGTTTGAGGTTGCTGTGTTCAAGCGTTCGTGATCAAGAAGCATAGAGATGAGTCTACAAATGTGTGTAGATATTTCTCTTCTTGATCATTTGTAGTTTTCATGCTGTAATTTCTATATTGATTGCACAACCATTTGTCTCTGTTTACAACTGTAGTTTCTAATGTTCATACATGATTATAATTTAGAATGATCTATTTCGCTGCTCATGGAAATCCACATGTTCGATTTCCTTCAATTGGCATCAGAGCCAGATTTTTCTGATATTCCAAATTACAAGTCTGTATTGAACTTATTTTACCGTCGCAGTAGGTTTCTACATTTGTGTTTAATCGTTAAGTGCATTTGTAATTGAAGTTGATGGATGTTTTGGGTTTAATTGCCTTTAGTTAAAGCTTTCTGTAATTAAAAAGTTTTAATTTGTAAGGGCCCCTGTGTTTTTTGTCGTAATTAACTTTGCAATTGAGTCTATAATTCAAAGATTTTGAGTTCGTCGAGTCGTTTGTGATGAAGTTTCGAAGCATGGAGATGCGGTTCTCAACGAAGAAGAAGGCCAAGCATTGGTCGTATCGTGTAACCTAAGGCAAACGATCGTTGGGATTTAAATAAGAGATCATTTAGATTTTATAAACGATCGTGTAGTATTTTCTAAATGATCGTTTAGTTAATGCTAAGTGATGGGATAAATCCTTTACTATCGCGTAGCGTTGGCTGCCCGATCGCGTAGGCAGTGGAGGTAGACTATCGTAGTGGGAGCATATGATGCTCATCGTTTAGTAAAAGGCGCGCGCTAGACGATCGTGTAGTTAGCAAGCCTCATCGCTTAGTTACTACCTATACGATCGTGCGTATATGATATGAAGGCACTATCTAAGCGATCGCTTAGGTGATGGTACTTCGCGGCATCGTAGTCATTTAGATGATCATGGAAGGCGGGCATTGTGCGAAGTGTGCTAAGCAATCGTGTACCTCAGGCTTCATCGATTAGTTAAAGGTACACGATCATGTGGTAATAGCTAAGCGATCATTTAGCTCTGGGAGCGTTGGTAAGCAATAGAGCAAAGTGTTTGTTTTATTGTGTAGACGATCATGGGGAGTATAGTACACGATGGTTGGAGACATGATGCTTGGTCTGAGCGGTTCAAGACCCGTTCGCTTGTTTGAACCAGAGACTCCTTGTCTTTGTAATAGTTAACTTTAGTTTTGTGTTTTTAAGGATATTTTACCCGGTTCGTCAACATTGGTTTATTATACATGTGATGTATGGTGCTTATATGCCAAAGTGTTTGACATATATTTTAAAACCCACCTTAGGTTGTGCAATTATTCATGCATCATGTATTATAAATGTTATAATATTGCATGAAGAAATTGCTTGAAAGCATGCGCGTGCATTATGAAATATAAGAGTTATATTTTGCATGTAGTGGGCACTATCATGCATCATCCTTTTATTATACATATTATAGTCTAAGGGTGAATGGAAGCATGTTTTGCTTGTTTCATTACTGTTTTTGTATAAATTTTATATAAAAGGAGTAGTATTGAATAGAAAATGCCTTGAGCATGACACTTAGGCTGTTTATAAGCGTTATGAATGCCTTGCATGTGTTAGCTTAGCATTGTGGTTGGTTTCCGTTTATAAGTATTATAAAGAAAACTAGACCTAAAATGAATAAGAAGAGTTGCATGCAGACTTAAGGTGAACTCAAGTTTTTTTTTTTTTTAAATGGTTTTAAAATTGGATTGAGATAGACCTAAGCTCAAGTGGTTCTAAAGAGTTTAGTAACCTAGATTAATCTTTTAAAATCGGTTTAATAGGATTAAATTGGTTGGAATAAAATATTAAATTTGTTGTAAACCTATCTATAAGGGACCTTTTGTCTAAGGCGGGTTCTGGCTAGGCTAGGGTTCTTAAGTTGACGGAAACGTAACACCCCTAACTAGGAACCTACCTAGAAATGTGAATTAGATAGATTTTTAACAAGCATGCGACGATTTGGTCAAAGAATCTGTTAAAGAGTTTAATGGATGATGATCAAAAGTTGTTTAACTATCCAAGGTAACAATTACTCTTGGGAAAGCCTAAAAGTCACTTAGTTAAAATCCTTAGCCGTGTTTTTTCTAAGGAAGCTAAACCCTAGGTTATAAAATACTCAGTGGGAGGAAGAGATGTATCTGATATGTCTATGATTCCAGTCATGTTTCTCCCCTGTATGTTCACACCGTGAGATTCATGTTTGGCCTCGTGGTGCCGTAGGAGCATCCCTCTTCGGATGGTGTTTGCATGAGTCAATATCAAGGTGGACGAAGAGAGTGTTTATAGTAAGTGGGTGAAGGGTGTGTGTCAACACGTCCTATGGTCTTTATCATTGGTTCACACTGTAAGATCATTCTGTACTTCCTCATGTCGCCTTTGAGCGTCCCCCGTCGAATGGGTTTTATGTAGTTGGTCAAGATCAAGGTGAAGTCCAGAAATGGATAGGGTCGCTTTAGGTTGCCCCAATCGGATTTTTTCCCTTCGGATTGGCTTTTTGGGGCGAACGTCTAGGGCCTAAAATGGCGGGTCACACTTACGGGAGATGGTTAAGTAAGTTAATGATCTCTTGGCAAAATCAATGATGGCTAGTCGCTATAGGAGCAAGATTTTTTTTTGTATTAATGACTGGTTGAGAACTTCTCAATTTAGAAAAGGGATAACTGACCTCCCTTCGGCGACTTCTGTCTTAAACCTTTGAAATGTCATTGCGAAACTAGATGTCACACGAAGTTCATATTAGTTTTGCTAAAACCTTATTGGATGTTGTTTTGTTTTACAACGGGTATTTGCTTAAAACCTAATGTAGGTCAATGTGTTTTTATTTTTAGCAACTCGTTAGTATTTCCCTTTAAAGCTTTTAATATGACCGACTACTTACAGTGGAAAGAATCGAGTGAAACGTGTTTCGTGGCAAACGATCTCGATCCCACTACTCTTCAAAAGAGGAGACAAGACAGTGAATATGATTTATTGGTCTTGGAAACGTGTCAGGTAGAGAATGATGATTCTGCCTGGATCCTTGTTTCGGGTGCTATCAATCATGTCAGTTCCTCTTACCAAGGATTCAGTTCTTGGCAAATGTTGCCATAGGGAGAGATGACTCTTTGAGTCGCTACTGGTGAGGTTATTTTAGCTATTACTATAGGCGGGCTTAAGTTATTTGTTGACGAGAAACGTTATCTGTTACTGGATAATGTTTTTATAGTTCCTCATATTAAGAGGAACTTAATCTCGGTTTCTTGTGTCATTGAACAAGGCTATACCGTCTATTTTTCTTAGAATAAAGTTTTTATTTTCTAGAATGGAATGGAGATTGGTTATGGTTCAATGGAGAATAACTTATATATACTAAGGTCGTTAGTCATAAAAGCCTTGTTTAACAATGAAATGTTCAGTACGACAATAACAGCTAAAAGACCAAAGGTTTCTCCTAAGGTAAACGCCCATCTTTGGCATCTAAGGTTCGGTCACATCAACCTCAATAGAATGGAGAAGTTGGTGAAAAGTGGACTTCTAAAGAGTTTAAAAGAAAACACCTTACCAGTATGTGAATCATGCCTCGAAGGCAAGATGACCAAACAACCTTTTACTGGAAAAGGTTACAGAGCCAAGGAAGCCTTAAAGCTTGTACATTCAGATCTCTGTGGTCCGATGAATGTCAGAGCTTGGGGTGGGTATGAATATTTCATCTCATTCATAGATGATTATTCAAGGTTCAGGTATCTCTACCTAATGCAATGTAAGTCTGAAGCCCTTAACAAGTTCAAGGAGTATAAGGCTGAAGTTGAAAACTTGTTAGGTAAGAAAATAAAAACACTACGATTTAATCGTGGTGGAGAGTATATTGACCTCCAATTCCAGAACTATATGATAGAACATGGGATTGCATCTCAACTCTCAGCCTCTGGTACACCCCAGCAAAATGGTGTATCTGAAAGGAGAAACAGAACCTTGTTGGACATAGTTCGGTTTGTGATGAGTTATGCTCATCTTTTAGACTCATTTTGGGGTTTACAGTGCAGACTACAATGTATATCCTGAACAAAATTCCCTCGAAAAGTGTTTCTGAAACACCTTTTAAGTTGTGGAGAGGCCGTAAAGGTAGTTTATGCCACTTCAGGATTTGGGGTTGTCCGGCACATGTGCTAGTGACTAACCCAAAGAAGTTGGAACCGTGTTTGAAGGTTTGCCTCTTTGTAGGTTACCACAAGGAAATGAGAGGTGGATACTTCTATGATCCGAGTGAGAACATAGTGTTTGTTTCTACAAATGCTATCTTCTTGGAAGAAGACTACATGAGGGATCGTAAGCCACGGAGTAAGCTTGTTTTACGTGAGATCTCTAGTGAGCATGAGACTGCTGAGGGTTCAACAAGAGTTGTTGAACAGGCCGACAGATCAACAAAAGTTATTGAAGTCAGTACATCTAGTCAACCAGGTCAAGAGTTGAGACTGCCTTGACATAGTAGGAGGGTTATGAACCTACTGGATCGCTGCATGGGTTTGGCTGAAGCCCAAAATGTCATTACGAATGATGGGGTCGAGGATCTGTTGTCTTTCGAGAAAGCAATGAAGGATGTTGACAAAGATGAATGGGTTAAAGCCATGAACTAGGAAATGGAGTCTATGTACTTCAATAATATCTAGGAGCTTGTTGATCCACCTGATAGGGTAAGACCTATTGGGTGTAAGTGGATCTTTAAGGAAAAGAGAGGTGTAGATGGAAAAATGCAATCATTTAAGGCTAGACTCGTGGCAAAGGGTTATACCCAGGTCGAGGGATTTGACTATGAGGAAACTTTCTCACCTATTGTCATGCTGAAGTCTATCAGGATTCTCCTGTCCATTACCACATTTTATGATTATGAAATATGAAAAATGGATGTCAAGACTACCTTTCTAAATGCTAATCTTGGGATACCATCTATATGACTCAACTAGAGGGGTTCATAGTTCCAGATCAAGAGCAAAGAGTTTTCAAGCTTAATAGATCTATTTATAGACTAAAAAAGCATCTAGATCTTGGAACATCAAATTTGACACTGTTGTCAAGTCATTTGGCTTTGATCAGAACATTGATGAGCCTATTGTATACAGGAAGATCATTAATAGCTTAATAGCTTTCCTGGTACTGTATGTGGATGATATCCTACTCATTGAGAATGATGTAGGGTATCTGACTAACATTATAAAATGGCTAGTTTCCTAGTTCCAAATGAAAGATTTGGGTGAGGCATAGTACGTTCTAGGCATCCAGATCATTCAGGATCGTAAGAACAAATGTTTAGCCCTGTCTCAGGCATCGTACATTGATCAAATGTTGATCAGGCACAGGATGCAGGATTCCAAGAGGGGTTTATTACCCTTCAGGCATGGAATCATCTTGTCTAAGGATGAATTTCCTAAGACACCTCAAGAGGTCGAGGAGATGAGACGAATTCTCTATGCTTCAGCTGTAGGAAGCTTGATGTATGCAATATTGTGTACTAGACCCAACATTTGCTATGCAGTAGGGATTGTCAGTCGGTATCAGTCCAATCCAAGATTTGATCACTGGACGGCGGTCAAGACGATCCTCAAGTATCTTTGGAAAACAAGGGACTACATCCTCGTGTATGGAGATAAGAATCTTATCCTTACAGGATACATGAACTTTGACTTTCAGATCGATCAAGATTCTTGCAAATCGACATCGGGGTCAGTGTTTACTCTAAATGGAGGGGTTGTGGTCTAGCGAAGCCTCAAGCAAGGATGCATCGCAGACTCCACTATGGAAGCCGAATATGTAGTCGCTTGTGAAGTAGCTAAGTAGGCTATTTGGCTAAGGAAATTCCTTTCACATTTAGAAGTTGTTCCAAATATGGATTTGCCTATCACACTTTATTGTGATAATAGCGGGGCTGTGGCAAATTTGAAGGAGCCTCAGAGTCATCGTCGAGGTAAGCACATCGAACAGAAATATTACTTAATCAGGGAGATTGTGCATCGCGGTGATATGATAGACACGAAGATCGCATCGGAGCACATCATTGCTAATCCCTTTATAAAGGCCCTCATGGCTAAAGTGTTCGAGGGTCACCTGAAGAGTCTGGGTCTGTGGGACATGCGGCATGTTGTCTAGAGCAAGTGGGAGATGATATTGGGGTATGCCCTAGTTTACTGTATATTGTACATTTTTATATTGTATTGTACATTAGTCTCCCGAGTCATTAGGATAAGTGGAAGATTGTTGGGATTGGTATCCTAATTCTTTCGAAGTCTTATTGTTTTGTAAAGATACACATTGTTTGATTAATAAAATAATTGTTATTTAATTCTGGCATTTACTCATATCCAATAAACAAAGCTCCTTGGTTATCTTATATAAACTTAAGCATGTATATGTGATATACAAGTAGACCATACCTTAAATGATAACCTAAATAGGTCTGTTGTATAAGGATTAAGGTTGGATACCTGATCCTAGTGACACTACATATACAGCCCGTTTTCTAGAGGTTTGCAAGTGTTGTAAACTACTACAAATAGTAGATTCTAACCATTCATGTGAAAACATGCGAGCGGGGGTGTCCTATACAAAAAGTTTGTATAAGACCTGGACCACGAGATGACTCTATATATAACACCATTGATACTAGAGACTTACATCTCACCTAAACGACCATAGGTGACACGACCTCAATCCTAAATGTTTTGGGAACTCTTGCCTTTGAGGGTGGTCCTTTGATTAGTATGGGTGAGAGTGGCCAGATTGCTAACTCAACATGCCTACCTTTTGGGGACTTGTCTGATCTGGGAGCTGGGAACTTAATACACAATATGGAATTCACTCCTTTACCGAAGCAGGGATAAGTAGAGAGATTGCTCTTTTAAGGCTGATTCCAGGGCTTAAACATAGTGGCCACAACTTCTCTTTGGAAGATAGGACTCGGTCATAGTAGAACTATGACTTATGTTCATTAGAGGGATTAGTGGTACTAGAGGAGTTAGATGTAACTATAGTGGTATAATGATTATTGGCCTAGTTATACTTACGAGCGATCTGTGAAGGGTTTTCGCACTTCTGATTGGTTCAAATGGACACATAATATATCTGTGTTAAGGAGAGTTCAACTGCCAGTCTTTAATGGAGTGTCTGGTAGTTAACGGATGGTGGATTCCATGACTAAAGAGTTTAATCAGTTATTCACATACCATTAGAACTTCGAGCTATAGATCCATAAGGTCCCCTTGGTAGTTCAATGAATTTAGTTGAAGATCAGTTCTTGGTGTTGATTTGAAATGTTCAAATTGACAAGAGGTAATTTGATTATATATGATATGATCGGTATGATGTATGAGATACATCTAGTGGAGGATTAATGTAAATGAGATTTACATTAAGAACCATGGAATAAAAAAAGAACTATGGTTTATATGTTTCATAAAATGAAATATTAAAACTATAGTTTATTAATATAGTATGATAAGCTTGTTATCATTTATGTTTATAATAATATAAATTATTGGATAATTAAATCTTTTTCTTTAATAACCAATTTAGTGGGAGGTTATTGGTGGTTCATGATAACTGTGAGATAAAAGGAAAATTTTTTTCCTAATTTTAGTAAGTTTTTGTCAAAATTGAATTGAGATTTCTCTCTCGAAAAAAGAATCTCATATAAGTTGTCAAGTAAATATGGATTTACTAAGCGACAGCTTGTTTTATTAAACGATCGTGTAGTGTTTTGTAAGGGATAGACACGCAGCTAAACGATGAGCTAAACCATCGCTTAGCTTTTGCTAGACGATCGCTTAGCTTTTGCTAAATGATTGGGCATCGACCTATATGTTAGGTTTCGGCCATCTCCCACTTGCCCAATCGTGTACACGATTGTTATTTCTTTCTTCTTCTGCCTCAAACAAAGTCCACACAGAGCTCACCCTCTAGATTCTCACACCAAAAATAGCAAGGTAGCCTTCTTGGTGGTGTCATACTCAACTCGACGTCATCGAGGTTCTATGGAGATTGTTCGTGTTACTGAGGTGTTAGTGACCGAGGCGATCACTGAGGACGAGTGCGCGGTGTTCGTACTACGGAGCGGTCATGTTTTTCAAGCGTTCGAGGTTGCTGTGTTCGAGCGTTCGTGATCAAGGAAGATGGAGATGAGTCTACAAATGTGTGTAGAGATTTCTCTTCTTGATCATTTGTAGTTTTCATGATGTAATTTCTGTATTGATTGCATAACCGTTTGTCTCTGTTTACGAATGTAATTTGTAATGTTCATACATGATTGTAATTTGGAATGATCTATTCCACTTCTCATGGAAATCCTCGTGTTCGATTTCCTTAAAAAATGACCAAAATATCTTTTACAGGCAAAGGTCTTACAGCTAAAGAACCCCTAAAACTTATACATTCAGACCTTTGTGGTCTGATGACTGTTAAAGCTCGAAGAGGATATGAATATTTTGTCAATTTTGTTAATGATTATTTAAGATATGGCTATATTTACCTAACGAGTCACAAGTCTGAAACTCTTGAAAAGTTCAAAGAATGTAAAATATAAGTTGAAAACTTATTAGGTAAAAGAATTAAAACACTTCGATTGGATCAAGGTGGTGAGTATATAGATTTACAATTTCAGAACTACCTAGTAGATCATGGAATTCAATCCCAATTCATAGCACCTGGAACACCGCGGTAAAATGGTATTGCAGAAAGGAGAAATCGAACCTTGTTAGACATGGTTCGTTTGATGATGAGTTATGCTTAATTACCTCAATCCTTTTAGGGTATGTAGTACAGACTGCTGTATATATTTTGAACATGGTTCCCTCAAAAAGTGTTTCAGAAACAAAGTATGATTCATGGAGAGGAGGTAAAGGTAGTTTACGTCATCCAGAATCTGGGGATGCCCGACACACATGTTAATGTAAAACCCTAAGAAATTGGAACAACATTCAAAATTATGCTTATTTGTAGGATACCCTAATGAAACAAAAGGTGGATTTTTTCATGATCTTCAAGAAGATATAGTATTTGTATTGACAAATGCTACATTCTTAGTAGAAAATTATATTAGGAATCATCAACCTCGCAGTAAAATAGAATTAAATGAAATGTTGAGAGAAACTACAAATTCAACAAGAGTTGTTGATCAAGTTGGTCCATCAATAATAGTTGTTGTTCCATCACATCCTTCTCAAGAGTTGAGAATACCTGGAAATAATAGGAGGGTTCTACATCAGCCTGATCGCTATATGGGTTTAGCATAAACTCATGTCATCGTACCTGATGATGGCTTAGAGGATCCCTTAACCTTTAAACAAGCATGAGAAGATGTAGATAGAGATCGATGGACTGAAGCCATGGACCAAGAAATGGAGTCGATGTACTTCAATTATGTCTGGGAACTTGTAGATCAACCAGATGGGGTCAAATCTATTGAAAATGTTTTACCCAAAAAGATGGGTAGACTATGAAGAAACCTTCTCTCATCTTGCCATGATTAAATCTATAAGAATACTTTTATCCATTTTTGCATTTTATGACTATGAAATATGGAAAATGGATATCAAAACAGTTTTTTTGAATGGCCATCTTGATGAAAGTATTTACATGTCTCAACCATGAGGGTTTATTAAACAGGGTCAAGAGCAAAAAGTTTACAAGCTTAAAAGATCCATTTATGGGCTGAAACAAGCATCTAGATTCTTGAATATAAGATTTGACACAACAATCAAATCTTATGGCTTTAAACAGAATGGTGATGAACCCTATGTTTACAAGAAATTAGTCAACAAAACTATAGCTTTCTTTATCCTTTATGTTGATGATAACTTGCTCATTGGGAATGGGGCAAGTTTTCTTGGTGACATAAAAAGATGGCTAGCATCGCAATTCCATATGAAAGATTTAAGAGATGTATATATGTTCTTTGAATCCAAATTTCTTGGAATCGTAAGAATAGAACGCTAGCGCTATCTTAAGCATCTTATATTGACAAGATGTTGTGAAGGTATAATATACAAAATTCCAAAAAGGGTATGTTACCTTTTAGAAATGGAATGCATTTGTCAAAGGAACAGTGTCCTAAGACGCCTCAAGAAGTTAAGAAAATGAAAAGAATTCCATATGCATCAACCATTAGGAGCCTGATGTACGCTATGTTGTGTACACGTCCTGACATATGCTTTGTAGTTGGAATTGTCAGCATGTTTCAATCTAACCCTGGACACAGTCATTAGACTGCTGTTAAGAACATCCTCAAGTATCTTCAAAGAACGAGGAACTATATGCTCGTTTATAACCCTAAGGATTTGATCCTTATGGGATACATTGATTCTGATTTTCAGATTGATGTAGATTCTAGGTAATCTACTTCAGGATTAGTTTTCACACTTAATGAAGGTGCTATAGTGTGGAGAAGCATGAAATAGAGTTGTTCGCTGACTCCACAATGGAAGCTGAGAGCGTAATTGCATGTAAAGCACCTAAAGAAGCAATCTGGCTATGCAAGTTCCTGACAGATTTGGAAGTGGTTCCAAATATGCATCTGCCTATCACTTTGTATTGTATATGATATAATTATTTGAGGGAATTCATTATATATGAATAATTAATTAAATTTTTAAGTATATATGATATAATTACTATAATGTATTTGATACGTTATAAAATTAAGTGATTTAATTGAGAGAAATTAAATATCTGAATATGATTCAAATATTAATTAAATGAATTAGATTCATATAATTAATATAAATAAGATTTATATTAAATATCATTGTTGAGAGAATTAACATAGGTTATTGTATTGGATACAATACTGAACTGTAGGTTATATGTTGAACTATAGATTGCAATATTGAACTATAGATTTATATTAATTCTCCATTCCCACTCTAAATCAAAATAGCCAGAGCCTCACTCCTCCTAGGTTCTCATCCCTGAGAATACAAAGGTTTCCATTATGGTGGTGTCCAATTTGGAGATTGAGGGATTTACAACTGAAGAAATGTTCTTCAAAACTAAAGGTTTTCTAGGCCATTTTATTTTTCAATAATTTTATTAATGCATGCTGTAATTTCTTGGTTAAATGCACATGTTCTTTTTGTCTTTGTAAAATTTATATTCTACGAAATTGGGGAAGATTGGGAGGATCCATCGCTTCCACTTATGTTCCCTTCATAGGGTTCCTTCAATTGGTATCAAAACCTTCAAGTTTTGATCCTAATTTTACCTTAATTTTCAGAATTTTTTTTTTTATAGTGCACTAGTGGGATTTTTTTTTTATGCATTCTGCTCATATGATGAATGTTTGTGCTAATGGTTTACATTAATTGATAATTTTGGGATTGACTATATAGTTTATGGCTTTTTATTGTGAATTTTAAGTTGTAAAAGGCCCATGTTTTGGGGCATAAACTACAGATTGGTATCCTAATTCTCTTGGAGTCTCGTAGTTTATAAACTTTGTACACATTTTTTATTAATAAAATAAGAGTTATTTTATTTGCATTTACTCATATCCAATAAACAAATATTCATGGTTATTGTATGTAAGCTTAAGCATGTATATGAGATATACAAGTAAATCATGCCTTAAGTAATAACCTAAAAGGTATGTAGTAAAAGGATAAAGGAGGGATACCTTATCCTCGTGACACTACGGATACAACCCGCTTTGTAGAGGTTCCAAGTGTTGTGACTACTATAGATGGTCGGATCCTGACCATTCATGTAGAGAGATACAAGTGGATGTATCCTATACAAAGAGTTTGTATAAGACCAGACCATGAGATGATTAGTCTTTTTATATAAAACCGTTGATAAATGAGACTTACATCTCACTATAACAACCATAGGTGACATGACCTTAATCCTGAGTGTTTTCGGAACTCATGCCTATGAAGGTGGTCCTATGATTTGTATGGGTGAGAGTGGCCAAATTGTCAACTCAACGAGCCTACCTCTTTAGGGATTTGTCTGATTTGGGAGTTGGGAACTCAGTTACACAAGATGGAATTCACTCTTTCCCTTAAGGGCTGATTTCGAGTCTTGAACATAGTGGCCACATCCTCTCTTTGAAAGAGAAGACCCAATCATAGTAGGACTATGACTTATTGTTCATTAGAGGAATCAGTGGTACTTAAGGAGTTAGATGTAACTACAGGAGCAAAAAGGTAAATTGGCCGAACTTTACTTACGAGCGATCTGTGAAGGGTTATCGCCCTGTTGATTGGTTGATATGGACACAAAAATATATCTATAGTGAGAAAATGCAGCTGTCGATCTTTAGTGGAGTACCCGACAGTTAATGGATTGTGGATCTCGTGACTAAAGAGTTTAGTCAGTTATTCACGTACCGTTGGAACTTCCAGCTACAGGTCTATAAAGTCCCCTTGGTAGCTCAATGAATTCAAGTTGAGAATCAGTTATTAGAGTTAATTTGAAGTGTTCAAATTAACAAGAGGAAATTCAATTATATATGATATAATTTGTGTGATGTATGAGATACATAAAGTGGAGGAATTAATGTAAATATGTTTTACATTAAGTACTATAAAATAGAAAAAGAACTATGGCTTATATGTTTCATGAGATGAAATATTAAAACTATAGGTTATAAATATAATATGGTAAGTTGGTTATCATATTTATTTATAATATATTAATTATATGATAATTAATTTCTTTTTCTCTAATAACTGATTGAGTGGGAGGTTATNTAATTAATTTCTTTTTCTCTAATAACTGATTGAGTGGGAGGTTATTGGTGGTTTTATGGTAACTGTGAGATAAAAGAAAAATTGTTTTCTTAAATTTGGAAGTTACTTGATTCGGAAAGAACTCATGGATAAGCTATGAAGTGAAAGAGTTTCACTAAGTGGTAACTGTGTAGAGACTAAACAATCACTTACCTTTGACTATACGATAGTCACTCAGCTGATCGTAGCTAAACGATCGAGTGGCTAAGTCTATACGATAGGCTGCCCTTTGCTACACGATTGAGCACATCGTCTATACGATAGACAGTGTAATATCTCCCACTTGCTCGATCGTATACTCGATCATAGTCCATCAGACTCTTCCTCAAGCCAAGATCACATAGAGCCCATAACTTCTAGATTCTCACACCGAGAATACGAAGGTAACCTTTGTGGTGGTATCCTCACTCAGTTCGTGGATCAAGTGAGACTCGATTGGTTTCGTGGAGGCTGTGTTCGTTATGTTCATGTTGTATACTGGTCGTTGCGTTCGAGTGTGCTGTTCTTGGACGCTTGAAGATTGATCGAGGGAGTCTTGAAGAATGGCTCTTTAAAGGTATGCATCCTCTATCCCTTGTATCATCATTTAGCATGCTATAATTTCTTGTTGTGCATGTGACCTATTAGTTTCCATTCAGACGGTAATTGATTATGTTAATTCAAATGGAATTTGGAACGATCTCTTCCACTGCTCATGGAAATCCTTGTGTTTAATTTCCTTCATAAATAAGCAATAGAGACTGTAATTTAGTCCCCCGGTGATGATCTAGTAAAAACGAGGCCAAAATCGAGGCATTTTGAAGAAGTTCAAAACTGTACAGTAGACGACTATACAATTGCGTTATGACGCTGTGCCCTAGCATCACGATGCTACGATGCAGTGGACGAAGGTCATCTCCATAGTGTCGCAATGCTAGGGCACGACGTCATGACGCTTCGAGACGGAGAGGATGTGGTCTGATTTCGATTCGCACGTAGTTCATGGTTTGCTAGTTTGGTTCGGTTTATGGTTTCTCCAATTCGAGTTGGTTAGGTTCTTCTGAATCGGCTTATGATTGGTTCGAGCTGTTTGCTATCTGGTTCGGGTGATTCAAGGCCCGATTCACTTGTTTCGAATCATATGGATATTGTTTTGTAATAGTTAGATTTAAATTTCCTTTTAGGTGTCTGATCCCTGTCCGTTAATTACTTTTATTTTATACATGTTTTGTATGAATTTTATTTATATGCCATAAAGTATGTCATATAGTTAAAATTCCACCATAGGTTATGCATTTAATTTCATCCATCATATTCTAATTATTATAATTTAAGATGCATAATTTAATTTTACAGTATGCTCATGTATCATATAATATAAATATTATTATATATGTATGCATATATTAATAGCATATCCATGTATAATTTATATTATAATTGTTATAATATATGGTTCAACGTATGTATGAATGTATGCTATTGTATGTTTCATTATTTTATTATATAAATTTTATGTATATTAGTAATGAAATGAAATTGCATAAAGCATGACACTACCTTAGATAATTTATAAATGTTACAATTTACTAAAGTATGTCAAAGCATGAAATATATGGTTTTAAATTATTTAATTTGTTTATAACTATTATAACAAAATGAAATTAGAAATTAAAATAAATAATAAAGAGTTAAACCTTAGGTTAAAAATTATTTTTTAAAACTATTTTAAAACATGATTCACATAGACCTAAGATCACTTTTCTAATGAGATTAGAAATTCAAATTTAATCTTTTAATCGATTTAATAGGATTAAATTGATCTTAATTATAAGATTAAATATTGTAGCAAATGTCTATAAGGGACTTTTTGTCTAAGGCTAGTTATGTCTAGACTAGGGTATTTAAGTTGACGGAAACGTAACACCCCTACTTGGGAAATGACCTGGAAAGGTGAATTAGATAGATTTGTTACAAATATACATGTTCGATCAAAGTTTGTTAAAGATTTCAATAGATCTTAATCAAAATTATTTAACTATCCAAAGGCGATTGTTGTTTTTAAGAAAATTAAACAATCACTTAGTTAAAATCAATAGCCGAATTTTCCTAAGTTAATTGACCCTATGTAAAACGCTCAGTGGGAGGAAAATGGGATATATGATACTTCATTTCATCCTCTTAATGATTCTCCTTAAAGTTCACATTATGAGATCTATACTTGGCCTCGAGGCACCATGGGTGTCCCCTTACGGATGGAATTTGTATAGATCAATATCAAGGTGAATGGAGAGAGTGTTTATAACAAGTGGGAGCAGGACATGTGACAATACATCCCTCGGTCTCTCTTATTAGTTTGAAGTAAAGTTTCAAGCATGGTCTCATGGCACCGTGGGAGGTAGGAGCAACTTCACTTTCGGTGTTCGACGCTCCCTTCAAACTGATATGCCCCTTAAAGGATGACATTTTTTCATGATGCTTTATTCAACCTCCAGAAATTGATAGAGTTTCTTTAGTTTCGTATCCCAATCGATTTTCCCTACGGTTGGCTAATTAGGGCGGAACTTTAGGACCTAAAATGAGAGGTTACACTTACAAGAATTGTTAAACGAGTTTAACAAATTCTAGACCGAATAATGGTGACTAATAGTGATAGTAACAAGGAGTCGTTTTGTCTATTAGTTGAGTTTGTCTCATTTCAGTGAAGGGGCACTTGATCACCCTATGGTGAATTTTGTCCTGTCTCACTGAAACATCATTGCAAAATAAATGTCACTTAGGGTACATTGGATTATTTTGCTAAAATTGATTTGTTGTCTTGATGGTTTAATGCAAATAGACTAATAATAAATAATTTTTATGGTTTCAACAATCTCTTATCAATTTTACTTCCGCTACCTTAAATCTACTCGTGGTTGACAAACTAACGGGAAAAAATTACACTTCATGGAAAAACACGATCAACACAATACTTATTATCGATGACCTTCGTTATGTCCTTATGGAGGACTATCCTCCCATTGCAGCTCTTAATGCTGCTCAAAATGTTCGAGAAGCATACGAGCATTGGACACGGACAAACGAGAAGGCCTGACCATACATCTTGGCGAGCCTTTCCAAAGTCTTAACCAGGAAGCATGAGCCCATGCTCACAGCCCTTGAGATCATAGAGTCCCTTAGGGGAATGTTTGGACAACCATCCACACAACTTAGGCATGACGCTCTTAAACACATCTTCAATGCCCGTATGTAAGAATGGGCACCTGTTCGGGAACATGTTCTCAACATGATGGTCCACTTCAACGTGGTAGAGATGAATGGGTCCATCATCGATGAAGCCAAGCTTCATTTTGGAATCTTTACCTTAAAGCTTCCTACAGTTTTGTAGCAATGTTGTTTTGAACAAGATTGACTACAACCTAACCACCTTGCTCAATGAGCTACAGACCTTCCAGTCCTTGATGAAAGCAAGAAACAAAAGGGCGAGGAAAATGTTGTTTCATCCTCTAAGAAGTTCCACAGAGGTTTGACCTCTGGGACAAAGTCTGTGTCATCTTCTTCCACCACTAAAAAGTGAAAGAAAAAGAAAGGTGGAAAGGGAAAAGCTAACCCACCAGCTACTGCCCAAAAGGGCAAGAAAGCCAAGGTTGTAAAGAGAATCTGTTTTCATTACAACCAGGAGGGATAGTGAAAGAGAAATTGTCCTAAGTACATGGTAGAAAAGAAGAAGGCTAAGCAAGAAAGATTCGATTTACTTATTTTTGAAAACTGTTTCGTGGAGAATGATAATTCTGCCCTAATTATAGATTATGGCACCCTTACCCACATTTTTTCTTCATTTTAGGGAATTAGTTCCTGGTGGCAACTTGATGCTGGTGAGATGACAATGCGGATTGAAACTGGGGACGTCGTCTCGACTGTGACAGTGGGAGGTCTCTAGTGAACTTTACAGAATAAATTCATTTTACTAGAATATATGTATGTAGTTCCTGGTTTAAAAAAGAACTTAATTTCTATAAAGTGTTTACATGAACAATCTTATTATATCAACTTCAGTGTAAATAAAGTATTTATTTTGAAAAATGGTGTTGATATTGATGGAACTCTAACGATAGGATCCTTGAGCGAAAGCGGGATCGACCCAAAATTTCAATTCTTTACAAAACCACAATTTTACAGAGAAGAAGAAAATTATGCATTTAAAGGAAAAACATACAGCATGCTTGAAAAAAAATAAAAGGTTAACAGTAAACCTCACCTTTGAAGAAAATCTTCACGAATCCCTTCTCTGTGAAATTAATGAACAGAAACGTAAATTGGCCAATTGGACACCACTAGTTGGAGACCTCGATATTATGAGAAACTAGGAGGTGCGGGTTCTGACTATTTTGGATTTAGAGGGGAAAATGGAGAGGGAGAGAGCTTTTCTTGTAGAGAAGTCACAGAACTATATCGTTCTTTTTGCAGAATGAAGAAGAACCACTTGAACTTCTGTCAACCACCCTCACTAAACGTGGATGGAGAGAAAAAATGGGAGAAAAGTTATTTCCCTCCCATTAATTGAAATTAAATAAATAAAATTAATTTAAAATTAATATAAATAATTATAATATTTAATATCTAATTTATTATACATATAACTATATGTTATATCACATATAATATATAACTTATAGTTTCTATATTGTATCAAATACAGTATAGCCTATAGTTTCAATTGTTCTCCCACTAATGGGTTTTAATATAAATCACATTTATATTAAATTTAAGTACATGAATCCAAATCATGTAATTAATATTTGAATCACATTCAAATATTTATTTCCTCTCATAAATACTTAATATTATAATATATCGAATGCATTATAGTAATTATATCGTGTATAATTAAAATTAAATTAATTATGTCTTATATAATTAATTCCCGCAATTAATTTAAATAATTAAAATTAATCCAAAAATTGATTCTCATTAAACCCGTTGAGTTACGAGGGGACCTCATGGACCTATATCTTGAAGCTCCAACGGTACATGAATAATTAATTAAATTCTTTAACTAAATTATTCACCATCTGTTAACTGTCAGGCACTTCACTAAAGGTTAACAGTTGTACTCTTCACACTATAGATATATTTTTGTGTCCATTGGATATAACCAATCAACAGTATGATGACCCTTCACAAATTGCTCGTAAGTACAGCTACGTCAAAATTACCATTTTGCCCCTATAGTTACATCCAACACCTTAAGTACAACTGATCCCTCAATGAACAATAAATCATAGTCCAACTATGATCAAACCTCTCTCGGGCCAGGAAAAGGTGTGGCACCACATTGTTCAAACCTTGGAATCAGACCTTAAGGGAGAAATTTATCTACTCACCCCGACAATGGGGAAGGAGTGAATTCCATCTTATGTAGTTGTGTTCTCAGCTCCCCGATCAAATGAATCCCTAAAATGGTAGGCTTGTTGATGTTGGGTTTTATGTTCTAAAACTCGTGGTTTGTAAACAATGGAACTTATTCTGAAAAATTCAATAAAGGTGTTATTGGATAGTTCTCTTAATCGAAATCCATAAACCTAAAAGTCCCTTGACTATTGGATGAGTTCTTAGACTTTATATGGAGACATAAATGTGGATCAGGTTCGAGTAAATAGTCAAAATGATCTATAATATATGAATAAGGTTGGGTGCCTTATTCTGGTAACACTATCGGATGCGGCCTGCTCTGTAGTTGTTACAAAAAGTTGTAAAGTGCTACAAACGAAGTGATCCTAATTAGTTCATGTTGAGACATGAGGAGTGAGGGTGTCCTTATGTAAAAGGGTTTGTACAACATCGGACCACGGAATCAGTCACTCTTACTTTATAATGTTGTTTACTATTTAAGACTAACTATTTCAAAATGATGACCTAAGTCACTTAACCTTAATCCTGAGCTAACTCTGAACTCCTGTTTATTTGGAGTTATCCTTAGATTTGCATAGGTGAAGGTTAGCTCAATAGCGTCGACTCAATAACCTCCCATTTCAGGGGTAAGACTGGATAGATAGCTGGGGACATAAAGTGCAACATAGAATTCACTCCTACCCTCTTTTAGGGATAGTAGAGAGGTTGTTCCCTTAAGTGCTGATTGTGGGTCTTGAACAAGGGGCCCCGCCCTCTCACTGGCCTGAGAGGGACTCGGTTTTGTTGATTGGATCACAAAACAATTGTTCATTAGAGGATCAGTGGGACTTAAGGAACAAGAGGTAATTTTGGGGCTAAAACATAGATCTGACCCAGCCGTTATTACGAACAACCTGTGATGGGTTGACTTACTAATCATGGTTATATCGAGTGGACATAATATATCTACATGAGGGAAATTCAACTATGGACTTTAGTGGAGTGACCCATTAGTTAACGAATGGGGGTTAGATCAGTCTAATGAGTTTAACCGATTAATCTCGGATCATTGGAGCCCATGATCTGTAGGTCCATAAGGTCTCCATACTAGCTCGAAAGTAGATTAGCCTTAGAGTAGCATGATAAGTTAATTTAAAACGTTCATATTAGAATCAAACGGAACTGGAGAATTATTTAAATTGTGTAAAATTAATTTAATATTGGATATTAAATTAATTAGAATTATTTAAATTGTTTAAATAATTATTTATTAATTTTATTAGAAATTTAATTTATGAAAATAATTTGTAAAATTAATAAATTTTGATTTTAAAATCAATTTTGGATTTTGGAAATTGAAAATACGCAAAATGAAAAAATGACTTTTTCCAATTTTATCTTCAAAGTAGCTCACAAAGAACCCACCATCTTCAAGCTTCATTTACTCCAAGCATGAGCTGCATCTCATGCAGCTAATTTCTTTGCATGATAGTCTACAATATATTGAAGAGATTGGAGCTGAAAATTCGGGTAGAAGAAGGTATTCTTCTTTGGGTTGCTGCTGTGAGCATTCTCCAAGTTCCCTTTGATTCCAACTTATTTTGAGTCCCACAACTTAATCTAGAGCACCAAAAGAATAGCAGGGAAGATCTTGTGGTGGTCTGCACAAAGATTTGGAGGAATTTATAGTTGGAAATCAAGATTTCAAAGGTTCTTCAAAGGTATGTCTTGATACCCATTAAATTTTCCTTTAGTATGATTTCATTTATGCCAAAATTAATCAATTAGAGTGCTTATCGATCCTCGTCAATTTCGTTGCGTGCTGCTGCCATCCAACAATTGGTATCAGAGGATCATATAAGCATTCCATTCGGTTTAATTTTTGTTTGGTGGGTGTTTTATATGAGAAATATGAAACTGTTGTACTGATATGGTTTTTCCAGTTTTGGCTTTTAATCTCTCTTTAAATCCTTAGATCCATTCACAAGCACGTAGTCTCTCGTTATCCAAAGATACTTGAGGATGTTCTTGACAGCAGTCTAATGACCCTATCCTAGATTAGACTAATATTTACTGACTATCCCTACAGCGTAGCAGATGTCAAATCTAGTACATAACATCGCATACATCAAACTACCAAAGGTAGATGCATAGGGGACCCATCTCATTTCCTCAACCTTTTGAGGTGTCTTAGGACACTACTCCTTAGACAAAGTAACTTCATGCTAAAATGGAAAAAGACCCCTTTTGGAGTTCTGCATCGAGTATTTGATCAACATCTTGTCAATGTACGATGCCTGAGATAGTGCTAGCACTTTGTTCTTTCGATCCCAAAAGATCTGAATCCCAAGAACAAACTGAGCCTCTACCAAATCTTTCATTTGGAATTGGGCCACTAGCCAGTTCTTTACTGAAGTCAGTAAACCTACATCATTCCCAATGAGTAGGATATCGTCTACATATAACATTAGAAACACTACTGAATTGTTGATGATTTTCTTGTAGACACAACACTCATCGACGTTTTGGTCAAAGCCGTAAGATTTGATCATAGTATCAAACCTTATGTTTCAAGATCAAGATGCCTATTTCAGTCCATAAATGGACTGATTCAGTTTGCAAACCTTTTGCTCCTGACCTTGGGCTATGAATCCCTCGGGTTGCACCATATAAATGGTCTCCTCAAGATTACCATTCAGAAAGGTAGTCATGACATCCATTTTCCATATCTCATAGTCATAATATGAGGCAATGGATAGGAGGATGAGAAAAGACTTCAACATGCCAACAGGCGAGAAAGTCTCCTCATACTCAACTCCCTCCACCTGGGTATAACCCTTTGCCACAAGTTTAGCCTTGAAGGTTTGCACCTTCCCATCAACACCCCGTTTCCTCTTATAGATCCATTTGCAACCTATAGGTTTAACCCCATCATGTTGATCTACAAGATCCTATACTGAGTTGAAGTACATAGACTCCATCTCAAGATCCATGGCTTTAACCCATTCATCCTTGTCAATATCCTCCATGGCCTTCTTGTAAGACAATGAAACCTCAACCTTGCCATCGGCTACTATAGCCAGGATTTCAATTAAACCCATATAGCGAACAGGTGGGTTCGCAACCCTCCCACTACGTCGAGGTTTCCTCAACTCTTGAGGTGGATTTGATCTACTAGATGAACTCACATCAACAACTCTTATTGATGTAGCAGGCTCTTCAACAACTCTTGTTGATGTTTCAATAGTTTCGTTGGAAAGCTCACGTAACACGATTTTACTTCTTAGACTGTGCTCCTTTATATGATCCTCCTCAAGGAAGGTAGTTTTTGTCGATACAAACACCTTGTTTTCCTTGGGATCATAAAAGTAACCCCCTCGTGTTCCTTTGGGATAGCCTACAAATAGGCACAGCCTCGGTTCCAGTTTCTTATAATTAGCCTCAACCACATGTGTTGGGCAACCCCAGATGTGGAAGTGATGCAAACTAGCTTTACGTTCATTCCATAACTCCAAAGGTGTTCTGACAACACTCTTGAAGGGAACACAATTGAGGATATAAGTTGTAGCCTCTACTGTAAAACCCCAAAACATCATCGATCAAACCATGTCCAACATGGTTCTGTTTCTCCTCTTCGATACACCATTCTGCTGAGGTGTACCAAGTGCTGAGAGTTGGGAAACGATTCTATGTTCTATCATATACTTCTGGAACTCATAATCCAAAAACTCTCAACGTCGATCAAATCGAAGTGTTTTAACCCATTTATCTAATGCATTTTCAACTTCAGCTTTGAACTCCTTGAACTTTTCAAAAGATTATGACTTATGTTGCGCCAAATAAACATACTGATACCTCGAATAATCATCAGTAAAAGTGATGAAATATTCGTAGCCTCCCTTGGCTCGTACATTCATTAGACCACAAAGGTCTGAACGCATTAACTCTAGAGGCTCTTTAGATCGATAACCTTTTCCAGTAAAAGGTCTTTTAGTCATCTTGGCTTCAAGGCATGACTCATACTAGGTAAAAACATTTCCTTGAACTCGCTTAGAAGTCCATTATTCACCAATCTTTCAATCCTATTGAGGTTGATGTGCCCTAATCGAAGGTGCCAAAGTTGAGCATTTTCTTTAGGAGAAATTTTAAGTCATTTATTTTGAGTTACGACAGTTTTAGACATTTCTACGTTATGGAGGGAATTTGTTGCTAATGGCCTTAGCACATACAAATTATTTTTTAGTTTAGCTGAACATATCTCAATACCATCTTCCAGAATAAACACATTATTCATCAAAAAGTTGAGAGTATATTTACATTCAATCAAGCACTTTACAGAAATCAAGTTCCTCTTTAACTCGAGAAATACATATACATCATTCAAAATGATAAACCCATTTTGTAAAGTCAACTCGAGGCCTCCCACTGCCACAAATAAGACAACGGGTCCGGTACCTACACGCATCGTCATCTTACTGGCCTTAAGCTGACACCAAGATCTAATCCCCTAAAAAGAAGAACAAATGTGATTAGTGCCCCAAAGTCTATAATACAGGCAAAATCTGAAGGAAATCGTGTTGGGATTGATATCCTAATTCTCCCGGAGTCTCGTTGTTTTCTAAAGATAGACATTGTTTAATGAATAAAATAAATGTTATTTAATTTTGGTATTTACTCATATCCAATAAATAGAACTCCTTGGTTATCTTATGTGAACTTAAGCATGTATATGTGATATACAAGTGGATCATGTCTTAAATGATAACCTAAATAGGTCTGTAGTATAAGAATTAAGGTAGGATACCTGATCCTGGTGACACTACGGATATGGCTCGCTTTGTAGAGGTTTGCAAGTGTCGTAAACTACTACATATGGTAGATCCTAACCATTCATGTGGAGACGTGCAAGCGGGGGTGTCCTATACAAAGAGTTTGTATAAGACTTGGACCACGAGATGACTAGACTTTATGTATAACGTCGTTGATACTAGAGACTTATATCTCAAATAAATGACCATAGGTGATACGACCTCAATCTTGAGTTTTTTGGGAACTCCTCCTTTGAAGACTGTCATTTGATTAGTATGAGTGAGAGCGGCCAGATTGCCAATTCAACATGCCTACCTTTTTGGGGACTTGTCAGATCTGGGAGCTGGGAACTCAATCCATAAGATGGAATTCACTCATTTCCCGAAGCAAGGATAAGTAGAGGGATTGATCCCTTAAGGGATTATTCTGGGGCTTAAACATAGTGGCCACAACTTCTCTTTGGAAGAGAAGACTTAATCATAGTAAGACTATGATTTATGTTCAATAGAGGGATCAGTTGTACTTAAGAAGTTAGATATAACTACCGGGGCATAACGATTATTGGCCCAACTATACTTATGAGCGATCTGTGAAGGGTTGTCGCACTTCTTATTGGTTAAGATGGACACATAATATATATGTGGTAAGGAGAGTTCAGTTGTCGATCTTTAGTGGAGTGCCTGGCAATTAACGGATGGTGGATCCCGTGACTAAAGAGTTTAGTCAGTTATTCACGTATCGTTGGAGCTTCGAGATACGGGTCCATAAGATCCCTTTGGTATCTCAATGGATTCAGTTGAGGATCGGTTCTTGGTATTGATTTGAAATGTTAAAATTGACAAGAGGTATGTTGATTATATATGATATAATCGGTATGATGTATGAGATACACCTAGCGGAGGATTGATGTAAATGAGATTTACATTAAGTACTATGGAATAGATAAAGAACTATCATTTATATGTTTCATGAGATGAAATATTAATACTATAGATTATAAATATAGTATGATAAGTTCGTTATCATTTATATTTATAACAATATTGGTTATTGGATAATTAAATCTTTTTCTCTAATAACCAATTGAGTGGGTGGTTATTGGTGATTCATGGTAACTGTGAGATAATAGGAAAAGTGTTTTCCTAATTTTAGAAAGTTTTTACAAAAGGTTGAAAATTGTTTTTGAGATTTCTTTCACAAAAAAAAAAAAAAAAAAAAAAAAAAATCATAACGCTTGTCAAGTAAACCGATTTACTAAGCAACAATGTGTTTTAGTAAATGATCGTGTAGTGTTTTGTAGGCGATAGACACTGAGCTAAACGATCACTTAGCTTTAACTATACGATTGGGCATCGACCTATGCGATAGGTTTTCTATCTTCTCCCACTTGCCCAATTGTGTACATGATTGTTCATTCCTTCTTCTTCTGCCTCCATCTAAGTTCGAACAGAGCCCACCCTCTGGATTCTCACACCGAGAATACCAAGGTAACTTCTTGGTAGTGTCATACTCAACTCGTACCGTCGAGGTTCTTATGGAGGCCATTCGTGTTGTTGCTGAGGAGTTCGTGACCGAGGCGATCGCTGAGGACAAGCGAAAGTGTTCGTGTAGTGTTGCTTTCATGTTGTTCGAGCGTTCGAGGTTGATGTGTTCGAGCGTTCATGAGCAAGGAGCTTGATGCATAACTGTAGTGTCCAACGACACTACTCAATAAGCTTACCATTTTGGGGATAAGACCGGATGAATAGCTGGGGACATAGCCTTGCAAGATGAAATTCACACCTACCCTATTTAGGGTTAGCAGATAGGTTGTTCTCTTAAATACTGACTCCAGGTCTTGAACAATCGGGGCCCCGCCTTCTCATGATAGAGAAAGGATTTGATTCATAAAGATTATGAATCAGAAATGTTCATTAAAGGGTCAGTAGGAACTTAAGGAACAAGAAGTATTCACAGGGGTAAAACGGTATTTTTGACCTAGCTATGATTACGAATAACTTGTGAAGAATCGACTTACTAATTATGGTTATTAAGTAGACATAATATATCTACAGTGAGGGGAGTTCAACTATGGGCTATAGTGGAGTGTCCCATTAGTTAACGAATGGGGTTAGATCGGACTAATGAGTTTAGCCGATTAATCTCGAGTTGTTGAAGCCCATGATCTGTAGGTCCGCGAGGTCCCCCTATTAGCTCGTAAATGGATAAGCTTTAAAGTAGCTTGAGAAATTAATTTGAAATGTTCAAATTAAACAGAACAGGAGAATATATATTTAAATATGATTTAAATATATGAAGATGATGATTGTGCAAAAATTGATTTAATATTTGATATTAAATTAATTATTTTTTAAAATTAATTTATGAAATTAATTTTAGAAAATCATTTTTCCATTTTATTAATCAAAATGGTTTTGAAATCATTTTGTGTTTTTAAAAGAAAAGTGAATTGGATTTTGCATGTTGCACAAAATAGAGAATTCATTTTTTCCATTATCTTCATCTTCATGATCACACAAAAGCCATTAACTTCTCTTCATTAATTCTCCAAGCATAAGCTGCAAGCCATGCACTTCACTTCTTTGCATGTTCATCTACAATATATAAAGAAGGTTGGAGTCATTTGAGAAAAGTGAATGCAGAAATTTTGAGAGAAAAATCTCTATGAGAAGAAACTGTTCTTCCTACCCGACTGCTGTTTGTTCTTCACTGTTCTTCACCATTTCAAGCTGTTCTTGAGTGCCACAACTCTGTCTAAAGATCTAAGAGGATAGTAGGGAAGACTTTGAGGTGGTTCACGACGATCTCCGGTGAAGACTGTTGTTGTACATTCGGATTCTTGGAGAGTTCATCAAAGGTATGATCTTGAAACCCTCCTTTAGAAGAGCATACTTTAGTTTCTGCCAAAATTAGTGAATTTGAATGCTTATGGATCCTTGATACTTCCGCTGCATGTTATTTAACTCTTTCAATCTCAAAAGTGTCGAGTTGAGTATGACACCACCAAAAAGGCTACCTTAGTATTCACAGTGTGAGAATCCAGAGGGTGGACATTGTGTGGACTTGGTTTGAGGCAGAAGACGGAGGAAACAACAATCATGTAAACGATTGAGCAAGTGGAAGATGGCAAAACTTATCATATATGTCGATGTCCAATCGTTTAGGAAAAACTAAACGATCGTCTAGCAAAAGCTATGCGATCGTTTAGCTCATCGCTTAGCTAAGTGTTTGTCGCCTACAAACACTCCACGATCGTTTACCTTACCCAAGTTGTCGCTTAGTAAACCCTATTTACTTGACAACTTCCGAGAGAATATTTCCGAGAGAGGAAATCTCTAATTCACAAAATTTCAACCTTTTTTTCTTACTAAAATTAGGAAAATATTTTTCCTTTCATCTCACGGTTACCATGAAACCACCAATAACCTTCCACTCAATTGATTATTAAAGAAAAAGAGTTAATTATCCAATAATTAATATAATTATAAATATAAATGATAATTAACTTATCATAGTATATTTATAACCATAACTCTTAGTGTTGGAAGTAGAAGGTGAAGACTTAGTTCCTGAGGTCGAACCCCGATGGAACTTCTTAGATGATGAAGCAATATTTGCCTAAACAACCGTCTTCTCCTTGCTTTTCGGCAAGGATTGGAATGTCTACAACTCATTGAGGAGAGTTGTAAGGGTGTAACCAATTTTGTTCAGAACAGCGTTGCAGATGAAGTGAAGGAAGCATTTTGGCAACATGTGCAGAACAAAGCTAGCCTGGCTACCCTCATCGATGCGAGCCTCATTCATCTCCGCCACATTAAAGTGGACCATCATGTTTAGAACATGTTCTCGAACAAATGTGCCCTTCTCCATTTTGGAGTTGAAGATGCACTTGAGAGCTTCATGCTTGAGCTGCCCAGGTGGTTGTCCGAACATTCCCCTCAGGGACTCCATGATCTCACGAGCAGAGACCATGGGCTCATGCTTCTTGGCCAAGACGCTATTTAGCTGGCCAAGAGGTAAGTTCGGGCCTTCTCGTTCGTCCGTGTCCATTTCTCATATGTCTCTTGAACATTTCGAGCGACAATTTGAGTTGGAAGGAGGACACTCCTCCATAAGGATGAATCTGAGGTCATCGATGATCAGTATGGTGTTAATCATGTTTTTCCAACTAACGTAGTTTTTGCCAGTTAGTTTGTCGGCAGATAATAGAGTTAAAGTGGCGGTTGCCATTTTAAAAGTTGCTGAAAACATGAACAAACTTAATAAGTCTATTTGCATTACCACTTTAAACACCAATTTTAGTTTTAGGAAAATGTTCTAATGTACCCTAATTGAAATGACATCTATTTTGCAATGATGCCCCAACGAGGTAGGATAAAAGTCACCGGTGGGGTGATCAAGTGTCATTTCACTGGGATGAGATCAACCATTAGTCAAAAACAATTTTTGTAACTGACTCTAATAGCCACCATTTTTCGGTCCAAAATTTGTTAACCTTTAACAATTCCGCGTAAGTGTAACCCCTCATTTTAGACCCTAGAGTCCCGCCTTAATGCGCCAACCATAGGGAAAAAGCATATTAGGACAAGAGACTAAAGCAATCTTATCCTTTTCAGGAGATCAGATAAAGAGTTGTAAAAAACTGCCATCCTTTTTTATAATGTTGGGTATCTCATTGATATTCCCTTTTTCGGTAATGTTTTATTCAACCTTTTTATCAATTTTAATTTGGGTTTTTTCCTAATTTTTCTTTAGTTTGATTCTTGAATGTGTAGTGATTTCTAGTGTTGTTGACACTAATGCTCTTACTCCTTATGAATCCCAAGTTGTCCTCAAGGTTTGTTTTGTGGTTTCTTTCTAATATATTTTATTCTTGTTTTTGTCAATGTTTTTTAGTTTATTTTAAGAGAGGTTTGTTGAATTTTTAATTTCTTTTACAGGGTATTACCATTGATAAGATTCTGGTTGTGAGACTAAGATGCAATCTAAGGTCATTTAATTTTTTATTTTGAATGTTGGAAACTGGAATAAAAATTGTTGTGAGAAATTGAAATTCCATCTGATTAGGATCCTTTCATTTTTTTATTTTATTTTTTTGATAAGGAGTCTGCTATTTTCTTTAGAATGTAGCTTTGAAGATGGTCGGACATTTATGAATATTAAGGTTTCAAAATGGTCAAACGTTTCCGAGTTTTAATATTTGTGAAGCATGAAAAAAGTGCAATATTCAAGTTTCTCCTTATTAGGGTCGAATGTTGAATGTTCGTGCCACATCTCATCAATAGTGAGCTTATTTAATAATAGTTTTGTATTTGAAATTCATATACATAGTACTACTCTTTTATCTTCTATACATCTTTAGAGTGGCCTTTGCTTTCATTTGGTTTGTTTTATATTTTTTGATGGGGAAAGGAATACATACTTTTTGATTCATTGTCTAGGTTAGGAGAAAACTCAATCAATCCCTTGTTTCATATTAACTTATGTCCAAAAGCTTCTTCAAGGTCTTTTCAAAACATGGTAATATGTCATTCCTTATGCTTTTCTTTCCCTATCCATACTTTTCTTCTCCTTGAAGACAACATGAAGACTTAGCACAACAAAGTCATGAAGGTTGGTTAGGTGACCTTATTTCACCTCATCTTGATTTGTTTATTCGGTTGGAATGCATTGAATTTGTTTGTTGGCGCTTCAACCAAGTCCAGAGGCGGCACGCCCTGATGTGGTTTCGGGGGCAATGCCCCTAAAACCTATTCAGAATTCGTATTTAGCATAATTATTTATTTGTAGTTATTTACGATTATGACCTTAGTATTTAGAATAGTGTGTTATTTAAGCACTAAATTAATGATAATTTAAGTTTGGTGGGTGAATTTCTATAGATGCATGTTTGGTTGACTGATATTGTTGAAATTCAACTTTGGCATTAGATTTCTTTTTTATTATGTAGCTAAATTTGTAATTGGCTCTTGTTTGATGAGCTTATATATGTGCTCTAGAGTTTGTAATTTCTCCCGTTGCTATTCCCGAATCACCCATCCATCAAATTTTGAAGCAAGCATGGTCAGCAGTAGAAAATTGGATTCGAAGCTACTGCCAAGCAACATTGCAACGCTACCCCGAAGCATTGCAACCCTGCTCTTGATGAAATCCGTAGCATTGCAACACTAGGGTGAAGCGTTACAATGCTGCTCATGAAGGAAATCAAACACGAGGATTTCCATGAGTAGCGAAAGAGATCGTTCCAAATTTCATCTGAGTAAACACAATCAATTACAGTCTAAGAATGGAAACTAACAAGTCATGCACAAGAAGAAATTACAGCATGTTAAACGATGATACAAGGGATAGAGGATGCATACCTTTGGTGAAACATTCTTCACGAATCCCTTGATCAATCTCCAAGCATCCAAGAATAGCACCCTCGAACGCAACGACCGATACAACCAATGAACACGAACACAACCTCCATGAACCAATTGAACCTAACTCGATCCATAACTGAATGAGGACACCACCACAATGTTATCTTGATATTTTCGGTGTGAGAATCCAGGAAATGTGGGCTCTGATGATCTTGGCTTAAGGAAGAGACTGGAGGACTACGATTGAGTAGATGATCGAGCAAGTGGGAGATATGACATTGTCTATCATATAGACGATGTGCTCGATCGTGTAGCAAACGACAACCTATCGTATAGACTTAGCCACTTTATCGTTTAGCTACGATCAGCTGAATGACTATCGTATAGTCAAAGCTAAATGATCATTTAGTCTCTAATAGCTATCGCTTAGTGAAACATTTTCACTTGATAGCTTATCCATAAGCTCTTTCCAAATTAGGTAACTCCTAATTTTAGGAAAACCATTTTTCTTTTATCTCACGGTTACCATAAAGCCTCCAATAACCTCCCACTCAATCAGTTACTAGAGAAAAAGAATTAATTATCATATAATTAATATATTATAAACAAATATGATAACCAACTTATCATATTATATTTATAACCTATAGTTTTAATATTTCATCTCATGAAACATACAAACCATAGTTCTTTTTCTATTTTATGGTACTTAATGTAAATCATATTTACATTAATTCCTCCACTTGATGTATCTCATACATCACAATTATATCATATATAATTGAATTTTCTCTTGTTATTTTGAACAATTCGACACAAAGGGGACTGATTGCGACCGATTCCTGTGATAGCTGCAAAAATAGGCATTTTGACGCATAATATTGGGTTAGCCGAGATTTTCAATGCTGATCGACGCAAGCTCACTTTTCACATGAATTCTTTGTATAATCGCAACATATTCTACTTGTTAGCCCTCATAATTTTAAATAAAAGGCTGCAATAACTTGTATTTCTACCAGCTATCACTTCCCACTTACCCCGTTGAAATTAGTTACTCAAGATGAATAAAAGAAAAGCGGAAGTAAAGAGAGATAAGATCATGGAAGTAGACAAAATGATATAATGATAAGAATATACTTGTTGTTTACAAAAGTGAATAATCTCTGTCTCAAATGCAATACAACAATAAAAGATTAGAAGGGATTAGGGGAAATGGCAGTTGTCAGTAATTTCTTGCTTCCAACAGATGAAATGTCGAGGCTGGTGAGGAAAAAATGATAGTGTGGAGTGGAGAAGGCCCTCTCAAGCTCTTGCTCTAGTGAATCTCCAATGAAAGATCGAGATGGAGTTGGAAGTGAGAGCTCTTAGAAGTATTTCTCGTTCAATCTTTGCTTGTAATGCAGGTTGTGTGCCTAAGGATGTTCTCAGGTAAAAAATTTCAACTTGTCAACCTTCTCTTCATGAGCATCAAGGCTCTATTTATAGAGCCATGCGTTGACAATTTTTGCAATTCCCGCTCTGATCAATCTTCATATTTGATGCGGTAGGTGAGCATGTTAGCACTGCAATCATGGTCAACATTATGAAGTTTTCGACAGAAGATCTGCTAGCACAGGGTCAGAGTGTTGGGTTTTATGTCCTCAATCTTGCAGTTTATAAAAAGATAAACATATTCTATAGTCAATAAACTTATTATTGATTCTATAAATTGCATACGTAAAAGTCTAAATCCAAGAAACTAAGATCCAAGGTTATTATATGAATACTTGAACTTTATGTAGAGACATAGAGATGGATCAAGTTCAAGTAAAAAGCCAAAACGGTCTATAGTATATGATTAAGATTGGGTATCTTATTCTGGTAACATTATTGGATGCGGTCTACTCTATAGCTGTTACAAGTTGTTGTAAAGATACTATAAACAAAGTGATCTAGATTCGTTCATGTATTGACATGAGGAGTAAGGGTGTCCTATGCAATGAGTTTGCATAAGTTCGATCCAAGAAATAAGTCATTCTTACTTTATAACGATGTTTACTATATAGGACTGACTATTTCACTTTTATTACCTACGTAACTCAATCTTAATCCTAAGCTAACTATGAACTCTTGTTTATTCGGGATTATCCTTAGATTTTCATAGTTGAGGGTTGTCTCAACAACACCGAGTCAATAGCCTCCCTTTTCAGGGGTAAGACCGGGTAGATAGCTGAGGACATAGAGTGCAAGACGGAATGCATGCCTACCCAATTTAGGGATAGAAGAAAGGTTGTTCTCTTAAGTACTGAATCCAGGTATTTAACAACGGGCCCTACTCTCTCAATGGGTTGAGAGTGATCTAGTTTAGTGACTGGATCACAAATCAATTGTTCATTAGAGGATCAGTAGGAACATAAGAAACAAGACGTAATCTCATGGGTAAAACAGACATTTGACCCAGCCGTTATTAGGAACAACCTGTGAAGGGTCAACTTACTAATTATGGTTAAATCATGTGGACAAAATATATTTATAGTCGATGGAGTGCAACTATGGGCTTTAGTGGAATGACCCATTAGTTAACAAATGGAGATTAATTAGGTGTAAAGAGTTTAGCCAATTAATCTCGGATCGTTGGAGCCCATTATCTATAGGTCTACGAGGTCCCCCTACTAGCTCGGAAATAGATTAGCCTTAGAGTAGCATGATAAGTTAATTTGAAATGTTCAAATTAGAATTAAGATAATTAGTAATTATATGAGATAAATTACACATTTAATTTTGGAATTAAACGAAATTGGAGAATTAATTAATATTTAAATATGATTTAAATATTAAATTCATAAAGGTGGAATTTTCGGTAAAATGAATTTAATATTTGATATTAAATTAATTAGAATTAATTAAATTGTTTAATTAATTATTTATCATTAATTTTATTAGAAAAATAATTTATGAAATTAATTTAGTAAAATTAATAATAATTTAGCTTTTTGGAATTAAAAATGATTTTGGAAATCAATTTGAAAATTGGAAAAGTTTGGAAAAACACAAAGCGGAACATTGGATTTTTCCATTGACACCTTCAAGCAGCTCACTCATTTGTCCACTTGAATCTTGATTCAATCTTCAAGCATGAGATGCACCTCATTTAGCTTTCTTCTTTGCATGAATGTCCTGCAATAAATAGAGAAGATGAAAGTGGAAATCAGGCATGCAATAGCTGACGAACTTGCTGAAGTTTTGTTGAAAACTTGTAAGATTGAAGAAGTGTTCTTTAAGTTGCATCAGTGAGCTTCTTCTCTAAATTCCCTCCATTCAAGCTTATCTTGAGTCCTATAACTCAATTTAACGCTCCAAGAGAATAGTAGGGAAGATCTTGAGGTGGTTCACAAGAAGATTTGGAGAAGACTCACAGTTGAATTCGTGATTCAAGGTGTTCTTCAAAGGTGTTACTCAAAACCCTCTTATTATTGTAAGAGCATGCTTTATTTACAGTCAAAATTAATGGATTAGAATGCTTATTGATCCTTGTTGCTTCCGTTGCATGTTGATATATTCCTTCAATTGGTATCAGAGCATCATTTAAGCATTCAATTTGATTTAATTTTGGTGTGGTGAGTGTTTTTTCATGAGTTGTATGAAAATGGTGAACTGATATGGTTTTCTTAGTTTTGGCATTTATTTTCTCTATGATTCCTTGATTAAATTTGTATCTGACTCTTGTTTGATGAGCAGCAGGAACCAGTTCTTCAGCATCTGCTCAAATCTCATTGTTCAAATCTAGCGAGATTTCCCTTGAGCGAGAGCGAGATTTTCACAATTCCAGCGAGATTCCATGTACAAGCAGCGAGATTTCAAGTTTCAAGCGAGATTTCATTTCAAGCGATATTCTGATGGAATTTTTTAGCAACATTTCGAGTTCAAGTGAGATTTTGAATCAAGTTTGAGCGAGATTTCTAGTTCGAGCGAGGTTCTAATGGAATTTCAAGCGAGAGATCGAATTCGAGTGAGATTTGGAATCAAGTTCGAGTGACATTTCCAGCTAGGAGTGAGAGATCAAGTTTGAGCGAGATTTTTTAATTGATTTTGACGAGTTTGACCCATTGTCTGAGCAAGGACTATAGAGGATTGACCGGTTTTACCATTTTTCTTCAAACTTGACCCCGTTCACCTTCAAAAATATTTTGATTGCTTTGGTTCGGATGGTTCACATCCGATTCAAGCTTTTTGGATCCGGTTTGGAGCAATTCGAGCGGGCCAAAAGCGGTATGGAGCTGTTTCTTATTGTTTTGTTTTTCTTAGGCCTTTGTTTGCTTGTTTATGCCAAAACTAAAACTATATCAGTATATATTTAATTATTTATGCATGTGATTTATGTTATAATTAAATAAATCTTTCATATGCATATAGTATGCCATGTAGATTTAAAATCCCACCATAGGAAGAATGTTACATGCATTATGTATATGTTATAATTAGGTATAATGTATAGAATGCATATTTAGGGTTTCTGTTATTTAATATAACTGTTATATTAAATTTGAATGCCTTTGATGCATGTTGTGGATGTAAAAGAATGTCTAATTTTTATAGGTTGTTATAAAATTGAGTTAGACATTAAAATCCATAACGAAGATAATTTGCATGCTCGAGTAGGTTAAACACTTGTTCTAATAATTAAAATAGGTCGCTATCTTATAAATCACAATTACAAACTCAACCGGTATATAATCCTGTCTAAGGCTAAGGGTATTTAAGTTAACGGTCTACGGAACACGTCCTACCTGGGGATTATGGCCGAATAATTGAGTGTTGTTAACCGGCTTTATAAGCGTACGTGAGCGGTGTGAGGTAAGAAAATAGTTTATCACCTAGACATTTGTGGGTTAAAATTCAATTATAAGCGTTATACTTGGATAAACCACTTAGATTTATGGTTGTTTTTATTAGCCGAAAAGAACCTAAGTATATTTTTACCCATATTAATAGAATACTTCAGTGGGCGTTTAATAACTTATATATGATAAAGTTATTAGAACACATCAGTGGGAGATTAATAACATATATAATACGTTATTTTTAGCTCTCACGTCCCTAAGAATTCACAATCAAGATTTAAGCGGTACTTCGTGTCACCCTGGGATTGACCTCCATACGGAAAGTATTTGCATAAATCTGGATTCTGGTGAATAAGGGGAAGTTGTTCAAACAAAAATCAATTATATGACACATAGATTTCAACTACCATGTCTCCACATAGTTCGCACCGTGAGAATCATATGACGCTTCGTGTCACCCTGGGAGTGACCTCCATACGAAAAGTGTTTGTATGAGTCAATAACAAGGTGAATGGAGGAAGTAGTTCTTAGTAAGTGGGTGAAGGATTTGTTCAACATGTCCTACAGTCTCTTTCGTTAGTTTGGACAATGAGACTCCTATGTTTCACCTACTAGTTTACTTTAGGCGGCCCTTGCTAGTCTTTTAATGACGGCTATCCCCACGGAGGGTTGTAACATAGGATTCGGAACAACTCAAACTCCAGAAATGGATAGGATTTCTTAGGTCCATTCCCAACCTTGACTCTCCATTTCGGTAGCATAGTTAGGGCCGACCTCTGACGTTTGAAAACGGAGGGTTACACTTACAAAATTACTAAAGTGTTAGTAATTTCTGAGCAAAAACGATAACTAAACGACTATAGGGATAAGAGTCATTCTGAAGATAGTGTTTGGTCAAAATTGTTTGCTTTAGAGAAGGAGTATCCGACTACTCCTCGGTAGCACGTATTCTGACTCACTATAGTATCGTTGCAAAAACTAATGGTTATGGGTACATTATTACTTGTTTTGCTAAAACTTGACTTTGGGTTTAGTTGCAAATTGCTAATTATAATTTGTTTAATTTTTTCAGCATGTTGAATTCTTCTATAACACTCGTTTCCAAATTAGTTAATGGTAAAATCGAATCAACAAACAAATTACTAGTAGTTGATAACACCAAAAGAGTTTTAATAGTGGATTATCTTCTATCTCCTGACTCATCTAAAATTTTGAATAATACAGATGAGAATGCAAATTCGAACAATAAGATAAATATGATTTACTTATTATCGAAGCATGTTTAGTAGAAAACGATAAAACCTAGGTAATTGATTCAGGTGCCGCTAATCATGTTTGTACTTTCTCACAGGTAACAAGTTCCTGGAGACAATTGATAGAAGGCGAAACAATCTTTAAGATAGAGATCAAGGAGATTGTTTCAGCTAAAGCAGTGGGAGATATGAAGTTATTTATAGGAGATAAGTACATTTATCTGAAAAATATTGATTACATTCTTTCTATAAAAAGGAATCTAATATCTATCTCTTGATTACAAGAACAAAATTATAAAGTTTCTTTCGAAAATGATTAAGTGTTCATCAATATAAGAAATAAACAAATTTTTTCTGTAAAATTAGAAAATAACTTGTATTTGTTAAAACCAACTGAGGTTAAAGTCGTTTTGAACATAGAGATGTTTAAAACTGCTGAGACTCATAAGAAAAGGAAAGTTTCTCCAAATGCCTATCTTTAGCCCTAGAGACTAGGTAACATAAATCTCAATAAGATCGAGAGACTGGTTAAGAACGGTCATGTAAATAAGTTAGAAGATAGTTCATTACCACCTTTTGAATCCTGTCTTGAGGGTAAAATGACTAAGAGATCTTTTTCTAGAAAAGTTCTTAGAGCCAAAGAACCCTTGAAGCTGCTACATTCAGACCTTTGTGGTCCTATGAATGTAAGAACCAGAGGAGAGTATGAATATTTCATCAGCTTTGTTGATGGCTATTCCAAGTATGGGCATATTTACCTGATGCACCAAAAGTCTGAAACATTTGAAAAGTTCAAAGAATATAAGGATGAGGTTGAAAACCAATTAGGTAAAAAGATTAAAACACTTCAATTAGATCGAGGTGGTGAGTATATGGACTTAGAATTCCATAACTATTTGATAGAACATGGAAACCAGTCTCAACTCACAACCCCTAGCATACCTCAGCAAAACGGTGTGGCAAAAAGGAGAAACAAAACCTTGTTGGACATAGTTTGTTCCTTGATGAGTTATGCTCAGTTACCAAATTCTTTCTAGGGACACATAGTTGAAACTGCAGTATATATTCTAAACATTATTCCCTCGAAAAGTATTTCTGAAACACCTTTCGAGCTCTAAAGAGGACATAAAGGAAATTTACGTCATTTTAGAATTTGGGGTTTTCCAGCACTGTGTTGGTACAAAATCCTAAAAATTTTGAACGACATTCAAAAGTATGCCTATTTGTAGGCTACCCAAAAGAAACGAAAGGTTTCTTTTACGATCCTCAGAAAGACAAGGTATTTGTATCGAAAAATGTAACTTTCCAAAAGGAAGACTACATAAAGAATCATCAACCTCACAGTAAGCTAATAATAGATGAAATGTCCAGAGAAACAGCAAACACATCAACAAGAGTTATTGATAGAGTAGGTCCAACAATAGTTATTGATGAAACTGATATTTCACATCATTCTCAAGAAAATGCCTCATCATAGTAGGAGGGTTGTGCAACAGCTTGACCGATACATGGGTTTAACTGAAACTCAAATCATCATACCAGATGAAGGCTTAGAGGATCCATTATCTTTCAAACAAGCAATGAATGATGTGGATAAAGACCAATGGATTAAAGTCATAGACCTTAAAATGGAATCTATGTATTTCAATTCTATCTCGGATCTTGTAGATCAACCTGAAGGGTAAAACCCATCGGTTGCAAATGGATTTACAAGAGAAAATGAAATCAAGCTGATAAGGTATAGACCTACAAAGCAAAACTTGTGGTAAAAGGGTTTACCCAAAAAAAGTAGGTAGATTATGAAGAAACCTTCTCTCCGGTTGCCATGATAAAGTTAATTAGAATACTCTTATCCATAGCTACATTTTATGATTATGAAATATGGAAAATGGATGTCAAGACAGCCTTTTTGAATGGCTATCTTTAAGAGGGTATCTATATGTCTCAACCAGAAGGGCTTATTGAACAGGGTCAAGAGCAAAATATTTGCAAACTTAATCAATCCATTTATGGGTTGAAACAAGCATCTAGATCCTAAAATATGAGACTTGACACTGCAATCAAATTTTATGGCTTTGAACAAAATGTTGACAAACCTTGTGTATATAAGAAAATCATTAACCAAATTGTCTCTTTTCTAGTGTTGTATGTTGAGAATATTCTATTCATTGGGAATGAAGTAGAAATTCTAGCTGGCGTTAAGAGATGGTTGGCTACGCAATTCCAAATGAAAGATTTAGGAGAAGCACAATATGTTCTTGGGATCCAAATAGTTTGGAATCGAAAGAATAAAACATTAGCATTATCTCAAGCATCTTATATAAACAAGATGTTGTCTAGATATAAAATGCAAAATTCCAAGAGAGAAATGTTGACTTTCAGACGTGGAATTCATTTGTCTAAAGAACAAAGTCCTAAGACACCTCAAAAGGTTGAGGATATGAAACAAATTCCATATGCATCAGCAGTAAAGAGTTTAATGTATGCAATGTTGTGTACTTGTCCTGATATATGCTATGTCGTTGGAATAGTCAACATATTTTAGTCCAATCCTGGATATGATCACTAGACTGCCGTTAAGAACATTCTCAAGTATCTTCAGAGAACGAAAGGTTATATGCTCGTATATAGTGTTAAGGATCTGATCCTTACTGGATACACTAATTCTGACTTCCAAACCGATATTGATTCTAGGAAATCAACTTTGGGGTCAGTATTCACTCTGAATGGAGGAGCAGTTGTATGGAGAAGTATCCAGAAAAGTTGTATTGCTAACTTCACAATGGAGCTAAGTATGTAGCTACAAGTGAAGCAGCAAAAGAAGTAGTATGGCTCAGAAAGTTTCTGACTTACATGGAAGTAGTTCCTAATATGCATTTGCCTATCACCCTCCATAATGACAACAATGAAGCAGTTGCAAATTCAAAGGAACCTCGAACCATAAAAGAGGAAAGCATATCAAGCGGAAGTACCATCTCATTAGGGAGATTGTACACAGAGTAAGATGATGCATGTCAATGCTTTTTGTTCTCTTAGTGTAACTCAACATTGTATATATTTGTATATATTGATCTACTGGAGTTTTAGTCCAAGTGGGAGTATTGTTGGGTTTTATGTCCTAAACACAATTTGTAAAAAGATAAACATATTCTATAGTCAATAAACTTATTATTGATTCTATAAATTGCATACGTAAAAGTCTAAATCCAATAAACTAAGATCCATGGCTATTATATGAATACTTGAACTTTATGTAAAGACATAGAGATGGATCAAGTTCGAGTAAAAAGCCAAAACGGTATATAGTATATGATTAAGGTTGGGTACCTTATTCTGTTAACACTATTGAATGTAGCCTACTCTGTAGCTATTACAACTTGTTGTAAAAATGTCACTCCCCTTCCCTAGCCTTAACTCAAGACTTAGAAGAGAGCATGAAGACATCTCAATATAACTCTAAAACATTTTTTTTTTTTACATTTACCCTTTATCTATTTAAGATTAGAAACCTTGACATGTCTACAATAACTACACAAATTTTTATACATCTAGTCTGATTTTCCTACACTTTTCTTATTACACAATCCATGCATTGAAAGATTACCAAGTTCTGGTGTTTGGTGGTTGAATGACTCTTTCCTGAACGCTCCGCTTCGCAACCTGGGGGGATCAAAGAAAACAATTGGAAAAGTGTGAGCTAATAAGCCCAGTGAGTGGTGCCTTTTTACAATAACAATTGCTTTAAAAACATATTTTTGGGGAAATCATAACATAAACAACAATCACATTATAACCTATGCATACACATTTATAATCTTAATCAAGCATTTTCCACCAACAACATGCTATTCTTGGCATGTCTATATTATGAACATAATAATGATAGTAACTTTTCAAGGAAACTTTTCTATATCCCGTTCTCCCACCAATGTGCGTATCGACAACTATTTCCCGCCAGCTATGCTTAGGTAACTTGACTATATTTTCTGTCGGTCGTCACCGACTATCATTTTCCGCCGACCGAAGCCGACTATATTTTCCCACCAAGTACCTTTTTTAAGCATGCTAACTATATATTCCGGGCATAATCTTAGTTTCCATAGTAATTATACAGACAATATCATGGCAAGCATAATAACATTACATTCATGCATCTTGTTCATACTTATGCATTTATACAAACAGCAATGCATAAATCATAATAACCACTCACCGTTTGTAATATTTCTTACTGGAACTTACTTTGAGAGTATTTCCCTGATATTTCCTCCATTTCAATGAAAATTCCCAATTAATACTATTATATCACTAAATAATGCCAAATAGTCAAAATACCTCTTTATATTAAAAGCACCAGCTTACCCTACTCAAAGTTTTTGTCAAAACCTCACAATAAGTCCTTAAGAGGTTATTTTAACTGTGGCTCATGCGTGCAAGGATGCTGGCAGGCAGCTGGGGCGTTCGGCCTTGTGTAGGAGGCACGTGCATGCTGTGTTGCACGGTTGGCCGCAGCGTTGGGCTGGCATGCACTGTGTTGCACGAATGGACACAGCATCACGGTCGACGCATTGGACTGGTGTGAGGCGCGCGCTATGTTGCACGGTTGGCCGCAGTGTTACGATGGATGCGTTGGGCTGGGCGAGCTTATGCATCCGTGCGAGTCTCCAAGTTTATCGACGCAACTATGACTCCTTCGAACTCTAATTTTTGACAGCCTGAGTACCTAAGCTTAATACTCTAAATAGACTCTTAAAACTGAGATTTTGGAAATGGCATGAGTGGATTGTTTACGTCCGGCCCTTCTATTTATAGCTGCCCTGAGCTCTCCCCCTTATGACACCTCAACCTACAGGTGTCTCCTCTTTTAGCTGCCCATACAAAATCCCTTCCAACAATGCTTTGAGTTTTAATATAACCTTGATTTGCCAAGCAAAATTATTTACTTTGCATGTAATCTCCATCTTCCACTCCTGCAGGTGTCTCCTCTTTTTAGCTGCCCATTACAAAATCCCTTCCAACAATGCTTTGAGTTTTAATAACCTTGATTTGCCAGCAAAATTATTTACTTTGCATGTAATCTCCATCTTCCACCTCCTGCTTAAATTGATAAGAGTCACTTTTGCATGAAATATTGTTTCGCCAACTCATTTACTTAGTGCCTAAGAATGTTTATCCATAATACTTAATATGCCCATGGACGCATCACTTGAATGGTGCCTTCTTCTCTTGAGGTTTTTGTCAATGCAACCTTTGATCATCGCATCCTTGGCCTCCATCACATAGCTTTTCTTTTGTCCATGCGTCCACACATCTACAACTATCACATAGTGTAGCCCTAACCATTGCATGTTCTTGGCCATCCTCTATCAAGCAATAGGCCCATGCCATCGACGCATAGCCTTGTCATATGCTATAGCTTTGTCGTGCATTATAGACGCATGCCTTCAACCATCGGTACATACTTCCATTTCCGCAAACCCTTTTGTCGCACACCTTGGTCTGTATTGACGCTTAAGCGCTTGGTCGTAATGACTTACCATGGCTTTCTCGGCTGCATCGATGCATAGGTGCTTGGCATGGGCACTGGCATCGACGCATGGGCATTTGGCATGGGCGCTGGGCATTGACGCATGCCACCCTCTAGGGCCTACCTTGCCCCGCGTCCTAGCTTACCCCGTGCACCCTCGCATGCCCGCGTGCTTTTGTGTCAATAAATGCCCTTACGTCTACTATTCACGTGCAAGCCTACGGTCGTTGCCCACGCACCTCTTGGTCCAACTTGGAGCCAGCCACCCCTGCATCCATAGGGCCAGCCATCTACGCATCTCTTGCATTCAGCGCAACTTAGGCCCTCACATGCGCTGTCCAGATTCAAAACATTTGCTTCACTTGGCCACCTTTTGATCATCTCCATTTCCACACAACCTCTAGAAACTTAGTACTAACGCATAAACAACACTTACCATTTTGTCTTAATCCAATACATATTTCTTTTAGTAATATTTCTTTAACTTAGAATTTCTTCCTTCTATTAGTAACCCATTACCCTAGATTTAAAATTAGGGTCTTACAAAAGATACTACAAATGAAGTGATCCAGATTCGTTCCTCTATTAATGAGATGGGGTCGTCCTTTTTCCATAAGATCGGACCAAGAAATAAGCCATTCTTACTTTATAACGTTGTTTACTGTATAAGATTGACTATTTCATTTAATGACCTAAGTAACTCGATCTTAATCCTGAGTTAACTATCAACTTCTGTTTATTCGGGATTATCCTTAGATTTGCATAGATGAGGGTGGGCTTAACAGCGTCGGCTTAATAAGCCTCCCATTTCAGGGGTAAGACCGGGTAGATAGCTGGGGACATAGGGTGCAAGATGAAATTCAAGCCTACCCGATTTAGGGATAGGAGAAAGGTTGTTCTCTTAAGTACTGAATCCAAGTCTTGAACAAGGGGCCCCACCCTCTCACTAGGTTGAGAGGGATCTGGTTTAGTGACTGGATCACAAACAAATTGTTCATTAGATGATCAGTAGGAACTTAAGAAACAAAATATAATCTTGGGGATAAAATAGACATTTGACCCAGCCGTTATTACGAACAACCTGTGAAAGTTGATTTACTAATTATGGTTAAATCATGTGGACATAATATATCTACAGTGAGGGGAGTTCAACTATGGCCTTTAGTAGAGTGACCCATTAGTTAACGAATGGGGATTAATTCGGTGTAAAGAATTTAGTCAATTAATCTTAGATCGTTGGAACCCATGATCTGTAGGTCCACGATGTCCCCATATTAGCTCGTAAATGGATTAGCCTTAAAGTAGCATGATAAGTTAATTTGAATTATTCAAATTAAAATTAAGGGAATTAGTAATTATATGAGATATAATTACGCTTTTAATTCTGGAATTAAATGGAATTGGAGAATTAATTAATATTTAAATATGATTTAAATATTAAATTCATAAAGGTGGAATTTGTGTAAAATTAATTTAATATTTGATATTAAATTAATTAGAATTAATTAAATTATTTAATTAACTATTTATTATTAATTTCATTAGAAAATTAATTTATGAAATTAATCTTGTAAAATTAATAATTATTTCACTTTTTGAAATTAAAATTGATTTTGGAAATCAATTTGAAAATTTGAAAAGTTCGGAAAAACACAAACTGGAAAATTGGATTTTTTTTTTTCTATTGACACCTTCAAGCAGCTCACTCATTTGTCCACTTAAATCTTGATTCAATCTTCAAGCATGAGCTACACCTCATGCAGCTTTCTTCTTTGCATGAATATCCTGCAATAAATAGAGAAGATGAAAGTGGAAATCAGGCATGCAATAGTTGATGAACTTGTTGAAGTTTTGTTGAAAACTTGTAAGGTTGAAGAAATGTTCTTTAAGTTGCATCGTGAGCTTCTTCTCTAAATTCACTCCATTCAAGCTTATCTTGAGTCCCATAACTCAATTTAACGCTCCAAGAGAATAGTAGGGAAGATCTTGAGGTGGTTCACAAGAAGATTTGGAAAAGACTTGCAGCTAAATTCGTGATTCAAGGTGTTCTTCAAAGGTATTACTTAAAACTCTTTTATTATTGTATGAGCATGTTTTATTTATAGCCAAAATTAATGAATTAGAATACTTATTGATCCTTGTTGCTTCCGCTATATTTTAATATATTCCTTCACAAAGATCCCAAGGCATGCAACCAAATATTTATTCATTGGGTAGAAGCTCGGCGCATGTGATCAAATCTTGCGATAAACTGCAAAATATACACTTTTGTGCAATTTAACTCATGATATGCGATCAGCGGGAATCTTTTAGTGTACTTTAGTGCAAATATATTATTTAGCATGAATTCCTAGTATAATCAATACATATTTGCATATCTACCCTCATTATTTTAAGTAAAAGGCTACAATAACTTATAATTTTACAAGTTATCAGTACCCATAAAAACCAAGCATCCACATTAAGCCTAGGGGATTTTGCTAAGTCAATTAATAACCCAAGTAGCTCGAAGTTACTAGTTGATTATGTTCTTGAAATATCCTAATCATGCAATGATGTAAAAGGGTTATTCTAAACAACCTAAAATTCACAATCAAACATGATTCAGATTTGCTACTTCTAATCAGCACATTAATACAAATATATTATGTGTTAATCCTTTAGCTATACATAAAAGTTGAAATATACCCAATGCCTTGGATTTTACTATTGATAATTAACACATTCATAAGAAGAACAACATGCATTAAATTCTAGCTTAATAAAGAACACATGGAGATTAACCAAATCAAACACACATTCTAAGCATATGAGTTAAAACAAATCCAAGAACTATAGAAATCCAATGAGAAACTAGAAATTAAGTATAAATCCTCGAAATCAAACAATGGGTTTTACCTAGCCTTAAGCTAGCATACTCACCTTAGCCATAAATCTGGTGCAAGATGAGCTTTACAATTATAAACAATGCCTAAGAACTAAGAAAAATGGAGGAAAGGAGAAGAGAAGACGAGAAAATACGATTGGAGGTTGAAAGCCCAAGCTAATCTGTCCTAAAATTGCAATATGCCTATGTAAAACCTCGAATCTCACTTAAGCAAGTTAGGTCAAACTTGGATAATAAGGAAAATAAGTGAATATTCTAAAAAGGAAGCTTGAGGATGATTAAAAGAGGAGGAAAATACCTTACATTTTAAGACTGAGATTTTTTAGGACTAAACATAAGATACAGTTAAGTTTGGTTAAGAATGGCAAAAATTTGAATAAGTATGGGAACTATGCATGGATGCAAAATTTGAACACCTAAACATTTTATTTACAATAAAATTTAAAGTATATTTTGTTCTAACAAACATTTTACAAAAATCAAGTTCCTCTTCAAATTAAGAACTACAAATACATTATCTAATAATAAATAAGACTTCTATAAAATAAACTGGAGCCCTCCCACTGGCATAGCTGATACGACGTGCCCAATTCCAACACGCATCATCATCTTCCCAATCACCAACTCCAGGCAGAATCATCATGATTACAGAAATCAAGTTCCTCTTAAACACGCATCGTCTGAAAGGAAGAATAGATATGATTAGTGGCACCTAAATCTACTATCCAGGCAGAATCATCATTCTCCACTAAACAAGTTTCTAGAACAAGTAAATCATATTTATCTTGTTTGGCCTTCTTCTTTTCTGCCAAATATTTGGGATAGTTTCTTTTCCAATGTCTCTCTTGGTTGTAACCGAAATAGATTCCTTTAGCAACCTTGGCCTTCTTGCCTTTTTGGGCAGCAGCGGGGTTAGCTTTCCTCTGACCTCTTCCCTTCTTCTTATTCCAATTCTTGGTATAGGAAGAAGAAGGTGTAGACTTTGTTCTAGAATTCGAACCTCTATAGAACTTCTTTGAGGACGAGGCAACATTTTCCTCACTCTTCTATTCCTTAACTTTTATCAAGAATTGGTATGTCTGTAGCTCATTAAAGAGGGTGGTCAGGTTGTAATCAAGCTTGTTCACAAAAACGTTGCTACGGAGTGGAGGAAACTCTCAGGTAGAGTCTCCAATATGAAGCTAACCTGATTGGTTTTGTCGATAAACCTGATCATCTTCACCACGTTTAAGTGGATCATCATGTTTAGAATATGTTCACCAATAGAGGCCCCTTCTCTCACACGACCATTGAAGATGTACTTAAGAGCGTCATGGTGGAGTTGTGTGGACGATTGTCCAAACATCTCCCTCAATGAATCCATGATCTCACGAGTTGTGACCATGGGTTCATGCTTCTTGGCCAAGTCTTCAAATAAGCTGGCTAAGATGTACATTTAGGCCTTTCATTCATTGTGACCTATCCTTCATATGCCTCCCAAACATTTTGGACTTCATTAGCAGGAAGGACTTGAGGACACTCCTCAACAAGGACGAATCTCAAGTCATCAATAATTAGCACAGTGTTAATAGTATTCTTCCAACTTGTGTAATTATCACCGTTCAGTTTATCACCAAAAAGCAAGTTTAAAATAGTGCTCATCATAATGATAGTTTCTGAACCGTAATATTTATTTATATTAGTTAGGCATTACCCAATTCAAACTAATCAATTTAGAAAAAAAATCTAATGTACCCTAAGTGACGTCTATTTTGTAATGATGCTTCAATGGGTCAACATATTCTATAAGGAATTATTCATCTTCCTAGTGTTGGGGTTGATGCCTTAAAGTCTCGTGTCATGTAGTTTGTAAATAGTTTGTTCAAATGCTTGTGATGTATAATATATGATATTTACTTCACCTCTTGTTTTTGCTCAGTTGTATGTTTTATTTGCTTTACCACAAACCAATAAACTAAAATCTCTGGTTTTTTTTATGTAACTTAAGCATATATGTGGTGACATATAAGTAGATCATGTCTTAAGTGATAACCAAAATGGTCTGTAGTATATGGATATAGGAGGAAAACCTTATCCTGGTAATGCTACGGATGCGGCCCACTTTGTGGAATAGTTACAAATGTTGTGACTTATCACAAATGGTCTAATTCTGATCATTCGTGAAGGGGACATGCGAGCGGGGGCGTCCTATATAAAGAGTTTGTATAACACTTGACCATAAAAGTGTTAACATCTTGTTATATAACACCGTTCATGACAGAGACTTCACTTCACTAGGATGACCATAGGTAACATGACCTCAATCTTTAGTGAGTTGGGAACTTCTGCCATTAAGGGCGGTCATTTGATTTGCATGGGTGCGAGTAGCCAGGCCATCAACTCAAACCTACCACTTTGAGATTCATCTGATTTGGGAGCTGGGAACTTAACTACACAAGATGAAATTCACTCGTTCCTCAAAGCAAGGGTAACAGATAGATAGCTCCCTTAAGGGCTAATTTCAGGGCTTGAACAATGTGGCGCCACAAACCTTCTCATGGCCCGAGAGGTGTTCACACATAGTTGGACTATGTTGTATTGTTCATTAAAGGGATCAGTGGTACTTAACAAGTGAGATGTAACTACAGGGAAAAACGGTAAATTGGCCTAGTTGTACTTATGAGCATCTGTGAAGGGTTATCATACTTATGATTGGTTATATCCGATGGACACATCAATATATCTATGGTAAGAAGAGTTCAGTCGTTGGTCTTTAGTGGAATGACTGGCATTTAACGGATGGTGGATCTCATAGATAAAGAGTTTAGTCAGCTATTCACGTACCATTTGAGCTTTAAGCCATAGGTCCATAAGGTCCCCTTGATAGCTTGAATACAAGTTGAGAATCAATTTTTGGGTCAATTTGAAATATTCAAATTGACAAGAGGGAGTTCGATTATATATGATATAATTGAACTAGTTAATTATATATGATATGATTGACTAAATGTATGAGATACATTATTTTGGATAAAATTGAATATAAATATGATTTATATCAAGTAGACGAGAAAACACTATAGTTGATATATGATATCAAACTATAGGTTAAGAAAATAATATGATTGTATTCATTATTTTATTAATTGGGCGGTTATGAGATAATTAGATGAAGTTTTCTCCGAATTCATGCGATAGTAAGAAATTCAATTCAGTTCTAGTAACTGAAGAAAAAAATGAAAATAGTTTTCATTTTGCAAAAGACTCGCAAAATTGCTCACGGTGTGAAAGCCTTGTATTGCTTAGTGTTGAGAGCCTATACGATAGCACCCGCCTACTAAACGATCGCACACCCACACTTCCTAAATGATCGCCCGTGATTTCTTAAATGATTTCTTACCTTTACTAGACGATCGCTTAGCGCCTAAGCATAACTAAAAGATCACCTACCTTTTCATAGACGATCACTTAGTAATTACTACACGATTGTGTACCCCGACCTAGACGATCAAGCACCTGACTATATGATAGTCTTCCCTTTCTCCCATTTGTTTGTTCGTAGTACACAATAACCTTTCCTGCCCTCCCCTCTACCAATTCCATCAAAGCCCACCCTTTGGATTCTCACTCTAAGAATACTAAGGGCTTCGAGTGGTGATGTCGTCCCCATTGCTTGTTGTTCGTGCGCTACTGTTCGTGTAGATGACTATGGTGTTACTAAACGATTGCTTGTTGGACGAGAAAGAGTGAGAGGAGTTTGTTCACGGTGAGACCTAGATTTTTGAAGAAAGTCTTCAACTGGTAAGTCTCTTAGTCTCTTGTATTTTATCTTTTAAAGCATACCAGTAAAATAGTGTCTTCAATGCATATTTGTATGTTAGAATGTATGTGTGGAAATTCTGTCACAATGAATTGGAAAGATCTGCTTCTGCTCATAGGTAATCTTGTATGAGAGTTCCTTCAATTGGTATCAGAGTCAGGTTTTTGATATTCCATTTTTATTGCTACAAAGAATTGCATATACATTCTCAGTGGGTGCAACATATCTACTTTCTATTTTAATTGTTAATTCGTTTGTGGATGTGTGTATTAATGGAGTTTTCAGGGATGAAACCTCGATTTGTTAAATTCTTTTACATTTCCAGTTGATTGTAAAAGCTCATGCGTTTTTTGGCATAATTAATTTCTATCGAGCCTGTAATTCAAAATTAGTTTGAGTTTTGAGTCGTTCGTGAAGAAGTTCGAAGCAAGGGTTGCTGTTCATCGAGGAAGAAGACGGCCACGTGTTGGTTGAGTCGTGTAGACGATGAGGTAGGCAATTGCTGAGTATCGGATGCTCGGATGTCGTTTAACGTGTGCTCACACTAGATGATCGTATAGCTCAGCAAGCCTCATCGCTTAGTTACTGACTATCGATCATGGATTAATCACACGGTAAATCGTTTACCTTTTCGCGTGTTAAGCGATCGTCTAGACGATCAGGCTTCGCAACCTCGTTGTCATCTAAGCAATCATTTAGCATTTTGTGCTATCGTCTAGTGTGCGCTACACGATCGTTTACCTGGAGGCATTTCCTAAACGATGGAGCTTCGCCTAGTGGTTCAAGACACGGTACGCCTATGAACCAGTTTGCTCGATGAAAAAATGTAATAGATAGAATTTTTCATTTCGGTTTTGGTTAGTTCATCCCAGTCCATTAATCTTTGGTTTAATACATGAGATGTATGTTTATTTATATGTCATATGATATGAACATATAGAAAAATCCCACCTTAGGTTATCCATTAGTCATGCATCATCTCTTTATTATAAATGTTATAATTTAGAGAAGCATGATTTAAATTATGTAAGAGCATGCTCATGCATGATATAATATAATAGTTATATTTATGCATGCATAAAAAGCATTGACATGCATCATCTTTATATTATAATTGTTATAGTATAAGGGTGTATAGAAAGCATGTTTTCTTGGTTATTACATGTATATAAAAGTTATGTTTAGTAATGACCGGACATTGTATGAAGCATGACACATAGGTTACTTTATAAGTGTTATAAATACCTTGTGATGTGGCAATGTGTTTTAGTTGTTTCTTTTTAAAAGTTAAAGAAAAATTAGAACTAAAAGCAATAAGAAAGACAAGCATGCTCACTTAGGTTTAATTCATGGTTTTAAAATGTTTAAAACTTGGATGACATAGACCAAAGATCACGGTTCTAATATGATTTGAAACCCTTAGGCTTTAATCTTTTAATCAGTTTAATAGGATTAAATTGACTTATAAAAGGTTAAAGTGTAGCAAATCTATCTATAAGGGACCTTTTGTCTAAGGTAGGTTCTGTCTAGGCTGGAGTATTTAAGTTGACAGAAACGTAACGCTCCAACCTGGGAACCTACCTGGAAAGGTGAATTAGATAGATTTGATGCATGCATGCAAGTTAAGAACAGTCCATTAAAGTGTTTAAATGTGACTACTTGAACTTGTTTATTTTATAGACAAAAGTTGTTTATGGGCAGACTTAAAAGATGACTTAGAATAAAATTAGTAGTCGGATTGTCTAGGTTAATGAACCCTTAGGTAGAACATGCAGTGGGAGGTACTTTGGACATATGATGCTTCATTTCAACCTTTCATGTTTCTCACATCTAATCCACATCATGAGATCTACCCTCGGCCTCGTGGCACCCTGGGAGTGTCCCCCTAAAGAATGGTGTTTGGGTAGGTAAATATCAAGGTGGATGGAGAGAATATTCATAGTAAGTGGGAACGGGAAGTGCGACAGCATATCCCACAATCTCCCTCGTTGGATTGGATAAAGTTTCTGCGCATCCCCTCGAGGCACCCTGTGAGTGTCCCCCTATAGGATGGAAGTTTTGCGTGTTTCTTTATTTGATCTCCTCTAAGAGGATAAGGTTATTTAGTCTCTTGTTCTAAACTGTTTCTTCCCTACGGTGGGCTCATTAGAGCAGGACTCTGGCGCCGAAAGCGAGGGGCACACTTATGCGGAATCGTTAAAGGTTAACAATTCTGGACTAAATAAATAGTGGTTTTTAGGTTCAGTTTCAAAAGTTGGTTCTGCCTGATGGTTGAGAATGACTCATCCAAGTGAAAGGGCATCTAATCACCCCACTGGTGACGTTTGTCCTGCCTCACTAGAGAATCATTGTAAAATAGAAGTCTTAAACACTTAGGGTACTTGGAAACTGTTTTGATAAAATTAATTGGCTAAATTTTGGTTTAGCAAAATCTTATAAAAGTTTGTTCGTTTTTCAGTAACAAGTTTTTACAATGACTACAACCACTATAGCTTTGCTTAGCGCCGAGAAACTTACTAGCGACAACTTTTCGACATGAAAACTGTTGGGGTTGATGCCCTAAAGTCTCGTGTCCTGTACTTTGTAAACAGTTTATGAGAATGCTTGTGTTGTATAATATATAATATTTACTTCACATCTTGATTTTGCTCAGTTGTATATTTTATTTGCATCACCATAAACCAATAAACATAAAATCCCTGGTTATCTGCATGTAACTTAAGCATGTATGTTGTTACATACAAGTAGATCATGTCTTGAGTGATAACCCAAATGGTCTGTAATATATGGATATAGGAGGGAAATCTTATCCTGGTAATGCTACGATGCGGTCCGCTTTGTTGAATGGTCACAAGTGTTGTGACTTGTCACAGATGGTCGGATCATAATCATTCGTGTAGGGGACATGTGAGCAGAGGCATCGTATACAAAGAGTTTGTATAAGACCTGACCACGAAGTGTTAACGCCTCGTTATATAACACCGTTCATGACAGAAACTTCACTTCACTAGGATGACCATAGGTAACATAACCTTAATCCTGAGTGAGTTGGGAACTCCTACTATTGAGGGCAATCCTTTGATTTGTATGGGTGCGAGTGACCAGGTCGCCAATTCAAACCTACCATTTTGGGGATTCGTCTGATTTGGGAGTTGGAAACTCAGCTACACAAGATGGAATTCACTTCTTCCCCGAAGCAGTGGCAAGTAAAAAGATAGCTCCCTTAAGGCTAATTTCAGGGCTTGAATGATGTGGCACCACACACCTTCTCTTGGCTCAGGAGATGTTCACACATAGTTGGACTATGTTGTATTGTTCATTAAAGGAATCAGTGGTACTTAGGGAGTGAAATGTAACTACAGGGGCAAAATGGTAAATTGGCCTAGTTGTATTTACGAGCATCTGTGAAGGGTCATCGTACTCATGGTTGGTTATATTTGATGGACACATAAATATATCTATAGTAAGAAGAGTTCAATTGTTGGTGTTTAGTGGAATCCCTGGCATTTAATGGATGGTGGATCTCGTAGCTAAAGAGTTTAGTCAGCTATTCACATACCGTTGGAGCTTCGAGCCACAGGTCCATAAGGTCCCCTAGATAGCTTGGATAAAGTTGAGAATCAGTTTTTGGGTCAGTTTGAAATGTTCGAATTGACAAGAGGGAGTTTGATTATATATGATATAATTAAACTGGTGAATTATATATGATATAATTGGCTAAATGTATGAGATACATTATTTTGGAGAAAATTAGATATAAATATGATTTATATCAAGTGAAGGAGAAATTACTATAGTAGATATATGATATCAAGCTATAGGATAAGAATATAATATGATTATATATTTTTTATTAATTAAATTGATTAATTATGTGATAATTGGCCAAAATCTTCTCCTCAATCGTGCGTTAGTGGGAAATTCAGTATTCCGTTATTATAACCAAAGAATAAAATGAAAATTTGTTTCATTTTTCATAGAGTTCAAAAAACATCGTAATCGGTGTGAAAACGTCTTGATCGCTTAGCTGAGAGCCTATACGATAGAGCTTCGTCGCTTAAATGATCGCACACCTGTGTCTAAACTATTGCACGTTTTTCTCTAAATGATCGCTTAGCTTCACTAAACGATCACCTAGCGTGTCGTGTTTTCTAAACGATCGTTTACCTATTACTAGACGATCGCTTAGTAAGACCTACACGATCGTGTAGCTTTCTCTAAACAATAAGCATCCCCGCTATACGATAGCTTTCTCTCCCACTTGCTTATCGTCTACACGATCAGCCCGTTCCTCCAACCTCTATCAAATTCAACAAAGACCACGCTTGTTTGCTCGTGCTTATTCGTGTTGCTGCCGTTTGTGTAGATGATCGTGCTGTCATAGCCGACTGTTTTTCTGGGCGATAGAGAGCGTAGAGGTCCTTTCGCTACGTTGAGTTCGAAATTGAAGAGAGTCTTCAATGGGTATGTGAACTCAATCCCTTGTATTTTATTTATCAAAGCATGTCATTAATTAGTGTTAAATTTCACAACTGTTTAATAGAATGTGTGTGTGGTATTTAGATCACAATGAAATCGGAAAGATTCGAATGTACTCATGGATACTCTTCGTTAAGAGTTCCTTCAATTGGTATCAGAGTCAGGTTCTGATATTCCAATTTTATTATCGCAACGAATAGCATATACATTCTCGATGGGTGCATATCTGCTCTGTTTAAGTGTTAAATTGTTGTGGATGTGCGGATTAATGGAGTTTTCTGGGATGTTAGCCTCGGTTTGATTTAATTCTTTTACATTTTTGGTTGATTGTAAAGGCCCCTGCGTTTTAGGCATTATTAATCGTTATCGAGTTTGTAATTCAAAGTTATCTTGAGTCTTGAGTCATTTGTGAAGAAGATCGAAGCAAGGGTTGTTGTTCTTTGAGGAAGAAGACGATCAAGGGTTGATTGGGTCATGTAAACAATGGGGTAAGCGATCATTGAGTATCGGGTCGTGTAGATGATGGGATGCTCGCATATCATTTAATGGGCGCGCGCACTAGACATTCGTTTA